>NC_089912.1:69651705-69999205 GCF_040182565.1 Anser cygnoides
GTCAGCAGGACTTACAATTTTCTACTTGCTTTTTTTGGCCAGTACAGGAAGATCATATGCTTCAATATTTGAAGAAATATACAACTTCTATTAAAACCATTGCTGTAATCAGAGAACGTGAAGATGCTTAAAATTGTCTTTTTTGATTAAAAGTTCATTAGATCATCTTACAGATTATCTTGAATTCCTGCTGTCAATGATCTGTCCATGTGTAGCTATGAAAATTTGCTTAACAAATGTTACTGTCTAGATAGAGTTGTTTCAAAACATATTTTTTTCAAAACTTCCTGGAAAGTATTTTGTGTAGGTTTATACATTTACTTATCCACTGAAGGTGAACTGTTGCAGTTCCTGATCAAAATATTTTTGCTCTCTGCATCAAACTGATGCTAAATCAGGAGCAGTATTAAGGTAATCTTGTATCATGTTTTTCTTTTATTATTTTATTTTTTTATATTTTATCTTATTCTATTTATTATTTTATATTATTTTATTATATTCTATTATTTGATTTATTTTATTATTTATTTTTATTTATTTTATTTGTATTTAGAGCTGAACATAACAGACTAATTAAGTACTCTAGTTAAATTATGCATAGAACTAAAGCTAGTACATGACTGAGTCTTTTCAAGCACGAAGAAAATCTATTACCAAAATGTAATTTTGGTAATTACCATTGGGTTACTTCTCATAGTGTCAAAGCCAGAGTCTTCTGTACTTATTATACAGTGCCTCTGAGCTCAGCCTATTAATTAAGTCTTATTGATTATTGAAGAGATGCATTTCTGCAGTCCTAGGAATATTCTCCATCCAAGATAGAAAAACATGCAATCTTCTTTCAGAAATTACGTGTTTTCTTTCAATATCTCATTCCATTCTCCCTTCCCTGCTCATCAGTTTGGAATCATAGGCCTGAAGGAATATGCATAGGAGTATAGAGCCCAGGAATTAAATTCAAGGTTTCTTCAAGTTCTGTCTCATTTCCAGGACCAGCAGAGAAACTGATCATGCAGTTTTTCCAAAATTTCTGCACCTGTTTGCAGTTCATCCTTTTTCTTAAGGCTGATTCCTACTGGACATGTATTGTGATGGTGTGCATGGGTGACAAAAGGAAGGTGAGACAGTACCATACGTGATTCACAGAGTTAATTTAAATAAATTTATTTTTATAGTTTAAATAATAGTTTTAATTTTTTTTTAATTTTATTTATACTAGGTGAACCCAATAACAATGAAGGCACAGGCATGGAAAAACAGTAAAGATATAGGTTATTGAAGAAATTTGAGTACATGCTTTGGTTAGCATACGCTGAAGTTCACACGGTTGTTTACACTGTCTGAGTATACATAGAAGTCATAACCCAAAGTCTATTATAATTCCTGAATCCATTTCACTTTATCAGCATGAAGATTTGGGTAGCCTTTTGTATTAATTATAATGAAAATATTAATTGATTTAAAGCTGATTAAAAAGTATAGGTTTTGTTTGTTTCTTTGTTTTTAATAAATAAGTAAAAACAGTGTGCAGCACCACAGCAGCTAACTCCTGCCTTCCTCGTCTGGGTAAAAGACCTAACAGCTTCAGCAATGCTTTGTCTAAACAAAGGTTAAGCAAGGTTTGCTGAAAGCACTGACAAATTGTTTATGTACTTTTTTTTTTTTTTCCTATGTAGTATAGTATGAGCATGGCTTTCTCTTCCATGCCTTTTATAAGAAAAAGCTCTAAAAGAACTACATGGATCTCAATCTTTATTAAAAATAAAGGATTAAATCGTTTCTCAGGAACATTCCAGTCTGATTTTTTTTCAATTTACATGGAAAACTTCAAATATAAGTCAGTCTTTATATAACAAAAGATTCACTATAGTGACACTACAACAAGGAGTTCCTATTTATCCTCAAAATGCAGAATTATGTGTCTGGATACACCTGCTTGAGAACCCTACACAAGATGACCACAAAGAAGTGATTAAATATGAGATGTCTAATGCAATACATGCTAGTGCTTTCTGCTGTAAAACTAAAGGAAATCTGAGTCACTGCAATCTTAGAATGTAATGCCAGACAAATGAGAACCAGATCACAATCAATGAAGCCAAGTACATCATTATAGGGTGAGTAATGTGAACAACTTACATAAACCATGGCTGAAACTCAGAATTTAGCAAAAGACCATCACCCTTAATTTCATCAAGGACAATTAAAAGCTTTTTAGACTGCAAGTTGTCTATCAGGAATAAGAATCTCATTGATCTAAGTCATAATATTTAAGGAGGGAAATTTTTCTTTTTAACTACCTTCAATTATCCTACCTTTCTTCGTATGTTATGAACTGTCTTACTGTCTTTCATTTATTCATTCTTCCCCCAAATGGGGAAATAACTGTGTAATTTTCTTTGCCTAGTCTCCACTTCCAGAAAGTTTTTTCAGCCCAGGATCTTTCATTAATTCCTCTGAAGACCAATTTTTTTTTTTTTTTTTTTTTAATACTAACAGTGCTCTCTCATTAAGCAGTGCTCTCTCATTAAGCTCCTCCTTTTCTGATAACTTGGTATAAGAGCAAAAAATACATATACTGTTAGTAGCTGTAAGGTCCACAGGGCTTGAGATAACTTTCTTTTTATTCTTTATTTTAAAAAGGAAAAAATAGATAAAAGTTATGAACCAGTTCCTGTTGATGCTAGCTAACATCACCATTAGATATTTGCTGTCTGCACTAGATGAAGTCATTCACTAAGAAGCACAATTTATAGGATGCACACCCACATGATGAAATAAACCACAGATTATCAAAGGCTTTAATAGCTTCAGAAGACTCTGGATGAGACTGTGGAGAGAAGAGGCATCAAACTAGGAACAAAACTTAAGTCCTGCAAGACAATGTTGTAACATCTCCAGCATGTTGTCACACAGCCACATTAAGAAACTCTCACTTCTCTTTAAGTTGCCTCAAAGACCATGAAAATTCTCTGGTGGCAGGAGGTAGCAGACACTGAGATCCTAGTAAGAACAAATGCATCAGGGATTTCTCTAATGCACATTTGAAGTGGTTGGCCATGTCATGTAAATGTGTGGAGGCAGACTATCCCATAAGACATCTTATGATGAAATGAAGTGTGGTAAATACTTTTGTGGGAGTCATCTTTAGGGCTATAAAGATTTTCTAGAGATAATCCTAAAAATGTGAGAAATCCACTGATTTATGAGCTCATGATACTCCTAACACCAATAACAACAACAAAAAATGGCAGAAGATGATTTACAGGAGTGCAAGTATATTTTTGAAATAACTAGTGTCCAGCTAGCTGGAAAAAAAGGTGCCCCCCCCCCCCTTTTTTTTTTAAGAAAGAGCTACACTAAATTAAGTCTGACAATTGTGTGGTGAAAACATTCCTTGGATTTCTTAATCATAGGAGAGCTCATCATCTCAATTATTGTGCCATCATGGATAATAAGCAGAACAGAAAAATAGTTTATAATCAGAAGCTAGTTCAACTCTTTACAGCTCAAGTTTTCCAATTACCATTTTAAATACATTAAGAAACAAATGTAATCTCATTTCTGAATTGTCTTCCTAACAGTTTCTCATAATAGTCGCCACAGCAGTTAAGTGGGAGACAAGAGACAGTTTGTTGGCTTGTGCTGAAGAGATACTTAGTGGAAGTGACATGTTTTTACAGACTAGCTGCACCACCTATTTCTCTCTGAAGTCATCGACACCAGGTTTATCATACTGTTAATACTAGATTTTAGCTATGAGAAGAGAGTTCAGAACCTGGCTTATACTTTGCAAAACCCAGAAACTCTTATCTAGTTCAGGGAGACTGCAGTCTGGCTGGAAGGAAAGGCTGCATGCTTCTAACCCTTTTACTTTAATCAGCAGACTGACAGACAATGAGTTTAGAAGCTGAAAGGGCATATATACATATATATATGTATGATTGCCACTGAGATATTTATGAAACCATCTTATTCAGTGGCAGCAGTGCTTCTCCACGTTATATCATCAGATGGATATTAATACTAGCTTGGCTGAAGAATGCTAGAATGAACAACTTGTGCTACTCATAAGTAGCTTTTGCTGAAGCATGTCTTGATAAATCCTGCTGGATTAAATAAACTGCTGAAAGCTACTGCTCCAACAAATTTTGACAAAATAGATGTTTGGTCTGCTTCTGCAGCTGGCTTATAATAACATCTCGTACAGTATGTTCTACTTGGGTTTCTATGGGATTTGATACTATTGATTTATCTCATTGGGTTCCAGACATAATGCAAAATAAATTATTAGAAAGTAGAAAACTGCACTTTTTTATGAGAGTTCCTTGAACTACTTGAGGAGCCTAATGTTCTTTCAAATCTGAAAATCACAAATAAACTTGAGTTTAAATGGAATTCCAACAAGGATTTCCTTATGTCAGTTCTGATTTCTCTTATTTTCTAATTTAGACCTATAAACATTTCTGTTTAAGTTGCCAGTCACTGTTCCTGGGATGGAAAACTCTGAACTGCTTTTCCAGTTCAGCTATAAATACAATGTTAGAAACTAATATCTACAGCAACTTGGTGATGCAATGTCATGAATTTGTCTCAACAGTCAGTCGCCTGCACTTAGGACCCTTTCAAATGTTCTGTCAGCAGTGCACTGCAAAGAGCTAATGAGAATCAAAATACCTGCTGGGGAACCTCTGCATAGTGAATAGGCACCAAATCTTTCCGAATCAGATAAAATGAAAAAGGAAGGACTGGTTGTACTATCTTAGATTTGACTGTCATTTATATCGAGATTTTTGCCCACAGTATTTTTTATTTTATATATATAAATATTGGCTTACATCATAACTTGTTCCAGTCATTCTGTATATGTTTTTCAGCATCAACACTAGGCCTTTACCATTCAATTCCTAGAAATATAAATAAGTTCTAGATCAGGCACAGAATCTTGCTGTCAACTCAGGTTCAAAATATATGTTGACCTTCTGTTTTTATGCTAGCTGAGGAAAGACAGCATTTAACATAAAATGTACAGGTAACAAGTTCATTCAGCAATATTTTTGAAATGTACCTGAACTGTTGGGTGATTTTATATTACAACAACTCTTTGAAACTCATGGCTGCAGGATCTTTGATCTAGAACTAGGAGCCTTCAAATTGAATTTTACCATATCATTCAACAGAAAACTAAGCTGGGCCTTCAAATTCCCATTGACATGTAAAGATTACATACTTCTAGGTTTACAAGTGAATTTTATAAATACCACATCTCATCTAATCTAAAGGATTCACGGAGATTCCCAACATTAATCACAACTTTTTAAAGTACAACATATATGTCAAAGTATGGTTAGAATTACACAGTTAGACACTGTCAGTTGATAAGATGTGGAAACTATTGAGGACTAGTTTTATTAAAACTTACCAGCATTTATGGTTCAAAATACTTTCCACTCAACAAATTCCACTAGAAGTCCAAAAATGGAAACAAAATTCATTTTGAAGTCTCTTATTGACCATGAAAAAGGAAATGAGGGACTGGAACTATCATTTATATCCAAGCCATAATACCTCATGATTCAGTGATCGGGGAACACGGTCTAATGAACTCATATAATCAGCTTCAAATTTGCTCATACAAAGCAGAGACATACATCAAAGTACTTCATATTTTGGATAGAGCTTTAATGCCTGGAGGACTGGTGATACATCCTGCCTCAGCAGCTTTTTGAATTAAAACATTTGTTTTATTTCAGTTTTAGAATTCTGTGAGGTTTATTACTTGTTACCCATAAGTAAGATGCTAAAGTCTATTAATTTTTTTTCAAATTGCTTTGGATGTGATCCTTTTGATTCTCAGTCCTCTATTTTGGTCATGCTTTTTTTTTTTTTTTTTCCTGGTATTCAACATCAAAACTTTTACTGGAAACTGAGGGGACGTATCTGTTTAATTTTGGAGCTGTAATATAGTTATTTTATGTTATTTTCTATCTTTTGTCATATCAGTTCTACTCCTCTGTTTTTGTTTCATTTTCATTAATGTGTCTAGAGAACTTCCTGTGACTTGTCTTCCTGTGTCTTCTCCGAAGTAGTTTGCAGACTTCTGATAGTTCTCACTTTATTTCAATAATTCAAAATTCTGAAATTTGAACTTATTTTGGCAAGTTTTTTCCCCACATTCTTCCCCACAAACAGAAAAATATATCCCTTTTCAGCTCTTTATTTACTGGATTACAATTTAACACTACTTCCTAAAAGTGTGTTTTTCTGTCTGTGATAAAAGTCATGAATAATAATTGCTTCTCTGTTTTTATTTATTTCAAGTCTCCTATGTAGTTCCTTATATTTTTAGTCCATTTATCTTCATTAACTAGCTCACAGAATTTTGCATTTCACCCGTCTGAAATTGAGAGTCTTCACTGTATTTCTACTTTTATTTGTTTGAAGTAAAACAACTCATCATCAGTTATTTTGTACTTGAATACTTGCCAAAACAAAGTCTAAAAGAGTCTCACCTCTCATGGATGCTTCTGATTGTCAGGTGACAGCTCTGGACATACCGTATCCCATCCAGTACTAAATACTGGACTATGTACTATGTTATTAATAGGCTGGATACCCAATGTGATAGTCTCCCACAATGATGTAAATTTGCAATAGTATGTCTAAAATAATGTTACCAAGATCTGTCTTTATATTGAAATCTAATCTAAAGGATTCACATAAATTTATTTATTTTAACAGAAGTTAATTCCAATAAATTTGCACTATCACTATTCATCAAAGACTGAATTTTTGACTCAGTTCAATTTTGTTTCATTTATGTTAGATCTTATTCACTTATTCACTGATTTCTGTCATCACTAGTGTACAATTTGGCACTTTCATCATTGTGTTTGTCTGTTCCTCTAAATCCTACGCTTGCTTTTCAGTTACAGTAGCTGTTTGTTATTTCTGCCATCTCTGGTTTCATGTCCTGTACTAGCAGCTCTTCATCCATTTTTTCCCAGGTTCCTTCTATTAATATAATAGAGGTTTCTGTTGTTTTTTCTTTCAGTCATGCCTAAAATTTCCTGAGATCAAGTACTTGTTCCTAGTATTTAACTAGATTAACTGAATGCCTCCCACACACATTTTCTATATGGTGACTAACTTATGGCTTCAGGTTAACAAAAATGGGTCTTTGTTATGTTTTCTATTAGAAAAGCATATACTTTTATTTTTTGCTACGTATGCATGGCACAAAATCTAATAACTTTTTAGGAGTATAGTCAAGCATATGAATGAATAGGTAGGAGTAAAATTCAAGTGTTACTCAACATTTTTATTGAAATAAGACAGTGCCACGCCTTTTAGAGCTAATTAAAATTAGATCTGGATTGAGAAACTGTCAAGTTTTTGTCCCAAGTCACACTCTCACACACACACACACACACACACACACACACACGTTACCTCTGAAAATGATTTATTTTATTTTATTTTATTTTATTTTATTTTATTTTATTTTATTTTATTTTATTTTATTTTATTTTATTTTTATTTTATTAAGAAAATAGAATTTTCTGCTTGGAAAAAAAAAATCAAAAATTCCAAACCAGCTTTAATAAATTCCTCTTCAGAAATACCTCTCTTCTATTCTTCTATTGGAGATAGATTTTGGTCTTCTATTGGAGATAACTTTTTGTTTGGAAGCGGTTCAGACCCATCTCTTTGGGCCATAGCTTGGGAAACAGGGACTATTTAACCTGCATCAGCTGACGATTTTCATTCTGAAAATGACTGAAAGCCATTAGCTCTCTGTCATTAAATTCCAGAGGTGACTGTCTGTACCTGGTGAAAATTTGTGTTACTCAGCATATCTACCGTAAATGTTACAGTACAACAAGTTTTCATTTGTTCTAATGATTTCCAAGGAGTAGCATCTGACATCCACAGGAAAATGAATAGTCCAAGAGGGAACCCAGCACAGGAAAGAGTTATTTATGATTTTGTTGGTGGAATAACATATATCTGGCTCCAAACGATGGTTCAGTGCTCAACAGCAATAGTGCTATGTCTTGGATCAACTTTATCTAGTTGTGTAAGAAATTATTAGATAGTGATTGTGAAATCTTGACCACTGGCAAGATCTTTCTGAAAAATTTAAAGGCCACATAAATAGTTTAATATCTGCAATTTCATGATTACATTCCTATTAATAATGAAAATATTGTCATAAACACAATTGCTTCAAGTATTACTATGATATTTACCTGGTTACTACGTTGCCCTTGTCTGCTCAGTTGCCAAACAGTAATGTGGTGGATAAAAATCATAGAATATTTTCAAAAAGTTAGACAGTTTTTTTTGTTGTTGTTAGAAAAACTAGAAAAAAAACACTTCTGCACTTATATACAAGGAATACAATTAATTAATACATTGATATCTCCCACTCTGTGCTTTTAGTGACACTGAATAAATACAATAGAATAAAATATGAGGTTTGCATGGTATAAACTTTTCCAGGAAGGATCATATTATGAGAAGGAATTACTAATGATGTTGGAAGGACATCCTTTAAAATAATTTTATATTATATATAATTTAATAAAGATAAATGACAATTTATAACATGTTGTAATATGTAATATTTTTATAGTATAAATTAGTAAGATATTTATAAACAAAACTGTATTTTAAAATATTTACATTTCTAAAATAGTATCTAGGAACAATAGTTTTAAAATACATTCATTTTCCAAAATTCTGTTAATATGCAGTTCTTTTAAACAATGAAAATATAGCAGACAACAAACCAGATGGAAAATTACTACTACTACTACTACTACTACTACTACTACTACTACTACTACTACTACTATTTTGCCTTCACCATCATGTATTCTTCTTCCAATCATCAAATTCCTCAAAACCATCTAATGGATAATCTAATGTAGTTTACCACCTCTAACAAGCAGCAAAACTAAGCAGTAGTATGGAAAGCACAATACCACCATTTGAACTTGGCATTTGAACTGGGCAGACAGCTTCAACAACAGCTCTGGCCATACCAAGGCATGTGGATTGCAGATTTGACAGGGCAGATTAGAAAAGAAGGGCTACAATTGATGGTTGCTCACGGAAGAAATACTTGTTAGTCTCCTTTTCAGCAGGGCGATCAGTGTAGTTGATCATTGTCAGTAGCTCAGAAAGAAAGTTGAGGAGATGGCTTGGTGTCCCTCTCCCCACTTCCTGAGGGTGTGGGGAGCACTGAAGTTTTTTCTGAGGAATAGCTCATGCTCCAAGTACAGCTTCTCCACCAAGAGCAGTGTGTTCAGCCACTATGGAGTTGTAGCTCATAAATTACAGGAAAGAGCCTCTCCAGTAATTAATTCATGTTCCAGCAACCACTCTTAAAATTAATTTGTAAAAATTACTCTGAAAGAGATAAATGATACCTTTCCTATTTATTGTTGGTTCTGCTTTTGCTCTTTATGGACTCTTGATCTAACTTTGTATTGCTACAAAGGCCACCCAATATTCACATCTTCATATTCATATATTCACATATTCACATCTCAGGCAAAGCAAACCTTTATGGACTCCTGATCTAACTTTGTATTGCTACAAAGGCCACCCAAAAGAGCAATATGTGTCCTTGTCCTTTAGCCCAAACATAATGGGAGAATACAGACTGAAAACTCCAACTTTATTAAAGAGTTGGACAAAAAAGTAATGATTTTGCAGCCAGACACTCTGGGCAACTGTCCAGGAATGAACCCTGTGGTGAACCTGATACTGGTTTGGGCAATTTTATTTACCTTCACAGTCATAACAGGTTAGGACAAATGTATTAAGCAGGAGTAAAAATGAATTAATCTATTCCTCAAAAGGCACTCCTACAAGTTTAGTTAGATTCAGAATCAGGGTTTTGGCATAAAAGAATGAAAAAGTGAATGTAGAAATATTCAGGTTAATGACTGGTTCTCTGGGGTAATCATCCAGCAGTTACATGATATGCCAAGCGTAGAAATAGATCATAATTCTGCAATAAAGAAGCTTTAATATAAGCTTTGCTATATATATATATATTTTTTTTTTTTCCTTTCCTGTTTACTAAGATTCTGGATTTCAGATAAATAAGTGTACTTAAGACAATTGCTTATGATGAGCCAACTGTTGAAATAAAGTGCTTTTGAAATTTCCTCTCATTTTCTCTAGGGATCTGTCTTGTAAAAAGTGGGTACGGTATGCCTCTAAGAGAGCTTTGTACAGGAAGAACTTAAGAGGCAAAGTATTATTTATTTATGTATTTGGTCAAAGTAGCGATTTGAGAGTGGATTCTGGCAGAAGCAGTTATATTATGACTATTCACAGTAAGTCCAGAATAACTAATTGCATTATTTTACATTATAAAAATGCTCAACAGTAAAAGCTATATTTTCTTAAGATACAAACTTGGAACAGACAGAATTTTTTGTTTTTACATGTTCATTGCGTAAAACGTGATGAGACTTGCCATATTCACATCTCAGGCAAAGCAAACCTAAAAGAGATTTATCACTTTTTAGTTCAGTCATAAAAAACTGGCCATCAGAATTGACAGTTTCTCTTGCAAGACTCCATACCTGTAATATTCTTCTGCTTCTGCCTTTTTTTTTTTTTCTTTATTATTATTATTCCTGGGATAGATGCAGAAATCCACTGATTGAAAAGTGTGCAACTGGGGCCTTAAAGTCCCATCTACCCATGTGCCTGTGGAAAAAAAAAAAAAAAAAAAAAGAGAGAGAGAGAGAGAGAGAGAGAGACTTCTAAAAGAGACACTTCTTATTATTAAACGTTTAAACTTTTCATTACCTAAAATGCTCTAACTGGAGCATACTTTTCAAAAACAAAAGATTGGAGTTTTGGATTCTCACCAATTTTTATTGGATAGAGAGAGTGTAATGCAGAATATGTTTCCAAAACACTGGCACTAGGGAGCCCTGAAGCAATGGTATATTTAAAATACTCCCTTTCCTTCTGCCTTTCACTTGCTGTTTTGCTGAACAAGCCAGTTTTAACTTTTCAAGACTTTTCAGAAAACTTTACAAAGGATGCAACCTCATTAGTATTGTACAGAAAACCATGCTAAGTACGTGTTAATGATTCCCAATTCATTTTCAAATAGAAATAAATTACAGACTCTTCCTATATGTTTGTTCTGAATAGACTTAACCCACCAGAGCAGCAAGGTAAATCAGGCCATACTGAATAGCTAGACAACCATTCATACCACAACTAACTTGAAAGAATGGAGTTGGACGTGTCTATTTTACACCGATTACTCCCTCTGCTATATTAAAACTGCAGAAAACAAAATAAATATACACTAAAAATAATACAAAAAGACCCCATAAAATAGATTTTATACTAATGCATATAACCTGGAAAGCAAGATTTAGTAGCAATAGGTCTGCTGGGTTCTCTTTGTAGATACTGCCCTCCAGACAGAGAAAGCAGCTCTGGAAGGAGCAGAGAGGCAGCTCACCAACTCAGACAAGATCTCTGTCTATCCTAGAAGTATCTGTCTCATCTGCTTCTCCATGCTGGTACCGGAGGCTCCAGGGAACATGTTCTGTAACACTTTATTGTGAGAAAGTGCTTTCTAACACGTAATCTGAAATTCTTTGATGTTGTTTTAGCCTGCTGCTCTTCCTGGCCAACAGAAATTGTGTTCTTTTCCTTCTCCACAACATTTTATGAGCATTTGATATTTCTATATACTAGCACACTCATCATCCTCTAACTGTAGCTATAACAATTACCTACTGACAGCAAGTGAAATCTTTAAGGCATCTCAGTGATTACTTGAATATTTCCAAATTAACTAAGAGATTGTTTTGAACTGGATTATTTGTGACGCTGACACTTAATAATTTATTTATTTATTTATTTATTTATTTATTTAATGTATTTATTTACTTGTTTATTTTTTTTTTCTGGAGGAGGGAAGGGGAGCTGTGGAGAACTTTGGGGACCATCCTACAGAATTGTTCAGGGGGTTATGTTGCACATGACTGATGAGGTAGTTCTCAGATACTGAAAGGGAAAGGTCACCTTTACCTGGCTCAGCTCAAAGTGATATGTGGAAAGTGATGTGGATTTCAGATGTATCTCTGCACTTGTGCTCCCTGTTGGGCTGTGTGAGAGCACCCAGGAGCATCTAGAAACAATGCATGAGACCTACCTAATGGTCTCAGCAATCCTCTACCTGAAGGTGGAAAACTGCAGGGCATAAGCATTCTGGCAAGATGCAGCCACACCATGAGAAACACACCAGGGAGAGAAAAGGGAAGAGAAGGCAAGAAAGTTATATGTCTAGTTGTTAGGGCACATCCTATATGGCTCCCCCAGTGTGGGGGAAGCAGGGCAGGCGTTTATGGAGCTGCAGCAGCCATGAAGCAGTTCTGAGGGATTTCAGCTGAGGCAATAGGCCTCCTGAAGAGATCCAGAAAACTCAAAGACCTTCAAAAATGCTGAGTTTCTGCTGCCTCTTAGTGGATACTTGGGGATGGGAGACAGCTAATAGCTAAGTTCATCTCAGAGTATCCCACATGCAAGGGCTTCCTCTGCTGCTGCCCCACGTGCAACTGTGGAGAAATATCGGCTTTGTGGTGCAGAGTCAACACTTTTTCTCGTCCCTGTTTCCTTCTGGGCGTTTTCCTGCAGGGGCCCATACACAAGGGATAAGCACTCATGGGCTTGAGAACAACAACACACACACACACACACACAAAAAAAAAAAGGCATGCTATTGACAGGAAGTGAAGGAAAAGTCCAAAAAAGAACTTCAGACCAATGACACCTGACATGCACTGCACATTCCTGGCTCCATAGAGTTCTTGCAAAAACCTCATCAAAGTATGAAGTTCTTCACAGTCTGTGTCTCTTCCTTGACAATCCTCTCCCTTTGGATCAAACTCACACAGCATTAGCTATTATCAGTAGAATAATAATTATTAGTAGAATTATTCAGTGAGAACCTCTACATGGAAGTTCCCTTCTGCTGTCATTTTGAGTGTTATACTTTAAGAAACGAATAAATAAGCAGTATTTCCACATTTAAAAGTATTCTAGTTTTCCTTATGAATTTGTATGAAAGTTTGCAAACCCTGCCAGAACATATAGGAAAATAAAAGTATATGCAAGAAATATAGTGTGTAATAAATCCACCAGACAAATATTTTCTTTGCCAAAACACTACAATCTCTTGGTTAAAATCTCTGTACTTGTAATCTGCCAACAGCACACTTAGGAAACTTTAGTGTGTATAAGTGGTGCTTACACATTAAGTTACAAAGCTCTGGCAGGCATGACCACAGATGTGTTTTATATGGATCAATAGTTTAGAAATAGAACCACCTGAAAACATCTGCTGTCTCTAGAGAGAATTTACATGAAATGTTAACGAAGTTTTGATTTGTATCAGAATGACATGTTGGTTTGAAAAATGCAAAAGGACAACAAGCTGACAGGTTGGCAAGGACCTTTCAATTTTTGTGGTGATAAGAAAAGGAAGTAATCACTGAGAATATCTGATTAGAACAGAAATGAATAAAGAGAGAAAAATAATGTTGTTATTGTTGTTCATGATTTTTACATAAATGATAGCAGTTTTCCAGATGTCTCTGGGATCCTTTTACTGAAGGGAGGCAAGATCTGTGTGCTGTGTGTGTCTGTGTATACAGAGAACAAACTAAGGCTGCATTTGTGGTCTTTTACAGGAAGATTTTTGAAGGAATTTTTGCTTGTGCCAGCTGGACACATATGAGCTGGACAATGCTGTGCACTCTGCTGTGTATGAGTCTTGTTTTCAGCAGACCATATTTTAGGATTGCACATAGTGATATAATAAGGCATCTTGGTATTTGGGAAGTTGTGTGCAAATATTTTGGCCTAAAGAAGCTGCTAGCACTTGGTGCTCCCTTCAGAAAGACACCTCTGAGCATGTCCCATCCTCGTTCTAGACGAGATGTTCCTTAGGTCCTTACGGTTCTGACAGAGAGAGGTGTCAAAATATGTCAAATAAATAGCTAATTTTATTGAACACTTGCAACTGCTCTTTCCAGAACAAATTAAAGGTCCAAGTGAACTTCAGAGGCGACTATTTCTTAGCTTTGTACACTCCTTGTTATTCATAACTATCAAACAGATTTCTTTCAGAAAGTAGTCAGAACTTTAATTCAAATATTTCAGAGGCAAAAGCATTGATGTTTCCAAGCTCCCAGTCCACTACACAAATGAAACTCTCTAGCGCTCTTTGGTTCTGGATCAACAGGAGTAAAACCTTTGTTTTGAAATGTGGGATATGTGGGAAATGTCTTTGGCCTCCATGGAAAATATGAGCAAAGGTGTGAGTGACTGAACTTTAGAGCAAGTGGCTCAAATTAAGGACATGTAATCTGGAATTGGACAGTCTTCAGACTGTCAGGAAACAAATCACAATGTTCTAAAGGTGCAAAACTTGTGGGCTCTGTGGAATATACCTCTTGTTTAGAGTTCATTGTCTTAGAACAAAAATAGCCAATAGCTCTGGCAGCTGGAATGACCGAAGATATACATTTGATTCTTCACATGATGTACTAGACTTTATGATATAAGCTGGTGTAACTTTAAACACCCACTAGGCCCCTGGAGGCCATCTGGTATCCAGGTGGGAAAGGATTGGGAAGCTGAAAAATATATTTCCTTCTAATCCTATTAAGTCCTCCTCTTTGAGGAAAGTAT
This sequence comes from Anser cygnoides, assembly GCF_040182565.1. Lineage (NCBI taxonomy): Eukaryota > Metazoa > Chordata > Aves > Anseriformes > Anatidae > Anser > Anser cygnoides. Next base: position 69,666,454 of record NC_089912.1, read on the forward strand.
GATGTGCAAAGGTGGTTGTGATAACGTCTGAGACCATCACTGTTACTGTGCCTATTGTGTGTGTCTAATGGTTCAAAACTGATTCTGACCCTTTTTCAGGGATTCTGCAGCCATTGAAGACTGTTACTTGTGTAGGATATGTTACAGTGTACTTACAGTATACCAGATACATTCTATTTTTTTTGCGTTATCATGGGTCACAAAAATGTACTCCAATTATTCATCTGTACTTATGCTTGTGTGCACCTATATTGCTCTTTCTTTAAATTTGACTGTAGATACTTTCAAAGTTACAGCTCTAAACCAAACAAGAGGTGCACGTTCCAGAGACTTTAGCAGAGTCCTAGAAAAGATAAAGCTATTTTATACAAATAAAGAAAGAACTAGAGTTCACTATGGAAGATTTCTGCTATGAGTGCCATGAAGGCAGAGCAGATGTTATTGTCAAAGAGGTTGGCTCTTGGAAAGTGTGGCATCCAATTTGAAATCTAATCAAAAGTCTTGTTTTAATCTCACTTGTACCTGTGTAAATCAGGAACAATTAACTTGGCAAGTAATGTAGTAGTGCTGTTGCAATTTCATGCAGGACAGATCCTTATCAGTTGCAATTTACTGCACAGACTTGTTTAAATGTGGATATCTCAAGAAGCACAACTTCTCTGAGTACAGGATGTTTTCTCTTGATTTTCTCACTTCTTTTCCAGTGGATTGTAATTTTTCCAAATGAATTACTTTGGAGGTGAAATGTATAACTGTTGTTTTTAAGTCTAAATATGCCAAAATTTGCCAAACTTGAGAAAATGTCTAAACCATTGCAGCTGAGTTATCTTAGTACAAAAATCTCTCTTATGCCATGGTTTCATATCTGAGAAGGACTCAAGTCACATCATTTGATCCAGATGTGGGTCTAAAACATCCTCAATCCAGACTCAGGAAACACTAAAATTTAAGACTGTTTCCACAGTGTTTGCTTGGCCAAGTTGTACACGTGTTATTTTCTATTCCTGGTTTTCTTATTAAATGGAAACCTTAATGTATCATTTTGTTATTTATGGTCTACCATAAAAACTACAGGATATACAATGTGAAGAGTTAAAACTGAGGAAGTTAAAGCTTAATATTTGGCTTTCCTGACTTTTGAGTGCATGTTGCATTATTCACGTAAGGGAATAATTGGTTGTATGCATCTTCTTACATAAATTTACTTGCTTTATGGAAGTTGTAAGCACTGCAATGCTACTTTTGGCTCTCCCAAAGCTGTTACTTGGTTACCTCCCTGTTCTTTTGAAGTGATTTCATGTGTGCTTATGGCAAATCCTACATTTGAATTCTGACCAAATGGTTGAATAAAAAGTGATTATTCTAATTGATGAGTATGAAACCTGTTACACAGAAATGGGGAAAACAGATATTCAGTTTAAGCTATTTTTTATTTTAAATCTCAGTTTTGATGTCGTAATAGATGGGAAAGGACTTTCACATGCAATCCTATTCTTACTACATGTATTACTCCATCACTTTCTGAACTTCCAAAAGGTAGTTTCACCAGAGGGCCCCACAGAAGCAATGCTGTGCGCTCCCTCTGCCGGCAACGACAACCAGGCTGCTGCATTGTATTTCATCTGGTGTGGAGCCAGGCCAGGGCTCGCAAAGTGCTCTTCTTTCTCCTCATGCACTGACACTGCCTCTCATCCCAGCCCTGCTGAGGTCCTTGAAGCAGAAGGGAGAAAGGGAGAGTGTGAGAGGAAGAGAAAACGAAGGAAAGGAGGAGCGAAGAAAAGGAAGAAGGAAAAAAAGAGAAAATGTAAGAGGAAGAAAGGAGAGAGAGAGGAAGGAAGGAAGGAAAGGAAGGAAGGAAGGAAAGGAAGGAAGGAAGGAAGGAAGGAAGGAAGGAAGGAAGGAAGGAAGGAAGGAAGGAAGGAAGGAAGGAAGGAAGGAAGGAAAGGAAGGAAGGAAGGAAGGAAGGAAGGAAGGAAGGAAGGAAGGAAGGGAGGGAGGGAGGGAGGGAGGGAGGAAGGAAGAGAGGGAGGGAGGAAGGGAGGAAGGGAGAGAGGGAGGAAGGGAGGAAGGGAGGGAGGAAGGGAGAAAGGGAGGGAGGAAGGGAGGGAGGGAGGAAGGAAGGAAGGAAGGAAGGAAGGAAGGAAGGAAGGAAGGAAGGAAGGAAGGAAGGAAGGGAGGGAGGGAGGGAGGGAGGGAGGAAGGAAGGAAGGAAGGAAGGAAGGAAGGAAGGAAGGAAGGGAGGGAGGGAGGGAGGGAGGGAGGGAGGGAGGAAGAAGTGGTAGTAAATTCTTGGTGGGACAGGAGAAAAAGCAAAATTGCTTCTTTTGACATAAGTTTATGGTTTGATGAGTTTAGATGTAATGTCAAGAAGCAACCTGAGATAAAACCAGGACAGTTCAAGTTTAGCTATGTATGTTAAACATATAAAAAAGGTGAAAATTAACTTGTCATTGAGAAAATAACAATATGTAAGGAAATGCTAGTTTCTAGTTGTTAAAATAATCTCTAAGAGTAATTTAAAGAAAGGCACAGAGTATATCCTGGAGAGTTTTAGAAAAGAACCATATCTTTATTGTCTATGATTGGAATTGACTTCTGTGTGACCAAACTATAAATTAAATGTCTGCTTTAGATATTTAGGCATTTAATTCTTTTGTTCCTTTTTTTTTCTTTCTTTTTCTTTTTTCCTGATACATGTATAACTCCAAAGTAAACTGAAGGCCATATTATTTGTCGCAGAACTTCTCCTCTTTTGTGATACAATTGCATTCCTATCTCTAAGTGCTACTATAAGGTGAATGAAAACAGAAAACCCAATGGGGATAGAAACTGCAAGAAGTAGCATCCCTGAAGAAACCATATTCCCGTTTTTAAACCGGACTTTTTTGCTAGGATTATTGTTTGTCCTTCATTTGATTGATAGATCAAACTTAACAATTTTGAATTATGGGTGCAGTTCTAACATGCAGACTTATCAAAATCAGAATGTTCTGCCCCACTCCATGATTCTATTCATATTTCTTTCTCCATTGCTTTCCTTATCATCTCTCCTTTGCTAGGGGAGATTGACAAAAACAAAGAGATTGATATTGCCTAACTTTGTCCATCAACATTTGTTCTTTTCTCTTCTGGCTTACCTCATTGTTGCCATCCCATAGCTCTTCTCTTACACATCTTGCTGCCATTTCTCTCTCTCTGGTGTTAATTGTGAAATCGCTATTAAAATTAGTAAGGTGTTTCCAAAGCAGAATGTGGACCACAGAGAAAAGAAAATGAAGGCTAGCAGGACTGAAGTCAAGCACTGTGAAAAACAGATATAAATTACAGCACTGTTACAATGCCTCTTATGTCATACAGTGATTTATGTTGTTTTTCTGGTTTTATGTTCTGTCCAATGTAATGCAAAACATATTGCTGACAGATACCTATTTTGCTGTTATTCTAAGCAGACCTAAGATTGGTATCCTCTTACAGTTCATGGAGTTACATTTTATGCCATTGCTGCAGGAATGGAAAAGATATCTTGTGGAGGACAGCTCTATAATCACCTTTCCTAGAAATGTTTCATTTTTCTGGGACTCCTCCAACTTACAGGTATGCCAAGAAATCAACATACTGATCAGGTACATGAGTCATGTACCTGATTAGGAGGCCAAAAATGATGTTCAACCTAGTCTATAGAGGAAAAAGTTAGGATTAAACAACCAGAGTAATGCACAAAATACTAATGGATTTACCTGCTAGCTGTGACCTCTTTCAGAAGAAAAGGAGATTTAATTCTTTGTGAGTAGAATTAGCATAAGCTGAAATAAAATCACTGTGCTTCTGAATGTTACAGCTTAAAGGGAACAACAGATTAATGCACTTGTGAATTAAATACTTAACTCCTCTCTTTATTACTTATATCCTAAAAGCCCTTGTTTACACAAGTGCTTTAAGATGTTTAGTGCATAATACAAGTTCTCAATCCTTAAGTTCTGTGTGGCTTCTGAATTAACTAAAATGTACTTACCATTATAGTGTGATGTCTTGGTTCCTTGACATGACAACCTTGTGAATCTGGGGAAAAGAGGAAAACACAGTCAAAATTTTATATCATAGAAGAATTCCGTCACTTCTACCCAGGCTGACTCAGATCAAGTTGACAACTGCTTTTTCTTTAGTTATCAGTCAGTTAGTAGAATTCATCTTCCCAGACAAGCTTGCCTACAGGCCTGGGTTAGCGGAGTTGAAAATAATGCTTACTTCAGTTCCTATTTTGGAGAATCTGTCCCTACTCGGGTTGATATCGTAGCTATGACAAGCAAAGTAATGTGTCCTAAACTTAGGATAGACTCTTCTTAACATCTTAAATCTAGTATATTGAGAGGCCTAAGTCCATGCCTGTTCTAAAGTATTTCCATGGATATGTACCAGGATTGGCTTAGATCCAGAAATTAATAATTTCTCTTGAGTCTGTACGAAAATGTGTGCACTCACAAGTACATAAAATACACACTAAAAGTGGTACTGGATTTGTTAGCTAAATATTTGATAATTGTCAAGCTATATGAATGAGAATTGTAATGAGAATTGTTTTAACTTTGTGTTAAAAATGCTGGTGAAGAAAAAGTCTGTGAAGAGTCTCAGAAGACAAAACTGTTCTATTCCTGAGTGACCCTTCATTATACAAACTGCAAGTTAATGGAGAACCATCAGAGAACCTCTGTTTTCTGGCTCCCAACCTTTTTTTTTTTCAGCCAGGTTTCAACACTTGCCTATTTTCAGTTGTTTGCAAAGTTTAAAAAAATTTAGAGGTTACCTTTTCCCTGTAATCTAAACAGTGAGCAATCTTGTACTATGTGCTCTAACCCAAATAAATTAAAGGTTCTTAGAGATCACTTTCTAAGAAAACTTGTACTAGATGTCTCAGGATTTCCTCTTTACTCTCAAATCCATATCAGTCCAAACCCCAGTGAATTACTTGGCTTACAGATGGCTTATTGCAGGCTTTTCTGTTTGTTCAAATCAGTTTGGATTAAACTGAAAGGAAGAACATGACCCACATGGCTTTCTGCAGTGATATAAGAGCTTTATGCCTTCAGCCATACAGAAAGCTTAATGAGGATATAAATTCCTGGGTTTTGTTTTGTCTAGGACAAGATACAGAATTATTACAACCAAAGATCTTGTTGTATATGAATTTAATAATGAATATATAGGTTTAAAGCAATTATTTAGGCAGCATCTCTGAAGTATTTTGTGTTTCATAGAAGACTCTATTTGTAGTGATTGGAAAATTCAAGCAAATCTGATTTTCTGTAATAAGGTACACTCTACAATCTTGTTTGCAGGAAGTTATAGCTACATCTGATTGTACCAGATATACTTATTACTCTGGAAGCATATAGGGATTTAAAGGAACGTAGGAGAGGAAACCAAGATCCTGGAGTCTGTATTTCACAAGTGAAACATTGAAAAATAAAATAAATTTATATAGAAAGGCAGTGAAATAATTAATGAAGTGCATTCAGCTACTTTCTTTAATGGTTAGGTTGGATGACAAGGAAATTGGTCTTTCTCAAGAAACAATAATTTGACTGTTGACTTACTCCACTCGGTTCTGTTTCACATTCCAGAAGGTAATGATATACGTAATTGGAAAATAATTTGAAATTCTAGATTGGCCTTGTGGGATAACAGATATACTGCTTAATTTAACCAAATTGACATTAAAATGTTTAAAATCTGAGTATCTTTTACTCTTTCACAAATTAGGGAGCTGATGCACTATCTGTGAAAATGGTCAGCTGTCTAGAGATGGTAAAGATAATTTCATATGTTTTTGCAGCTCTTCCTGTGGATCAAAAAAAATCAGTTTCTGTAGGAAGATGTAAGAAACAGAGATATAAGTAAAAGTGCATTAACTAGTTCATTCTGTATTGAATTTAATGTAAACTACAGTCACATTCTCTCCTATGTCAAATCTTAGCCTTCATATGGACATCCAATTTTTCTAAGTTATGAAGGTTGTCTTCTGAGTGCATTTGGATCAGGCATATAAAAGGGACGAGGAGGGGTCAGACTGACATGTAGGATGGTACTAATGTGTAGAGGATGCAAGCTGCACTAACCTCCCTGACATGACCTGTTGATGCCCCATCAAAATGCCAATATCCTAATCTTAACTATACCCTAGATATGATTCAGAAACATGGAGTAAGCCTTTATAGAGCTTATGTTAGACTTATGTTATGCCACAAAATCTGGAATACAAATATGGCTATGCCACAAATTTATAGTACTCAGGTCTTAGTAATCATCTTAGTATTCTGCATAATACTGTCCAGACACTAGTGTTTTGTGCCAAAACAGCAAATCATGATTTTATCCAACCACTCTACACCAACCTCATGACACCAGATAAGATTCATAAGATTTCGGTTCATGAAACTACCACTAAATACAACTGATATGCCCTGTAATATACATAATTTTTTTAAGCGTTTATTACGTTAGATATGGCTCCGTTACATAATTCTTACTACAGAGAAGAGAGAGCACAGATTCATGCCAACTCAAATAGAAAAAAAACTATGTTACAAACAGTTGGATGGGTGTCATATAAACTAGTTGTATCAACACAAGACAAAATATCTGGTTTAGGTTGAGTGGTTAAAAAGATTTTATTTTTTGTAGGACTCTAATTTTTGCCTGTAGAGAGACTTTAAATATGACTTGTAGCTCTGGAAAACATTTTAGTCAGTGGTTCAACTGAATGTTTTTGTGGCAGTCAACAAACCATGTAATTTCCCAGAATAATAGTTGGCTATATTCTGAGGTGTAGATATCCATGCCATGTTCTTGAATCCTTGAAAAATGGGTTTTTGCAGTGGAAGATGACATTTTGTAAAATAAACATAACATATGATAGAATTTCAGTATTTCTAGGTGAATTTATTTTATGCGTTTGGTTTATGAGCAGAAACTATAGTTTGAACAGCTGTGCTAAAATTCTGATAAATCATTTCTGAAGGAAAATAGACGGCAACTTTGCACTGAATATTTGTTGGGTCTAACATATGAATTAAAACAATAATTGGACTGAAAGTTACTTTTGATAACAGCTTCATTTGACTTTGAAGCAGTCCTATATACAGAAACATAAAACAACAGAATTGTTTGAGTTGGAAGGGACCTTAAAAATCATCTAGTTCCAACCCCCCAGCTACAGGCAGGGACACCTCCCACTAGACCAGATTACCCAAAGCCCCATCCAGTCTGGCCCCAAACACTTCCACGGATGGGGCATCCACAGCTCCTCTGGGCAACTTGTGCCCGTGCCTCACAGCACTCTGAATAAAGAATTTCCACCTTATATCTCATCTAAACCTACTCTCTTTTAGCTTAAAGCCATTACTCCTTGTCCTGTCATTATGCTTTCTGACAGAGTTTCCACCCCCCAAGCTTTCCTGCAGGCCTCCTTTAGGTACTGGAAGGGGTCTCTAAGTTCTCTCCGGAGCCTTCTCTTCTCCAGGCTGAGCAACCTGAGCTCCCTCAGCCTGTCCTCATAGGAAAGATGCTCCAGCCCTCTCATCATCGCCGTGGCCCTCCCCTGGACTCCTCCTTATAGATCCATGTCCTTCTTATGTTGGGGACCACAGTACTGAGCACAGAGCTCTGGGTGGGGTCTCATGAGAGCAGAGTAGAGGAGGAAAATCACAGAATCACAGAATCATCTAGGTTGGAAGACACCTCCCAGATCATCTAGTCCAACCTCTGACCTAACACTAATAAGTCCTCCACTAAACCATATCACTAAGCTCTAAATCTAAACGTCTTTTAAAGACCTCCAGGGATGGTGACTCAACCACCTCCCTGGGCAGCCCATTCCAATGCCTAACAACCCTTTCGGTAAAGAAGTTCTTCCTAATATCCAACCTAAACCTCCCCTGGCACAACTTTAGCCCATTCCCCCTCGTCCTGTCACCAGGCACGTGGGAGAATAGACCAACCCCCACCTCACTACAGCCTCCTTTAAGGTACCTGTAGAGTGCTATAAGGTCGGCCCTGAGCCTTCTCTTCTCCAGGCTGAACAATCCCAGCTCCCTCAGCCGCTCCTCGTAAGACTTGTTCTCCAGAGCCCTCACCAGCTTCACTGCCCTTCTCTAGACTCGCTCGAGCACCTCCATGTCCTTCTTGTAGCAAGGGGCCCAAAACTGAACACAGTACTCGAGGTGCATCCTCACCAGAGCCGAGTACAGGGGGACAATCACTTTCCTAGCCCTGCTGGCCACACTGTTTCTTATGCAAGCCAGGATGCTGTTGGCCTTCTTGGCCACCTGAGCACACTGCTGGCTCATATTCAGCCAACTATCAAGCAATACTCCCAGGTCCTTCTCTGCCAGGCAGCTTTCTAACCACTCATCTCCCAGCCTGTAGTGCTGCTTGGGGTTGTTGTGCCTCAGGCGCAGGACCCGGCACTTGGCCTTCTTGAACCTCATACAGTTGGCCTCAGCCCACCAGTGCAGCCTATCCAGATCTTCCTGCAGAGCCTTCCTACCCTCGAGCAGATCGACACATGCACCTAACTTGGTGTCATCTGCAAACTTGCTGAGGGTGCACTCGATCTTCTCATCCAGATCATTGACAAAGATATTAAAGAGAACTGGCCCTAGTACTGAGCCCTGGGGGACTTCACTAGTGACCGGCCTCCAACTGGATTTAACTGCATTCAACATGACTTTTTGGGCCCGGCTACCCAGCCAGTTTCTAACCCAATGAAGCATACGCCAGTCCAAGCCAAGGACAGCCAGTTTCTTGAGGAGAATGCTGTGGGAAACGGTGTCAAAAGCCTTACTGAAGTCAAGGTAGACCACATCAACAGCCTTTCCCTCATCCACCAAGCGTGTCACTTTGTCATAGAAAGAGATCAGGTTCGTCAAGCAGGACCTGCCTTTCATACACCCATGCTGACTGCGCCTGATCGCCTGCTTGCCCTGCAAGTGCCGCGTGATGACACTCAAGATAATCTGCTCCATGAGCTTCCCTGGCACTGAGGTCAAACTGACAGGCCTATAGTTTCCCGGGTCAACCTTCCGGCCCTTCTTGTAGATGGGCATCACGTTTGGTAGCCGCCAGTTGACTGGGACCTCCCCCAATAGCCAGGACTGCTGATAAATGGTGGAGAATGGCTTGGCCAGCTCTTCCGCCACTTCTCGCAGCACCTTCAGGTGGATCCCATCAGGTCGCATCGACTTGCGTACGTCTAAGTGCTGTAGCAGGTTGCCGACCATTTCCTTGTGGATTGTGAGGGCCACATCCTGCTCCCCATCCCCTTCCACCAGCCCCGGGTACTGGGTATCTAGGGAACAACTGGTCTTGCCGCTAAAGACTGAGGCAAAGAAGGCATTAAGCACCTCAGCCTTTTCCTCATCTCTTGTCACTAAGTTTCCCCCCGCATCCAGTAAAGGATGGAGATTCTCCTTAGTCCTCCTTTTCATGTTAATGTATTTTAAAAACATTTTCTGTTGTCTTTAACAGCAGTAGCCAGATTGAGATCCGGATGAGCTTTGGCCTTTCTAATTTTGTCCCTACACATCCTTACAGCATCCTTATAGTCCATCTGAGTAGCCTGCCCTCGTTTCCAAAGATCATAAACCCTCTTTTTTTTCCTAAGCTCTAGCCACAACTTTCTGTTCAGCCAGGCCAGTCTTCTTCCATGCTGGCTCATCTTTGGGCACGTGGGGACAGACCACTCCGGAGCTTTTAAGATTTCCTTCTTGAGGAGTGCCCAGCCTTCCTGGACTCCTCTGCCCTTCAGGACTTCCTCCCAAGGGACTCTGCCAACCAGTGTCCTGAACAGCTCAAAGACTGCCCTCCGGAAGTCTAAGACAGCAGTTTTACTGGATCCCCTCGGATCGCCTTTACTGGATCGCCAAAAATAGAGAACTCTACCATTTCGCGGTCACTCTGCCCAAGACAGTTCCCGACCACCACATCTCCCACCAGTCCTTCTCTGTTTGTGAACAGAAGCTCCAGTGGGGCACCTCCCCTGGTAGGCTCACTAACCAGCTGCGTCAGGAAACTATCTTCCACGCTCTCCAGAAACCTCCTAGACTGCTTCCTCTGAGCTGTATTGCATTTCCAGGATATATCTGGGAAGCTGAAGTCCCCCACGAGGACAAGAGCTGACGATTTCACAAATTTTGCCAGCTGCCTGTAGAATTCCTCATCCGTCTCCTCATCCTGGTTTGGCAGTCTGTAACAGACCCCCACCAGGATGCTTGCCTTGTTGGCCTTCCTGCCGATCCTAACCCATAGGGACTCAACCTTATCATTCCCAGTCTCAGCCTCGAGTTCCACAACATCAAAACACTTTCTAATATAGAGAGCCACACCACCACCTCTTCTGTGCTGCCTGTCCCTTCTGAAGAGCCTATAGCCAGTCACTGCAGCACTCCAGTCATGGGAATGGTCCCATCATGTTTCAGTGATGTCAACCAAGTCATAGCTAGCTTGCTGCATGGTGGCTTCCAGCTCCTCCTGTTTGTTGCCCATGCTGCGTGCATTAGTGTAGATGCACTTCAGCTGGGCCATTGCCTGCTCACCCGGCCCTGACACTGTTCCCCCTGGCACACCTCTAATGAGCCTTATTCCCTCCCTGTCCCGTCCACCTTCCTACCTAGTTTAAAGCCCTCTCAATGAGCCCTGCCAGCTCTTGTGCTAGTGTCTGTTTTCCCCTTTGAGAGAGGTAGGACCCATCTGCAGTTAGCGGGCCGGGTACTGAGTAAAGCGCTCCATGGTCAAAGAACCCAAAATTTCTGTATTGGCACCAGCCTCTGAGCCACCTGTTTATCAGGTGGGCTTTCTGAGTCCTCGCTGTACCCCTCCCTGCCACTGTAGGGATGGAGTAAAGCATGACCTGTAGTCCCGCTCCATCTACTAATCGTCCTAGTCCCCTAAAGTCCTGTTTGATAGCCTTCAGGCTTCTCTCTTCAATATCAACTCTGCCAGCCTGGACTATCCAAAGAGGATCTGCTGGCCATGCTTCTTTTGATGCAGCCCAGGATACAGTTGGTTTTCTGAGCTGCAAGAGCACTTTGCTGGCTCATGTTGAGCTTCTCATCAACCAACACCCCTGATGAGGTCCTTCTCATCAGGGCTGTTCTCAATCGTTTCTCTGTTCGGGCTGTATTTGTATTGTATAGCTTCTTTGGATTCTGAAAAGTCTTTTAGTTTGTCTGGTTACAGAAAATTAACTTTGTATATGCTTTGGACAACATATTTGCTACTTAATTATGAATCTTGACAGCATTCAGAGAAAAAATTGTTCTTCAGACACTGTGTCATGAAATTTCTTGTTTGTTACTTTTGAAGTTAGAAGCTTTCTGCATGAAATGTTCCTATTTCCTTTATTTCATTACAGCAGACTTAGCTGCAGGTCATTGCCTGCAGTCAGTGTTTTGTATTTTTTTTTAAATTAATTCTAGGTTGTTCATTCTAAGATCTGTTGCCTTAAAGCTTCTTGCCTAGCATCCTGGAGCAAGCCAAATGTGGCCTTTTCATTCTTATTGGTATTCAGTCATTTGGGTATACAGTCACCACTGACCTGATCAAGTGTAGTAGCACCAGATGCTGAGGAAGTCATGTAGTTGCCAACATGACATCAACAGGAGTTTCAGCAGTACCATAAAATTTTACAGTCAGATTTCTTGTGTGAGGTTCTTAAAATCTTTCTGTTTGCAATTGTACTGTGTCAATGGAGGCTTTTCTGTTTGATGAATAGGGTGTAAAAATGCTTTCCACATGAGGGTATGTACTGTTACAATAGGCAGTCAAAAAATGCCTGTCTTATGCCATTATTTCAACACTGAAATACTTAGCTAGACTCCACCCATGGTACATGGTACATGTCTTCATAGTCTCAAGTTTTGCAGCAATTAATTCTATGCAGACAATGCACCCTTCTGGTCATGGAGAGGATTTTTAAGCCAAGAACATTTCCTACAAACAATGTTTGGATAAACTCATAAACTAAACCTGAGCAGCTTCTTGAAAAAGTAAATGTAAATTTGATTCAGCTGTGCAAGTGTTTGCTGTAATACTGAGTGATTACCTAAACAAACTGACCTGTATGTGGCTGTCGCCTGAGTGTGTTGCAAAGGTCAATGTTTAGAGGTTTGGATCTGGGGAGACTATTTTTTCTGTTACTTCCTGCCTCCAATGTAATCTCTCCGTGAAGTCTCAGATACTCACCATGATGCACTATGCAGTGATAGTTTTGCTGAATGTGTATTAGTGTCTAGGACTAGTGACTAGGTGTCACGTAACCGTGCAGAGGTAATGCTAAGTGGACTCATTGCTGTAAAGTGAAGACAAGCAACACTTTAGGCTCTTGGTTCCTTTGTGCATATATAATCTATTTTTAGATCATAGAATCATAGGATCTTAGAATGGTTTGGGGTGGAAGGGACTTTAAAGGTCTACTCTGTCCTGGGAGTGAAGGTAACATCTATATCTTGCATTGCAGGTCATAATGTGTGGATGTGTGCTATGAGATAGAGATTACATAGAGGAAAAACATAGAGAAGCTCATTGTTCCTTACTATGTACTGGAAGGACAAAATGAAACTCTTGCTCTGCCTGAATGCTACACCAGCACCTAAGTTCAGAGTCCTTGTACTACCTGTTACATGGGAGGGATATAAAACTCAACCCGAATTCAAGTTCTGAGCAAGAATGCCTCGATTCTAGTAACAGGAGAAACACTACTGGTAACCAAGTTTGTGTAAACAAACTTGTACCACCATTTGTTGCCTTGTTTTCCTTATGAACTTTTAAAAGAAGGCAAACTCCCAACTTTACTGTTAAAGAAAAAAGTGATGCTTTTTGGTCTCTTTTCCTCTAGCTTTGCATATCTTAATAATGATTTTCTTCTCATCTTCCTAGCCAGGAAAGAACCTAAGAAATAGAAAGCTTATATGTATTTAGGAATCTTCTCTCTGCATATCCATAATATCTCTTATGGCAATCAACATCTTATTACACTGGTCAAAAATACACTGCATTAAGCATGGAAACTGGGTGTTTGTTGTGCCCTCAGCATAAATTTTCTAATGAGGCATGTTGTGTGCTTTTTTACCTCACCTGAAACACTGAAATTTTCCTTAAATGGCTCCTTTGCTCCTAGATTTTGCATTATGCCTCAGATTATTTCTGGCCCATAGTCCCAGAGGTCACCTGTGGCCTTGAGAACTTAAGTGACCTGTGAGACTACAGTTTAAAAATAATATAAAGAATAATATAAAGAATGATAGAACTAGCAGCAACAGAGTCATTTCAGGATTTTACTTTTTTTTTTTCTTTTTCTTTTCAGAAAATCCTCAGAAAACACTCCTTCCAGAAACTATGGAATAATTTATTTATGAAAGACTTTCTTTTCCTGTTTCTTTATAGAGAGAGTGTTGACTGACTCAGCTTTGTAAAATGTATTTGCACATGAACTGAAGTTATTAACAGCATTATTATTTTTAGTTGTGGATAGGCTTAGAAGATAATTAGCTACATGTTCAGGATGTAAATTAAAAGTGGTTGAAAACTGACTGTGAGCTCAAGAGCTGGATGTCATGTTCATGTAGACGAAACCTAAATGATATGGATATGCAAAGATGTAAAGGATAAAGAAGCATGGATCAAACAATGGACTTGACATGAATGATGTTTGGTGTGCCCTTTTCCTCCATACTACAGCAGCTCTTACATCCTGCTTTGCTTCCTATTGCGAGCTGACAAGAAACAGATTCTCTGTCTTCAGATGGCAGATGGACCAAGGCACTAAATATCTGCTGCCTTGACTTTTCTGTTTGTTTGAAATGGGCCATCTCTTTATTTTCACTACATACTCCTGCAGAATGTGAGATTTTCTATCAACAAAATAAATATTTATAGAGAATGTCACCAATTATAAGGCTGTACATCTTCCAAACTAAGAACATTAAAACAGTTAGCCAAAAGTCCAAATATATGTTGCTACATTAATAAAATAAAATAAAATAAAATTTAAAAAAAAAAAAAAAAGAGAGAGAAAAAAAGAAGAAACTAATTAATTGTTGTAAATAAAATAAGACGATGTTGAGCTGAACAGTCATGGCCATATCCAGCTTGTATAAAACACAGCATTGTATCTCTGCAGCACAGACACTCATTTCATTGTGTACACATGTATGTCCAAGAGGAGTATATCTGTATGCTCAAGCTTAGAGCAGAAGATGACACACAAACCAAAGCACTTTGAATATCCACAAAATCTATTATCTAAATTTGTTTATTTTGTGTTTTGTATTTTTAGGTAATCAAGCCCAACTGGTTTTCCAGACAGGGAAAATGAGGAGAAGAGGGGAAGCAAACTGATTTGTATTCAAATTTTGTTCCTAAAGACAGATTAGGTTTTAAAGCCTTGAAAAACTAGACCGTAGTAACACAAGCTGTTGACAGAGTACTAGAGCCTGGTTTAGGGCTGAAACATTGAGACTACAGTTTAAATAAACAACAAGAGTTATCGTTGTCTGTAGCACTGCATTTACTTGCACCATGGCTCAGTTTTTCATTGTAACAAGACTTTGAAAAGTACAATGTTTTAAATTAAAAAACCATGGGGTTAGGAAATCTAAAATTTTTAAGTTATGTTCCAAATTTTCCTAGAAATAAAGTAACCAAATTAAGCAAACAAATAAAAGTTCACATCTCTGACCTGAGTTTTAATACTCGCTCTAAATTAAGAATGCTAAAACTAAGATTATTATGATGAAAAAGTTAGCAAAAATCACCCCGTTTACCCCTGTTTTTATTACACTGTGTTGATGACCTTTAATTAAATAAAATCACTTTGATCCTGTTATGAGCTAATAAGGGATATCTCAGTCAGTGTCAGTATGTTTTCCCCTGTATGTTCATACATTTCAGTGTAAATCACTTTCTCTCTTTTTTATTTTCTTCAAAAACAAAACAAAACACTTTTAAACTCCAATAGAGAAGTAAGGAACTCTGAAAAAATAGTAAAATAAATAAAGATTTAAAACGTACTATTTAAAATATATTATTTAACAAAACATATTTTATTTAAAATGCACCGTTTTATGAAAATTACAGTTGATCATGTGGCTTCACACTTGGGTGGGATGAAGACTAAGTTGTCTCAGCCACATAACTCAAAAAGAGCAAAAGGACTTCTCTACTTTAACTTGCTACAAATAGAAATAGCAAGTGTGTTCAGATCCCAGTCATTAGGAGAGTCATTGGACTGATGGTTGATCAAAAGAACAGGTATTTAGTATATAATTGTAACTGATGAAGTCCACAGTTACTGAATGACAGTCAGAAAGCAAAAGGCATATTAGAGTCAATAAAAGCAAATGAAGAATATAGTCATCAGTTCCACAGTTCCTCTTTTATTACTATTTCTCATTCAAAGGGATTTTTTTTTTATTTTTGAAAACAAATTTATTTTCTATTTAGTGATCACGTACATTTGTTATGAATAAAGGGCCAAAGAGGAATTGCTGCACTTAAAACCAGTCTCAAAGTCCTATTACTCCTGACTCATGCTTGTGATTCATTTGCAGATTCTTACACATGCATTTGTAACTGCTTGGTGGCTCATAAATCCATTTTATTACCCTGCATGGTAGGGCTACCAATAGGAAGATGGATATTGCCTTAAGTGGAATCTGATGAAAAGTGGAGTGACTTCTTACATTCATATCGTTGCTTTTCAGTGTGAAAGTTATAGATGATAGTGAACTCAAGAGGATGACAGGGGAAGTGTAGGTCAAAATCAAAACAATAGCACATTTCTGCATCTGCATAATAAAAGCCAACTTCCACTCTCTTAGGCTGTATACAGAAAAAGAAGTGTTTCTATTGAAACATGAACCATATGTTTAGCCCACCATACATTTACCCTTCAGTTGTGAAGTAGCCATAAAAAGACACTTCACTAGGGACTAAATCATACAAGGCACTGAGAAGGACTAAGCAGAGGAAATTAATTCAGAAAACAACGAAGCAAATCTTTAAAATTACATATAGTTTACTCTCTTTGTTCCCCAGCACAAGAATACTCATTTTTGTTTCTGAGAATCCTTGCGTAGCTGGCATTTAATGCATAATAAGGCTATTAAATCCTAAGTGTTACCTTTCTTTCTTGCTTCTAGCTGATCTGTTGGAAGTACCTTAACCTGTAAGAGTATATGTTTAAATTCATGCCAGGAATTCAAATAAAATATAATGAATGGATCACACTGCCACCAGATTTTCCCCAAGATGTTCAGGAAAGGAATCAGTGAGATTCGTGATTTGGTAATATATGTTCTAATGGTTAAATTAGGGATCTTCTGCCTCCATAGGAAATATGGAGTCACCCCAAACAACTCTAAGGTTGCCAGTGGGAACATTCTACATTTTGTTTTGAGTAGCCAAATGAGGAGAAGGATCCTAAAGGAGTAGAGTCAGCCACTACCTTTGTACAGTGTAGAATTTTGCATGGCTCTAGTCCTTTCTGAATCCTCTCCACATTGCCAAGTAAAGTTTTAAAAACAATGGGAATAATTTTATGTTTTGCTTACCACCTTGTCTTCATATATGTCAAGACTTTTCTATCTGAATGCTTAAGATAAGCTTTCTTATCTTAATTTTTCACTTATATTTAATATTATATTACAAAACACACAAAATTATGAATTGTGTGCAAGGATGAATTTTTAAAAAATCATATAAATCCAGCATTATCTTTAGCATGTCTCAAGCATCAGAAACTAAGTGAAATTGAGGGAATGCCAACATATGTCAAGCAGCCTCATGTTGAAATATGTTGAGTTGGGGTGTCCTTGGGGTCTCATGCAGAAATATTAGCTTGTATGCAGCAGTGGTATAGCTATGTTATGTAGTGCTCCAACTGAGCTAATCATCCCAGGAGGAATGCTGTAATGATGTGACAGAAATATTTATGATTCTGGAGTTAGCTCAGGCATCTCTTCATCATGCTGCATTGTAAGATGTAGACATAACCTTTGTGGCTCATGATATGCAGGAAGTCAGATTAGATAGGTGACCTGGAGGTCAGTTTGGGCCCTCAGTTCTATTAATCTATCTATGTATCAGAACAAACCATAAACATATTAGAGGAAGCAGTAAAATAGCTCCATTAAACACCACATTAAGGGAACACATTTCCACAAGCCTAGACAGACACACACACACACACACAAAGCAGCAAGGCATTCAAAGTTTTGTGCTTAGATAAGGCCAGGAAAAAAAAAAAAAAAAAGAGAGAGAGAGAGAGAGAGAAAGAGGAAAAAGGCCTCAAGATGCTGACATATTCATTTCTTGCAAGGTTAATATAGAGACTGAAATCATTAAGCTGGGAAAATGTTGCTGTGAGGAAAAGGAAAAAAATAACAGAAAACCTGCAGCACAATTGCACTTTACTATATTTTACTGCTGCCTGTGTTGTTCTTTTCTACTGTATTACATATGATATATTATCACTATAATATTTGAACACCTTCCAACAGTGCATTAAGCAACATAAGTAACATCTGCCACGTGTTCATTCTCACATCTCCTCCCCAGTGGCAGATGCACAAGAAGTGCTTTGTTTTGGGTTCATTTCAGTGATATATTCATGTTGCTGCATGTTTATAGTGAAGGCAAAAAAAAAAAAATGCTGGAGAAATGAGTTTAGAGCAGAAGGTAGCTAGCTAGTTCTTCATCTCTGGGGAAGACATTATGTGCTGTTTGATCCCTTGTGGAAATGCCTGTCCCTTACACAGACAGTTATCACATTTTTTGTAGCAAGTTCCATTGCCTCAGGAACAGGAAGTTGTAAAAGGAAGCCTTGAACTTTCGGTGATAATGCTGACTTGGGTTATTGAGCTCTTCCAGATCTGATGGTTTGTTATCTTTACTGTAGAGAATGAGATGCAGGTTTCACTTCTTACAGTAGCCAGTATCACTGAAAGGAAAATCTGTAATGTTTTATATGATCTGGTGTATCCTAGGCACTTAATGCTTAATGTTCAACTGAAAGGTGATGAAAGTTTGAATAAATGAGGCTAAATCATTGTCTGCTAGTATACGACAAAATTATTTGGGCAGTGACACTCCAGAAATCACAGACTGGGGATAATACATAGTGGAATAGCTTTACTTCAGTAAGGAATACAGCAAAAGTCCCCAACCCGGGACTAAAAGTTGATCAGTTTGGGTATAAGTACCTTCAGCCAAATAAAACTGTAAATTTTATAAAGGCTTTCCTTGCCAAAGCATTGCCCAAGACAAGCAGTTGTTCATCTAGCAGCTGATATAGGCCACTATACTGCTAAAAATAGGTCGTGATTAGTATTCCTCTATCTAATTTGTGTCCTTTTCTGATATGGAATATCACTAATTATATTTGCTTTTTAGAATTATCTTATGTAAGCAGTCAAACATATGTATGCAGTTATAGTGCGATTGTTTTCACTGCTTCCTTTATTCTTGTTTGAACAAAATTTTACTTTTTGTGCAGAGGGAAGTATCTTTGTTAATAATCTTTCCATCATACTCTTTAATTGTACTGTTAACTGATTGGCTTGCCTGGGATAAGCAGCTCTTTGAAGACACCGAAAATTCAGACAGGCAGTTTTGGGAGAGCAGGTTGTGTCAAAATATATTCTTCATCAAAAATAATAATGAAAAAAATCCCAGCACTGCTTTTCTCTCTCCATCCAAAAATAACCATTTTTTGTTATTATTTAATCTGTGACTATTTTTATTTTATTATTATTATTTTTTTTTCATCTCTGAGTCTCTTTTTTATTTTTGACCTGTGATAATCCTATCTTTATGGCTTCCTTTTCCCTCTGTCAAGGTGATCTGGGTGAGGAATCTGGTAAGGGTCTTTGAAAGGAAAAAGGTCCCTCTAGATTTTCCATGAAAAGATCACAGGAAAAAAGAGCACTGAAAAACTTCAACTGTCCCATCAATGGGAAACAAACAAACAACAACAGCAGCAACAACAACAAAAGCCAAGACCAAACCAAAACAACCAAAATCAAAACTAAAACCAAAATCAAAACCAAAAACCACCACAAATTAGCATTCGTCAGTACAGCAAAGGGGATTACTTTAGGTAACATAGGTTTGCATACTTCAAGTGGAATAAGCAATGAGTAAAGAGCTCTTCCACCCAAAGCATGGGTGACTCCTGGTTCTTACTGCTAGAAAAATCTCACACAGGTAAAGTCATCTAGTCACCATTTCTGGAATGCCAATATCTGCTCTCTGCTTTGCTTCCACTGACTATTTGGTAAAGGTGAGTCTACTGTCTTCTTGTGAGTCTTTAATACCATTTAACATCAACAAGAAGGTAACCATTAGAGATGTTGAGTCAAGTCATTTACAATATATTCTGTAACACTTAAAAAGAATTGTCAAATAAAAAAAGTATTGCTATAAAATATATGTTATAAAATGTAATAACATATATTATTTCCCTAATTGTATGTTATGTTAAAACATAAATGTCCTATCAATGAACTACAAATCCTTGTAGAAGCAATTCATCTTTTTATAGAGGAGTTCCCCACAGAACTGAAAGAAAATATATTCACATCAAGAGTGACAATATTCACATCAAGAGTGACATAGTGCAATGAGCTAATTTCAATTAAACTTAAGTTGAGCCTATTCTATCACTATGCATGGAAACTCAGCCAACTCAAGAAAGTCAAGTAGCGACTTTTTTTCCTACTGGTCTTTTGAACAGTATGCTTCTAGCACCCAAGATGAAGGAAACTTATTAAAACAGAAGCCATTCTCCGATGTTCACTGCTAACTGGCTGTTCAAAAGACAGGGTCTGTGTATAGAACAAGCCAATGGCGTAGAGAAAGCTGGATGATTAGTTTTATCTATATGTCCACAGTGAAATGATGAATAAGTAAATATTTTAGATTTAGGTCTGATCCTACCTTCTGGTATTCTGGAACAATCAAGCACGTGAGAAATAGCAGCATTGCTTACCTTGGTAGCTAAAACTAATGAGATAAATGCTGACATCTCAGATTTATTTAGTATTTTTTATTTATGAACACTGGATTTGTCTTTCCTCTTTGTGCTGCTTTCTTCCTTCATAATGTTTTGCTGTTTGCAGAGCATGTATGTTCCTTTCCCAAGGACTAATGAACATAGTAATTTAGCATTATGAGTTAAAATCCAAGTGAAAACACTTAAGCAGGTGATCACACTTTCAGAAATGTCAGCTTTAATAGAAAATGCTGGAATCTTGGCCCATTGGAAAATCATGTCTAATATACAGCTGCTTGACTGTAGACTCAGAAGCCCAAATTTAGATACTCAGCTCTCAAAAACTTCACTAATTTTCCTTTCATGTTTTTGTTTTTATAAGTTTATTGTAGTATGTCACTTGGTTTTCCAGTTCTTTTGAAAGTGTTGGAAAAAAAATATGATACAAGTCCAATACTAATTGTTTTCATCTTGGAATATTACTCATCTTTTCAAAGAAAAGCATCATTTCTAGGCAACATTGTGTTCCTTATTTGCAAAGCTGTTTGTTGGCTGCATCTCCTTCCCGTATACACAAGCCAAGGATGAGTAGCTGTATGCATCCAAATGTATTATTTGTTTATACCATGTGCGCAAATTGTTCAGAATTAATGTACCGAATAAGTGTATTTAAGCTATTTTATTCTCGTCTTGTATTTTCTTTAATATATACATATTCTCTTCTCAGTACTCTTGTAACTAAAATTTTGAGAGTTCAGAGCTAAGTAGACGAGTAGAAGAAATGTTCTTAGGTACTTGATTTGCCACCCACAAATTTTTGTACATAAGAATATTTCTTTCGTCTTCATTCTTATATTTCTCCTCGGTAGGAGAGAGAATTTCAGATATTTCAAATGAAGTAAAATCTAAGGTTTGTATGCTTCACATGAAAGCATAAGTGCTTGATTTGGGATTTTGTCATAGGTTTACATGTGATTTTTTAACTATAGAAATTCACATTGCTGCTTTGTTCTATATGGAGTTGAATTATTTGCTAGTCATTTTATCTAGGTCTGCCTTTTTAAAATGAGAGATATCCAAGATCAGAATGAGAACACTTTAAGTCTATGCAACTAATAAAGCTGTTGAATCTCCTTGTTCTTCTGAGAAGAATCCATAGCTTGAAATGAAAAAAATAAAAAACAAACAAACAAAAAAAAAACAACAGAGGCCAAGAATAGCAGACCTCCCACTGGGATCACAGTCTTTGTCTCGTTCTTTCCATTTCAATGACTTGGAATGGCAACAGAGCCCATGATGTATCATTGCATGTGACTGGATAGTCCCTGGAAAGATGGTCAAGGACACATTTGCTATTAGAACTAATCTTTTATTTTGTAGATGAGAAATATTTCTGAAGGATACAGACTGGTAATAAAATGTTCTCAAGCTTTTAATGAACATTTCTAACTGAAAGATTTCTGCACCTTTATATAAACAGTAGTGATGAAAAAATGAAATTTCAGTTTCAAAATAACGTTACAGTGACTTTTTTGAAATTAGCTGTCCATTGTACTATTTTTGAGGCAGCTCCAGTGGCCATAGAATGACCAATAAGAATAATCTACAGCACTGAGAATGGCAACAAGAATCATTTTTCTTACATGAATTGTGAACCATTAGCTAGTGGCAGCACCTAAAAGTGATGGTGCTGCAGATATTGAGTACTCTGAGGGAAGTTTGTTTGTGTTACCAGTTCAAGGGTACACTATGTTTACGTGAGACTGGCATTAACGGAACCCTATCCCCCCACCCCCTTTTTTTTTTTCCTTTCAGATGCTCTCATATTCAACTTTTTAAAAGGTCATTTTGCATATCCTGAATAATAATTAATTCTTTTCCCTTTCCTAATGGTACAGTATAAAAGCCAGTACATAAGAATGCAGAACAGTTGCAGTCTTTTCCAGAACTACCATTTAAAGTGATAGGTAATAGGATTGATCATGTTAGCAGATACTTGAGACTGTCCAAAAACATCCATTACATCCTTCCATTATCAATATCAGCTACCAAAAGAAATTATGCACAACCTGTGTAATTAAGATATTTTCTTTTCATTCCCCACCCTATTGGAAAATTGACTGTGCAGTCTTCAAATTTGGGTGACATGAAGTTATATTGCTGTTGCTCGCTGTATTCTTTTGGATTGGAAGATTTTGCTTCACCTTACAGGTGACAGACTGATTGTCTCATGTTGTCCTTATGATGTAACTTCATCCTAAGGAATGCTGTTTAAATCGTACAACCCAAGTTTTCAAACATTGTAGTCTGTTGTGCAGTCCAAACTGGCATTTATTTACAATATTTAGAAAACAAAATTTACTGTTATGTTGCAAAGTTTGCTTAACTGTACTCCACACCAAATGTTGCTTTATAGGTAATTTATGTTTTATTACCTGGGAAGTGATTTTTCAAAAGTTTGTTGTAATCATATTCCTTGTCTATGTAATATAATACCTTCTAGTGTACTTTGTACTGAACAAAACATTATTCACTGTAAAGTCTGATATTTCAGCTTTCTCTGTGTCCCCTAATTTTGTCCTGTAAATATGAGGATGTATTACTATGTGTCTTCTTCTTCCGTGTCCTTCACACTTTTGGATCTGGGAACATGGAGTCTGGACTTAAACCTGAGTTATAAAAATGTTTCAACAGAGTAGGTTCATTACATGGGAAAATAAACTCCTAAGGGCTGTGTGATATGCTGTCAGTTTTCCTTTTTTTCACACAAGTGAGACCTGTGGGTGAACAAGCTATTATTTCTAAAATAAAAAGTGATTGCTAGATAGCAATGTAGAGGTTAATAAAGGATCTGATCCTGGTATCCACATGCACGTAGCAAACAAATTTGTAAGATATTCAGTAGTAGTGTTTTCAACTGTTTTTAGCCAAGTCCCACTGATGTTGCCTTTTCTTCAATGGTGCCACTGGATAATTACCTCCTAATTTGCGCTACTGTCTCCTTTCTCCAGCTGTAGCACAGCTCATTAGTTTGGGCTCTGTTTTACACTGTGCCTTTCTGAGTGCCCGTGCCATAGATTATAAATCTTTTAAGGTCATGACTGATACTTTTGTGTGTTTTCTATCAGGCAAACAAGCACAATCACCAATCGTTGCTATTAGATAGTATTAATTATTTTATAAGCCTTTAAATGAATTATTCACTATGGTCTGTGTATTTAATCTGGGTATATATTAAAATGAAAGTTTGAGTAATTACATCCTTTATTTGACAGCCACACTACATAGAGAAGTATATTTTAAGTCTTGTATGTACAGGAGTTAGAAAAACATGTGACATTGATGGACACTGGACAGCTTTTATGAAAGATGGAATACAGAAACAGAAGTTACTTTTGGAAACCAAAAGTGACCCTCCAAAAGGGGGCAGACCGGTTCAGTTCAAGAGCAAGGGAAAGATTCTAATAATTTTGCTTGATAATCCTACTTTCCACAGATTTGACAAACAAAATGTTCTTAGTGTTAAATGCCAACATGCCAAATAGATGCAGCTAATTGGAAACTTTTTTTGCAAGTCTTTCAGCATAAGTCAAGTAAAAGGTAGAAATGTTTATTTGCTGAAGCCAGTTTTGCTTTTTTTTTCTCTCTCTCCTTTTTTTTTTTTTTTTTAATGTGTCAAAACTAATCTCCCCGATCTAATAAAAACTCTCTCCTTAAAATTTGGAGCGTGGGATTGTTGACAAAATTAGCCACTTTTCTGTCTGTCTGATCCTATGCATGCTATCAAAATTGTCTTCAAAATGCAAAGAAATCCTGTGGCAAAGAGATAAAAATTTTTAAAGAAGTCAAATGAGTTTAGGTTTCATCTAAACTTCCTTTTGTCTGTTTTGATCGCTGAACATCCTCTCTCTGGAAAGTGTAAAGTAGCTTCACACAGAATATATTTGCAGCATCAACAGCCAAATAAGACAGGCAAGGTATGCTCTTCACAACTGGCTTTGTCTTAGAAAACTATATTTTAAAGATTAGTTAGTATGAATTTTAGAGCGGGATACAAAAATTTGCCTTTGACAATTTAGAGGGAGGATACTGGAACATTTCAAAAGCAAAAGAAAATATGCTTTGACAGATTAAAGAGCAGTGTCATGCTTTGCCTTCCTCAAACTGCCCTTTATCAGATGGATTGATGTGTTACAACCATTTGAGAAGACAGACCTGTTCAAGTGACAGAAACAAAACATCTGAGTGAATCTGGTTCAACTTTAACAGAGAGGGAAAGGGAAGCGTTTATTTCCTTTGTCAGTAGGCTGAAAGAATTAAACAACTATTGGCATATGGCTTATCTTAAATGAGCTTCATTAACACAAAAATCAAGTGGGAAAATTACAAAACAGATACCATACTAGAATGGAGTTCAAGAGGGTGGCCTCAGTATCAGTTCAATCTCCCTCTCCTCACTGTCTCCTCAAGCAACTGTGACTTTCATGATGATGTTCCTTTCCTAAAACTTGCTGCTTGAAGCAAAGTTAGTCACCCTCTCCATTGTCCTTTTTCAGATAGAGCTGTAGATGCTGTTGTTGTGTGCTTTGAAGTGTAGATCAGATTAAAAGTCACAAGGGTTGGAATGATCTGTTTAGAAAATTACTGCACCAATAAAAAAATATGGCTAAATATCAGAAATTTTATCCCACAGCCCTACTGATACAGAGGTGACATGCAGAAGAAAGTTTGCATTTTAATAATGCATCTATCTGTTTCAGCCAGGGCCTTCATTAATAACTGAAATGTCAAATGAAAGCCAGTGATAGATAACTTCTTGGTCTCTTCTTTCTTGTCTTTTCAAATCAGCTCCTATCACAAACAGTAACATCCAAATACTACTTCCAAATCTATGAAAAATATAATATACAGGCATCTAGGTACTTCCTACTAATTAAAATTTGTATTTTTTTTTCCTTTCAAGACAGTTATAGTAAAGTCTATGCTTTCTAAAATCTGTTTACTCTAGAAAAAAGAATTTCCACTGCACGTTGCCTGTAAATTTACCATGCAATGTTAACATAATTGTCAACATTGTGTAATAGATGAAAAATTGCCACAAAAATCTTATTACGGAACATCAAATTCAGGTCAGATAAGGTTCTTGCAGCACAAGATCATTTAGGACTGATAACATAAACTTGAAGACTCATCTATAATTCATTATCTTGATTAGTGTGCAATGCTGTTGATTCATCCATATGTTTTCTCACCTATTAATCTATCACAGTCTGTAGAGGAAGACCAATCTAATTTGCTGGGTATCTGATGATTATACCAAAGCTCTGATTTTTTTTTTTTAATAATAAAAAAAAATGTATATATATAATAAATTAATTATATGTAAGGAAGCATACTGCATACATAACAAATAACGATGGTGATACCAAGATAGTGACTTAAACTTACAGTGAAATAAAAGTACCAACAGATGGAAAATTTTATAAAGCAAAGGCAGATAGTTCACTCTCTTCTTTCCAAACATTAAATTGATGACAATACATACCATATTCACTGATGTAGAATTTTACATAGCTAACTATACATAAACAATATATATTTTTCTATGAGCAGGAGCATATGGAATATTTTTTGATTTCTTTATGGCTGATCAGTGGATATTGACCTGTACAATTGATGATGTCATAAACACGTGTTCATGACATTGTAGCTCATGTTAATTTAACGTGTAATATACTTAATTTAAAGACAATCTTACTACAGGAGCAATCAGGAACACTAATTTCATGTTAAAAGATTAGTTAAGTTCTAGCTATCTCTTTTGCATGTGAAAATCCTGCTTAGCTGAATTGTTCCCTCTGATTTTAAACAGTGAAACATACATAGCAAATCCTCTTCTGTAGGCCAGAGACCTAGTCAAAGTATATTCAATGCAGAAGAGTATCTAACATAAGGGAGGGGATTTGAGTAAACTCAGAGACTCCCTTTGCCTCCAGGATAGGAGAGTGAATTCCTCTATAAAAATATCCCTATGAAGTCCTGAATTGCCAATACATATAAAACAGTTCATACACATACATTCTATTGGACCTACTTTGTTGAACTCCCAGCACAAACGAAAAAGTGGAATCAACTCATCTCTACATCAGCGATGTCAGGGTTTGTTCCCTTTCTTTTTCCTGATCATAACCAAAGATGTTAGGTTGAGATCAGGAAGAAAATAGATATTGCTGCAAACAAACTGGCAACTTAAGAAATGAGCTAAGTTATCTGCTGCCCCCAGCCAACCCACCAAATACTACAAAAGGGTCAGAAGAATAAAAGGAAAACACAAATGTCCTCTAACTCCGCACATTTTGATTCTGTTATTCTGTTCTACACAAGTTCAAACTGACATACTTGATGTCATGAGGTTTATTAATAAAGAGAGAATCATAGAATCATTCAGGTTGGAAAAGACCTCTAAGGTCATCTAGTCTAACCTTTAACCTAACACTGCCAAGTCCACCACTAAAGCATGTTACTAAGTTCTAAATGTACATGTTTCTTGAAGACATCCAAGGATGTTGACTCAGCCGCTTCCCTGGGCAGCCTGTTCCAATGCTGCACAACCATTTCAGTAAACAAATTTATCTTAAAATACAATCTACACCTCCAATTCTGCACAACCATTTCAGTAAAGAAATTTCTCCTAAAATCCAATCTATACCTCCCCTGGCATGACTTGAGGCCATTTCCCGTCATCTTATCCCTTGACACTCGGGAGAAGAGCCTAAACCCCACCTTGCTACAACCTACTTTAAGGTTATTGTAAAGTACAATAAGGTCTGTCCTGAGACTTCTCTTCTTCAGACTAAACAACCCCAGTTCCCTCAGCTGCTCCTCATAAGACTTATTTTCTAGAGCCTTCAGCAGCTTCATTGCTCTTCTCTGGACACACTCCAGCACCTTGATGTCCTTCTTGTAGTGAGGGTCCCAAAATGGAATACAGCATTTGAGGTGCAGCCTCTCCAGAGCTGATTACAGAGGGACAATCACCTCCCTGGTCATGTTGGCCACGCTATTTATGATCCAGGTCAGGATGCTGTTGGCCTTCTTCGCCACCTGAACATACTGCTGGCTCATAGTCAGCTAGCTATCCACCAATATCCCCCAGGTCCCTTTCTCCTTAGTCCTCCTTTTGTTGCTAATGTATTTATAAAACATTTTTGTTGTCTTTAACCGCAACAAAATTAGGACCTAAAAGTGATTAGAATAGAATAGAATAGAATAGAATAGAATAGAATAGAATAGAATAGAATAGAATAGAATAGAATAGAATAGAATAGAATAGAATAGAATAGAATTAGGATCTAAACAGCAAAGAGGTTTGGATCGCTTTTTTCTAAGCATTTCACATATGTGTAGTAAGGAATATCGTTATCACTGGGTTTGCTAGAAAGTTGAAAGAAGGAAGAATGTTTTAGTACGGAAGAAAAGGCATACACAAGAATGGGGAAAAGATTTACCCAGGTTATACAGCTCCAAAGAGACCTCAGGCTTCTTTATTGTCAGTCTAGTGACAGTGCTCACTGAGTGAGGCCAAATTTCACTTACAAACACGTAATCTGCTTTTTAAATCCTACAAGATATGTGAACCAAAATTTCTATGCAAATATTCAGTTATTTGTGAAGGCTTCCTTACGCAAGAAGTTTCATGCAAGAGGTCTTATTCTTTTTTCAAAAAAAAAAAAATATCTCTAAAGTATGCCTGTGGGAAAGAAAAACAGTGGTGAGAATACAAGCCAAATGCAGATTGCTATCTCCAGCATAACTGAGGGACACTACGAAAACAATTCTGAAAGCTCTCCTCCATTAACAGGATATAGAGAAAAAGACTGGATAGAATACGAGGAAGTCGGCTTAGGGGATGGATTAAATGGAAGTCTTCTGTGACCTCTTAGATAATTAATTGTAAAGTTTACTGTAGAACAATTCAGATGCTTACTTTCTGGTATCAGGGTTGTACTTAGAGGCTAGGAAATAATATCACTAGTTGTTAGTGAAGGAGTTAGAGAGATGCTGGTTCAAACACAGTATAACTCAGGAATAATTGGCAACAGATTTACTGAACTAGTCAATAAATATTGTTCCATCTAATTCTTAATACTTCAACAAAGAAAGAGGCTTTCCCTAGAGAAACATCATTGTAGGTTTCCTTCTCTCATAAAATAAGTTTTTATTACTCATCTAATTTAAGCAACATTAAAAAATAAGAATAAGCACAAATACAGTCATCCTCTTATATGCTGTAAGTATCACATAATTATGCACTGATCCCACAATATTACATATGGAAACTATCAATTCAAAAGAAAACTTTTTCCTGAAAAATGTAAAGTAATTTTCCCAGTGTTTTACTGTTGCTTATATGCACATATTTCTAAACAAGATTACTTGTTTTCAAGATAAAACTTAACAGGTTATCTGAAGATATTTCACTCTGCCTTGTGAAGGAGTTTGTTTTTCATACATATCAGACCATATCAGAACTTGTGATATGACTTTAATTTACTTTACTCTCTCTCTTTTGTTTGATGCTAATGACCTCTGAATTTTATTAAATGAATAGAATTTTTAACTGTCTCATTAAGTCATGATGAGGTTTACAATAACTAAGACATCTGGTCTGGATATGGTATATATGAAAGATAGTCACCTCACAAATCAGCAGTCTGTGTTGCTCGAGAAAGATTAGTTAGGAGGGTTACTTTAAAGGCTTCTCTTTGGATGAAGAGATCAGACTCTCCTCCCAGATATAAAATGGCTCTGTTTCTTCTGGAGAATGTGTTCAAAGGTGACTATGACAGAGGACTGGGTGGCTCAGGAGGTATGGTAGCAGACTGTAAAGCAATTTGTCTTTAAGCCATTGGTTGGAATCCACTGCTGACCTGTAAGATTTTCTGCAAATCCAGTGAAATCATTGTTAAATGCAGAAGAATTTCTAGACTATCAAGTTCTACTCCATTTGTGGAGACTCTACTACAGCTATTAACCTTAGAAGTCAATAATATGGTACATCGGAAATGACAATGCGCACCACTTTTGTTACAATACATGTTCTAAAATTTCAGAGTCAGATCCTGATAGCATTTTCTATCCCAACCTTCTCTGACAATTTCTACTGAACGCTTTTGTGTTTTACATTTCCTGCATCACCTTGTCATTTACTAGAACAGAAATTTACTTCATGGAGTTGAGCAAACATCACAGTAGCAACAGCCACTTACTGTTCAAAAATACAAGAAAAGAGGTGTGTGTCCAGCTCCTTATATAACGTTTCTTCAGAAAGTGTTGTGACCCACCTTAACTTGGAGAGGGCAAACTGTCATATTGTCAGTCATGGAGTCACAAACTAGTTTAGCTGAGGATAGGATATAACTACAAGGGAGAACAAGGGTATGGTTACCAAGGAAAGACCCGTTTCTCTAATTTGGTGTTTTGGCTGCCCTATTGGAAGCTGGAGAGCTGCAGATGAGTAGTTTATGTACGTCATTCTAGACTATACGAAACAGTTTTAAATCTGAACCAAGTCCCAAATCTAAGGAAGGATCAGAATCTAGAGCTGATTGCTCCTTCATGAACTCTTTCTTGTTCATGAAATAAAGCTTGCATTTATGTATTTGTTTGAACCACCCCACTTAAGCAGCCAGAGACAGAACTGTTTTCCTCATGTTGCCTTTGAAGCACTACACTTTCGATATTTTTCCAGGATGTCGTTTTGAATAAACTCAAGCCATTGCCAGATAAATTCAGATCTTCTCTCTTCTGGATGATTGTATTATGAAGTAGTTTAGATGATTATCTAAAGATAATGGCCACCATAACACCTTTTAAAAGGAATGAATACTGCTTATATAGGTAACTTTCCAGAAATGGAGGCACCTAGCATGTCACTGTTTTATAAGTTTAGTCTTGAGAGAACTGTGGGAATTGCCTCCTACAGACTTACTCCTACACTGTGTGTTTGTTGTTGCCTGACTTTAAAGGAATTCCTACTCTGTGTGAGGTGTTTGAGGAATATTTTTCAGAGAGAGCCCTGTATACATACACTGTATATAGGCTGCCACCTACTTTCTGACTTTTTGCAAAGTGAGATGGAGTCATCTGAGAATACGTCATAAGTGTTAGAAAAGCACAGAGCACCATGAGGATGGTGCACAGAGCACCATGAGCAGGATGAGTTGCTAGTAGATATGGAATTTGAATGGTCCTGTAGAGAAGAAACTCATCATTTTCTTTTATTCTTAAAGAATAATTAGTTAAATAACAAAATGTAGAATTTTTCCGAATGTTAAGGCTATACTTGAGGAACTCCCAAAGCAGGTGATATTTATAAAGCTTTGCTATTATTAGGCCTATGCTACTCTTAGTCTTATAAAACTGGGACAGCCATTCTAGTGTCTTTTCTAAAGAACTTTTTATACACATCTTATTTAATGACTTTTTTTTTTAATCAGATTTAATTCATTTTAAAAGCAGAATGTAACAAATGGATTAGATATTCAATCATAGAATCATAGAATGGTTTCAGTTGGAAGGGCTCTTAAAGATCATCTAGTTCCAAATCCCCTGCCATGGGCAGGAATACCTCCCACTAGACCAGGTTGCCCAAATCCCCATCCAGTCTGGCCTCGAACACTTCTAGGGATCCACAGCACCCACAGCTTCTCTGGGTAGCCTGTTTCAGTGCCTCAAAACACTGTGAGGAAAGAATTTCTTCTTTATGTCTAACCTAAATCTATTTTTTACTTTAAAGCTACTCCGTGTCCTATCACTACACTTCCTGACAAAGAGTTCCCTACCTTGTGCCCTCCCACGCCCACGCCCTCCCCGCCCCCCCCCCCCCCCCCCCCCCAAAGCCTTCTTTTAGGCCCTCTTCAGGCACTGGAAGACATCTCTAAGGTCTCACCAGAGCCTTCACTTCTCCAGGCTGAACAAACCGGGCTTCCTCAGCCTGACTTCACAGGAGAGGTGCTCCAGCTCCCTGATGATCCTCGTGGCCCTTTTCTGGACTCATTCTAATAAGTTCATGTCTTTCTTAGGCTGGGGGCCCCAGATATGAACACAGTAATCCAGGTGGGCTACTCAGCTGGAGAGAAGCAAAGTATACTGGGAATAATGAAATAACTATAAAGATTGGAGGTAAAAGAGTTTGAGAAAGAACAAATTTGCTTTCTTCTTAATTTTTCTCTTGTTTTTATCAAATTGAAACCGATGCATAGGACAAATGCCACTCCAGCCATTTTGGATTTTTTTTTTAGGACTCCTCTCTCCTTATAAAACTGGAGCCAGGGATCTTCAGGGAATTATCACACACTTGGTGGTTTTGCCTCAATCTCAAAGTATTTTGGAAATGAACACATGTTTATATCACTGAAATAACTGAAGAGCCTCTAGTAATGCATCTTAGTATTTATTAATTGGCTATTTTCTCCAAAAGTCATTTATCTTCTTATTAAAATGAAACCAAATGGACTGTTGCTGTTGGCAGCTCAGTGTGGAATAATGCAGTTCTAAGACAAATGAAAGGGCTTCTTCCGTGGATGATAAATATGGTAAGAAAAAGCAAAACAGAAGTCCAGAGACCCTTTCCATGGAAAAAAGTGTCACAGTAGTTTAAGGTCAGTTTGGGTAGCTGTATAATAATATCATTTATTATCTCTTATGTCTTTTCTAATCCTACCAAGTTTTTGTAATGAGGCAATCTGAGTAATTTTAATTGACTTTACATTTCTGCAAGTTGGGTGGTATGTTTATGCTTTATGTGCCATGGAACAAGGTTGTTTGAGACTGACGTGCTTAATGATATTCTCTTGTGGGGACTGAGTTTCTGGGCTGACCTGGTTTGGTGGTGTTTGTGTCACAAGATGATTGAGACTCATAGTGGATAGCTTTAGCCTACTGTGTGAGGGCAGATGGCTGCCAGTACCAATGTATTTGAAGTTTGTCCCAGATGAATTCTGACTTATAAAGAAAGAAAAAGTAATCATAAAGGGCTTTGTGAGGAAACCAATTTTATTGATTCTGGATTTGGAGGCTTTCACTTGACTTCCTTGAACACAGTAAAAAAGGATCAGCCAGCTCTTGAATATTCCTACTTCTGGAGGATAGTAAGAGAATTGTAACCATCTATGACTTCTGACTGCACACCTTAGTCATCTGAAAGAACTATGAATAAAAATACAGGGAATTGAAGGAAAAAAATATGTTATAGCAGATACAGATGACTTGAGAGAGAATTTAAATTCTCCAGAAAACAGAGAGAATAAACTGGAAGGAACGAGATCATTGAGCTGATTTCTCTTTTAAGAAATCAGATTTCCTGTTTAATTCTGTAAGTTTCTTTGCATTTATTTTGTGGTTTATGACTCTGAAATGTGCCTGGAATGGTTCATTGCAGTGTAGAGTTGAGCTGTCTTCAGAAGAAATAAGAATCAAGTTGCATAATTTTTCTGCTAACAATGGCACTAGTTCTAGCTGGCCAATGATTATGGTAGTCATCCGCCAGGCTGCATTTTCAGGCTGCAGACACCCACCTTCTATGAGTTATACAAGTTTTGATGATGATTAAAGATTTTCCTTGGCCTAAAGGGTTGCTTAAAGATTATGGTTAAACATTTGACATTACAATATCAAGCCTGAGATCCTGTATGCCAGCAATTTATGACAACACACCTGCATGAATGAGGCGAGAGAAACTGAGCATGCTAAATTATTGCTTGTGTTACTAAACTCAAGTAGCTTCACAAGGCCACACAAGAAAGTTGTAAGGCTGAAAATATAATAATTTCCAGTCATTGAGCTTCATGAAAGTAGATCCTGTTGAAAAACCTGCTGTGTGGTTTTGTTTTTGTTTTTAAACAAGATCAGAAGTCTGTCTGATAAAGGATAATGTTTTGATATTCTATTCCTAAATTTTTCCAAGTCAAATGACTGAACTTCACATGATATTTTGATTAAAATAGTTGTATCAGATGAACATAATGGGGCACACATTCATACTCTACCATAGGAATGTGAGAACCATGCTATTGTTCCCCTTCCCTTATTGTCCCTTTCCAGTGCCTTACTACCAGGGACCCATAAGTCAGGCAAAACTAATTAAACAAAATCAGTAATGTACTGATTGGATGCTACCAAGACCTGTGCTCTGGGCACTGGAAAAAAAGACAGACATGACATGGAAAGTCGAGATATCTGCATTCGTGAATCAGGATCCTCAGACTTGAGACTGAAAGTGAATTGTTTACAGAAGGGAACACGATAGCAGTCTTCAAATACATAAAGATGCTGCAAAAAGTTGTGGAATAAACTGTTCTCTTTGTCTACTGGATATGTGACAAGAAGTAAATGGGAAAGTTCATTTAGTCTTTAGGAAAAAATGTTTAATTATGAGGATAGTGAAGCTCTGTTATTGCTCGCCAGAGAAAACGTGAACTTACACTTTCTAGAGGTTTGTGAGCAATGAGCTCAGAGATGGCATAAGGGTCCGTGCTTACAGATGGTGGCAGGGCATAATCTCGGTGACTCCTTCAAGCTCTGTGTTTCAGAATCCTTTAATGACATACCTTGAAATGCAATGGTCAGTTCAGAGAGATGAATGTGTGTAACTATTTCTGTGAACATTGTCATTTAGTATTATTTCTCAGCAACTTAGGCACTATCTTGTTCATCAAGTAAGAGGATGAGACAAAACTGGTAGGAAAAGAAATAATGAGGAGGAAAGGTTAGTGTTGCCAAAAAGCCTAAGTTGTCTCATTAAATGATTCAGAACACTCAATTACAGCAAAGGAGAGTAACAGACCAGATCTCTGTCACTCAGATGCTGAAATTCTGCCTTGGGTCTGTGAGAATTTCTCATGAAATTTTCATAAAAACAGGTATATTCTCTGGAAAAATATTTCTTTTGGGAGACAAATTAGTATTTTCAAGCAACTAATTGGTTTATAGAATCATAGAATCATTTAAGTTGGAAAAGATCTTTAAGATCCTTAAATCAACTATCAACCTAACAAAAGTCCACCACTACATCATCTCCCTAAGCACCACATCCACACATCTCTTAAATATCTCCGTGGATGGCAACTCCACCAACCTCCCTAGGTATCCTGTTCCAATGACTAATCACCCCTTCTGTGACGAAATTCTTCATGATAATCCATTTTAAGCATGCCCTGGCATAACTTGAGGTCGTTGCCTCACATCCTATCACTTGCCAAATATGAAGAGACTGACACCCTCCCTGCTGCAACCTCCTTTCAGTACTTGAGGTGTGGTCTCACCAGTGCTACATACAAGAAGACAATCATTTCCCTAGTCCTGCTGGCCACACTGTTTCTGACATAAGCCAGGATGCCATTGGCTTTCTTTGCCAGCTGGACACACCACTGGCTCATGGTCAGCCAGCAGTTAACCAGCACCCCCAGGTCCTTTTCTACCTGGCAACTGCCTTGAATGCCATACAAATGGACATGTCCCATCAATCCATTCTATCTAGATCCCTCTGCAGAGAGATCCTTCTTACTCTCAAGGAGATCATCATTCTCACCCAACTTGGTGTTGTCTGCAAACTTACTAAGGGTACAGGTAACCCCCTTATCCATATAGTTGATAAAGATATTAAGCAAATGTGGCCACAGCTTTATTTACAATAGGTTCTTTCTGCCTCTACTCTCTGATATAGAGTTACGTTTTTAGAAAACAGAACCTGAAGTTGCTGGCAAAAAGAAATGTCAAAGAAATGCTAAGTTGTGAACTCACAGTTCACATGTTAAGAATGTTCATTATGTTGAGCTTTTCAGCTATTGGAACTGGGATTCAGTTTTCTTTTCCTCTGTAAATGAAAGCTTCCAAGCTTTAATTTGGCACATATTTTACAAGAGTATAAGTAAAATGCGAGAGTCAGCTGTTTATAGCTTTCATAGATTACTTAATGTATAAGTGCCTGAGGCTTAGAGATGATGTCATGCGCTCTTTTCACCTTTTTTTTTTTTTTTGGGGGGGGGTGGGGGAGGAGGGCAGAGGTGGGTAAATTCTGTGTTTGTATGGTATCAACCCAGCAGAAAGAGTACGATTAGCATCAGATATGGAAAAGCTGCAATCCACTAATATTGAATCAGAATCATCCATAGGTTTCATTCTGCACTACAGCAGTCTTTTGGGATCTGAAATTGAAGATCAATGGAAACAGCCACACTTAGTAGACTCATCTGCAAGACATTGTTGAACAGCAGAATTATGCAGTTTCCTGTGCAATGTAAGGTAAATCTGATGCAAAGAAAGGAAAGATGCTGAGTAACAGTCATTTAAATAAAAAGCTATCTCATATTTTTTACCAGCATTTGCCTTCAGTAGGTAATTTGTATATAGCTTTCTGTGTTACTCATGCAACCTCATTCTGTATCATGAATTACATCTACCTATAGAAGCAAAAAAAGTAGTCCTCCTTCTCTGCTATGGAACAACACCGTGCCAGTCTGCAAATGAAAGATTTGGATTTCCATCATCCTTTCTCATTGTTAAAAGACAATTAGATGAGATGATGGAAGAAGGAAGGAAGGGAAGGGAAGGGAAGGGAAGGGAAGGGAAGGGAAGGGAAGGGAAGGGAAGGGAAGGGAAGGGAAGGGAAGGGAAGGGAAGGGAAGGAAGGGAAGGGAAGGGAAGGGAAGGGAAGGGAAGGGAAGGGAAGGGAAGGGAAGGGAAGGGAAGGGAAGGGAAGGGAAGGGAAGGGAAGGGAAGGGAAGGAAGGGAAGGGAAGGGAAGGGAAGGGAAGGAAGGGAAGGGAAGGGAAGGGAAGGGAAGGGAAGGGAAGGGAAGGGAAGGGAAGGGAAGGGAAGGGAAGGGAAGGGAAGGGAAGGGAAGGGAAGGGAAGGGAAGGGAAGGGAAGGAAGGGAAGGGAAGGGAAGGAAGGAAGGGAAGGGAAGGGAAGGGAAGGGAAGGGAAGGGAAGGGAAGGGAAGGGAAGGGAAGGGAAGGGAAGGGAAGGGAAGGGAAGGGAAGGGAAGGGAAGGGAAGGGAAGGGAAGGGAAGGGAAGGGAAGGGAAGGGAAGGAAGGGAAGGAAGGGAAGGGAAGGAAAAGAAAAGAAAAGAAAAGAAAAGAAAAGAAAAGAAAAGAAAAGAAAAGAAAAGAAAAGAAAAGAAAAGAAAAGAAAAGAAAAGAAAAGAAAAGAAAAGAAAAGAAAAGAAAAGAAAAGAAAAGAAAAGAAAAGAGAAAAAAAGAAGAGAAAAGAAGAGAAAAGAAGGGAAGGGAAGGAAGGGAAGGGAAGGGAAGGGAAGGAAGGAAGGAAGGAAGGGAAGGAAGGGAAGGAAGGGAAGGGAAGGGAAGGAAGGAAGGAAGGGAAGGGAAGGAAGGAAGGGAAGGGAAGGAAGGAAGGAAGGAAGGAAGGAAGGGAAGGGAAGGGAAGGAAGGGAAGGAAGGGAAGGGAAGGAAGGGAAGGGAAGGGAAGGGAAGGAAGGGAAGGGAAGGGAAGGGAAGGGAAGGGAAGGGAAGGGAAGGGAAGGGAAGGGAAGGGAAGGGAAGGAAGGAAGGGAAGGGAAGGGAAGGGAAGGGAAGGAAGGGAAGGAAGGAAGGGAAGGGAAGGAAGGGAAGGGAAGGAAGGGAAGGGAAGGGAAGGGAAGGAAGGGAAGGGAAGGGAAGGGAAGGGAAGGAAGGGAAGGGAAGGGAAGGGAAGGGAAGGGAAGGGAAGGGAAGGGAAGGGAAGGGAAGGGAAGGAAGGGAAGGGAAGGGAAGGGAAGGGAAGGGAAGGGAAGGGAAGGGAAGGAAGGGAAGGGAAGGAAGGGAAGGGAAGGGAAGGGAAGGGAAGGGAAGGGAAGGGAAGGGAAGGGAAGGGAAGGGAAGGGAAGGGAGCTGCTATTTACTGTTGGTACAGGAGATGCCATTTTTCCACAGTAGCACCCCAAATGAGAAGAGCAGTGTTTGATGAATTGACTTTAAACCCCAAAGAATATAGTTAAATCTATATGTATAGAAAGCATATACATGCATGATTCCACCTGTGCTCCAGACAATGTTGAGTGATGTTCTACTGAACACACCTCATTTGATTACGTTCTGTATTTGAAGAAGTTCTATGTATGCAAGCTACAAAGTTTGTATGGATGTACTACAGTACTTCCATTTCTATGGAAGTATGGATGAGAGGAGATTGTAGGAACTACTTCTGAATTTCACGAGTCTGAACATAGTATTTTATCATGGTATCAGTGGAGCTGACCCAATAGTACTGAAGGAAAACCAGATCTCTACATAATAACTTCTGATCATTATGTGGAAACATTCCTTCCTATGCTGTTAAACAGTAAACTCAACTTTGTGAAGAAGAACAGAAATATGTTATTTCTCTCTCCAGGAGTCTGCAGATCACCCTTTTTCACCCAGTGATAGGATTGGGACCTACCATCCTACATTATAAGATGTGGTAAGTACAAGAGCTTCTTCTTTAAAGGGTTGACACTGCTTTCTTATAATTGAAACAATACTGTTTAAGGGATCTGTCCCTAGAATTCATTCTGCTGTTTTTGACTTTAGAGGAAAGAGACTTAGACCTCTGGAGTCTTCATTTTGATTTTCTTTCCTATAGCTTTTGCACAGTCTTTAGGAGTTCCCTGCTGGAAGTCTAATTAATGAAGTCTCAGTTAATTCCATTGTATTCTTGACTTCAAATAATTTAAGAACGAATATTGTCAGCCATTCTATTTCATCCTGCATGTTTCTGCATTGTTGCTAATAACTTTGACTGTATTGAAGCCCTTCATTATCCAGGTAATTAAATTGTTTCATGCCAGAGAGAGAAAGCAGACATTGTCCAAGTCCCACCAATGCTTGAGATCTGGTCAAAAACAGACAATTGATAGGTGAGAAGCAAATAAACCTGCAAGCACTCCATGCTTAGAGGTGCAAGGAGAGGCAAAAAGTCTCCATTTTCATTGTCATTCTGACCTGACAGTGTATTCCTTCCCAGTTTCAATCTAAGCTTGGGTATGGCCAGGTGTCCTAGGGGAAGATTATTTGCATTACCTTAGATTAATCACCAACTAAACGTAGAAGATGGAAATAACCTTTAAGTCTGTTGATTCATGGCACTTATGAAAAATATTTGGGAAAATATATCTTCTATAACCTTTAGAGCTAATGAACTGAAACCTTAAAAGTTGAGATATCATTACCTTAAGGTCGCCAGAAGCACCAGCTCCTTCACGAAAGAAGGGTTAAAGTATGCGATTTAGTGAATCCAAGTTTAAATACCATTGCGCAGACCAACTGCTTACACTCAAAAGCGCAGACCAACTGCTTACACTCAAAAGCTGCAAAACCTCACAAAAAATTGGTGAAAGCACATTTTATAAAGATTTATGTAATAATAAAAACTCCAAGAACTAGTGACTTCATCTTTTCTCTTTCTATTCCAATTTAAATTATTCTCACTGTCTTTTATGTCCTGGTTAAATTAAAATCTTGCTTCAGTATCCTACAATTAGATATCATTACACCTTTTGCAGCTAAAATGAACACCCCAACCCTCCCCAAAAGAGATGTGCAAGAACCTATATGCAGAATTTGGATTATCCCTTAACTTCCTCTTTGATGATCTCGATATACTGAATATCATATCATAATGACTTATTCATTATTATTTTCCCCAGCTCTTCAACATTTCCTTATCCTACTTGAAGCATGGGTACTATAACTAGAAATGTCACAATATCCTAATTTTGATCATACCAGTGCTGTGTCAGAAATAAAATCAGTTTCTCTTTCAACAACCAATAATCAGGTAGTCCTTCATACCACACATTGGAATGACATCCATTTATGGAAGTTCAATGCCTTCTCTAAATCACTTCTTTCCAAGCCAGATTCTCCTTCTCTGTAGATATAATCTGTGAACCACGTAAACCAAGTGTGTTGTTTTGCATTGGT
Source organism: Anser cygnoides (assembly GCF_040182565.1). Lineage (NCBI taxonomy): Eukaryota > Metazoa > Chordata > Aves > Anseriformes > Anatidae > Anser > Anser cygnoides. Next base: position 69,705,458 of record NC_089912.1, read on the forward strand.
ACTGATCAAATACAACTGAGTGGACTGTTTGGACTGTTTCTTGTTGGAGGTATTTTTTTATTTTTTATTTTTTCCCTTCTGGAAGTGAGAAAGGCAATTAGGAGGAGATTTTATTTTATTTTATTTTCCTCAGAAAAGATTCATATTGTTTAATTCTGATACAGAAAAGAACAATCTGAAAATCTTGTTTCATCTGATAAATTTCCCATCTGATGATAAAATAGATTCACCCAGTTTTTCTGCCCAGAAACTGAAGTATTCTGAACCACTAAGTATTTTGAGAAAAATTCTAAAATGATTATGTCTTTCCTCTGAAGTTGTGCACCAAATGACTTAGCTCAGGTAAAAGAAAATTGCATGTAACACCTTGTAGATTATCTAAGAAGGACAAAAAACAGACCACAATTCCGTAGGCCAATTTTTCTCCATTAGACTATCCATGGTCCTCACTTCATTGTGAGTGGGAATGACACGAAATGGAAGTCCACATCATCTGCCAGGTTCTCATCTCTGGTGTCTTGACTTTCCCAGAACCTATTCATGAAAGAATGTTCTCAAGAAAGGATAGAGGGAGGGAAACTACTAGATCCAATCCCCCTGAAATCTTCGGTTCAGATCATGATTTTTTCTGCCCGTTTCAAAATGCATTCTCCAGTCTTTGGAGAAGCAGTTGCTGTTTTTAATGAGAATAACAGGGAGAATTGTTGGTAATCAAATTTGATTTTTTATTTTACATCCTTCCTGTTTTGTTGCTAATACCTCGTTGGACCACCCAATATAATTCTTCTATCTCTTTAGTGTTTATGCACTCTGAATCCTTGCAAACATTGTCCCTATTAGTCATTACTTGGCTCAGCTGCAACTGACATATTGAGGTTTTTACACTACTTTTTTTTTTTTTTTTTTTTTTTTTAATTATAGTCAGTTTCTTCAGACTTTTGGGCATGAGACCAAAGGCAGGGCGACTGCAGACACTGAAGTAGGGTAGTAATTAGCCTCATATATACTTCTTAATTAGTGTAATTGTAACTGGCAAGAAAGCTTAGGTTCTCATGACACAGGGGTTAATGATATATATAAATTATGGTGATGATATCCCATTAGTTGGACTCCCAAAGCCATCACTGGGGTAGACATATACAGCACAGCTATAATTCTTCCTATGGTCTAAGACTGTGGAGGAGTTCTGAAATCTCTCTAACCTGCCAGAGCCTGGGTGGCCAAAAATACCATTTGGGTGGCCCACTGAGTAGCCATGGGTAGTCATGGTGCGTTCAGAATAGCAATGTAAATGAACACAGAAAGTGTATCAATGACTTTGTGGGAACAAAACACAGAAGACTGGGATAGGATGCAACTGAATGCACACTACTCCTCCAGGATTTCCAAATTTCCAATTTAGTACATTGTCTACTTCTAATCCTGCATGCAGATGGCATCAGAAATAGTTTTGCTTAAATTAGAACTAAGACAAGATGTACAAGCTGTGTTAAGCCTGCTGCAGTCATCCTCCATTCAGGGTTGTGGACAAACAGAACGAAATGCATGTGGTTCTATTTCTGCCTTTTCCCTTTGCTAGCTGAAACCCACATTTGAATCACAGTGTCCTTGAGATGTTCTGCTAATAATATACCGTCGTTCACAGTGCCATTTATGCACTTACTAGCTTCACCTAAATCTTAAATCTCTGTGTTCCTTTAGGGATTATTTTAGCAATGTGTGTGTGTGTGTGTTTTGTTTCTCTGTTTTTTTGTTTGTTTGTTTGTTTGTTTGTTTGTTTCTTTGATATTTTTCACAAAATAGAAAGAACTAAGTCTTCCTGAATGTGATCTGCTCATGTATTTCCAGGTGGACTGTCAGTAAACTTTTTGATGGGAACTGAAATTTCATGCAAGGTTTTCTGGAAGCTGACTGGCTGGTTCATGTGTTGTCAGTCAATTTGGATCAGACCCTTAATGAGAGAGGAATGTACTGTGGTGGTTCCTAACAATAACAAAAGACATGGATGTACCACTGATCGAGTGATGAGGCATTATAGCTACTGCTTTGCGCAGAATGAAAGACAAGGGATTATATAGGTATCAAGAAGATAGTTTTCCCTAAATAAATGATATAATCTGAATATGGATATGTCTGACAACTTAATGTTGAAAAATAAAGAGCTTTACTAGTGTTCTAAATGGTAAAATACCTTGGACTTTTTTTTTTCCCCAATTGTTGTTGAAAGAAGGAATAAGTTGCTATAAATGTATGTTATTCTTTCCTTCATCTCCTACATACTTTTGCATTTTCCAAGAAGGGCATCTTCCCTTAATTTATGAATTTCAAGGCTCCACAGACAAACTTTGCTTGGCAAGAGGAGGACCATTTACTTCTCTTAGTATAACACATAACTTCATAGGACAAAGATCAGTGAAACATTTAAACTGACAAGCATCATTTGTCTATTAAGAAAAACTTTTCCTTTGAGCTTACTCCAGAGGAAACCAAAGAGTATGCTAGATTTTTTTTTTTTTTTTGTTATTGTACTATTTTTCAAAAGATCTGAATTTTAAGAATAATTGTATGTGGTACAGTTCTCATTGCAGCAAACTAAAAGATCTGGGGAAAAAAAAAAAAAAGGAAGCCAACTTACTTAAAATTAGGTTCCTATGACTGTGTGGGGTCTTTGAAGTGTTTTTAAAATGGCAACAAGACTGGGTTTCTATGACTGTATATAGGCATTGGCTCAGATTCACACATCCCAAATTCCACCCAATTTTCTGTGCCTGGTGTTTTCTATTGGCAGGGCACCTCCTGCAGCCTAGAGCCAGTCAACAGGAAATATTAGGGAGAAGAGTTTGGATGGATTTAATATGTCTGAATCTGGACTCTACTTTTGAAATTCTTGGCCCACATCACCTGTCTTTCGCTCTCAGGTCTTAACCAGAAAACCATTACATTCTGTTCCTTCTCCTTCCTCTGTCCACTCTTCTTCTTTAGGCAGACAATTTTCTTGTTTCAGTGGAAGGGCAGCAAGCTGAAGGGCAGCGATTAATCTAACAGCACATACAAATGGTGGTCGAGAACATAACAATAGCTGTGCTGCTGCTATCAAAACGCTGAGCCAATTAAATGCCATATTTTAGTATAAACCTTTGCCAGTATTATATTTTCTTTATTAAAGTTTCCAACAAGCCTTTAATGTTGTTACAACAGGATATTACTTTTTCTGCAGATAAAATGTAAACGTTCTGCTAAAAAGGAGTAAAAACATGCTATAAGGTTATATGTTAAACAATTTCTGCATACTTCCAAGCACTATAAGTTAATCTTATCTTAGCCTAGTAGGGGCACAGGTTTGCTATGGAGCAGGATGTGAAATGTTTATATAAACCACAGTTAAAAGAATTTCTAGGCTCAGTTCAAGAGTTTACACTTTCAAAGTCATTCCACTAGTGCATTCATCATGATCCGCACAATTGCTTTGTCTGAGTCATTTAATTTTTCCACCCTTCTGAAACTGTGTACTTAAAAGCCTATCACAGGATTCCTAAACAGACAAGGTCAACTAGGTGTTGTAATTGCATCTCTTCACTTAGAAAGCAATCTGTAATCAGCTGAGCTTTATCTCTAAAATGTTGTAAACTACCAAGTCATATGATTATTGATGGAAAGAGACCTATTGAAGCTTTCTATAATGTCTATTACCAGTGAAATAAACAGAGTTGTCGCAGGAGTTATGTCTTGATACAAACAGAAGTAACAAAGATGGCACCCTGATTCAAAGATGTATAAAGCCTGCCATGGCTTAAAATAACCTTACACAGACTGTGACCTTCCCAAAATTAACATTAATTAATAAATTAATACATATTGATGCTTTTATTATGCCTTAATATTTTTTTGCTAATGTATTAGAAGTTAATTAGAAATTTCCATACTTCAGAGAAAAAATGTTTAAACTTGGTTGTATTGTCTTCTCATTGTAAAAACAAACAAACAAAAAAAACCACGAGAGAGAGAGAGAAAAGTAAAAAAAAAAAAAGAATTGAAAAAAAAATGTCTACTGCCCTAACTAGGTTTAGGATTTTGACCAAATGATGTCTGTGATTTGGCTGGCATTCAAGAGCTGAGGGTATTAGTGCTGCAGATATAAACTCTCATGAACATACCATGGTAAAAGCATATGCATTTTTTTATTTGACAAAAACAAGGAGATGAAAGGATACTTTTCTCCTATGTATCACTTCGAAGTCTGTATTTAAAACACTTGTCATCTTCTAAGTCCCCCCAAAACAAATGAAAATACAAAACCATTAAAATAATTGACTTTTAGATACTCAATTTAAATCAACAGGTTTATCAAAGTTTATTTTAGGAGATAAAGTAGGGTTTTTCTCTTGGGCAAACATCATATGATAACCTGATACGATATGATACATTTGCTCATCTTTACAGCAGCACAACACAAAACAGATTCATCAGGTTTCATTTCTTATTGCTTAAGTCATTAGAAAATGGATAATCAGACAATTTTTTCACTTCCAGATCTGAAATCCAATTTATATAACATTTCCTTCATATTTTTTTCTTTTTTTTTCTGGCCTGTTCAGTTATTCCTGCCTCATACCCCTGGGAAACTGAAAAATATGCTATTGAAAAAAATGGTTGCAAAAAAGCTGTTATGACCTCCAGAATAGATGTTAGGCATTTTTAATTCTTCCTGATGATAATGAATTCACAGAAGAAAAAACCTCTGATTTTAAAGTACTCACAACGTTTTTTGCCAATTCACCTCCACAAATTAGAATAAATTGGAACACAAACCAATTGATAGAATGTAGTTAATATTTTTAGTGGTAAAAAACATATAACAATGTACTTTATTTCTCAGAGAGACACATGTTTTTTATTTCAAATAAATACATCTCATTAACTGCCCGCACATATTCTCTCAAGGGATATACATGCACTGAACAAAAATAGATAAATTCATATTTAATTTCTGGATGAAATTTCCAATGCATATATTTTTATGGTTTATATTTCACACGATGGAAAAGCAAAGGACTAGGTATCCTGTTGAGCATTGTGAACATGTCTGCTGAGTACACACAGACTACATCTGGCCATCCTGGACCTGGCAATCCTGCTGCAGGAGCTGGTTGCTCTCATCAGGAGCTCCTTCACCCCTGTCTGTGCTGCTCTTCCAATCCATCTCTGTCTCCTACTGTGAGCTGGGGCTTGGACCTTCACGGTCACTTGTCCCACACACATGATGCAGGTGTTATACACACATCTCTGCAAACTTCTCTCTTCCTTATTTATCAGGGAGGCAAATCAGAAGGAAGACAAATGGAAGTCAAGGAGGAGCAGTTATGCTTAACACCATTAATGAATGTCATCCATTAGCTGTTTTGTGTCTATATAAACAGTGGCTATACAAATTGGGAGGCAGAAACAGTTCTCTGTCCTTCATTTCTCAGATGTTTAATGTATGAAACAGTCTCTGAAATTTAGGGATTGAATGGCACATTCAAAAGTTATTGCACTGTTTACTGCATGTAAGAATTTCATTACTTCAGCTAACAAACAGTAGACTACGACAGATTAAGGCTTGAACTGCCCTTTTGTGTTTAATTGTACTGCAAGTAGTCTCAGCCCCAACCAAAGATGAGAGCAAAGTATTGAAGTGGACAACTTTGTGCAGGATGAAAGAGATCAGAGCTGGCCACAAGAGATGTCTCTGAATAAGGTCAGAGAAGGTACATTTCTTCCCCAGTACTGAATCACAAAATAACAGAGGTGGGAAGGGTTGGAAGTTTTACATTCCTGGCTATTGTCTTACAAGAAATACTATTTGGATAGTTTGTGGATTGATCATTCTTGAAATAATCACAAGTATTTTTGTTCAGGGCTATTCAGTACTTCTGCAGCTGCATGTGAATACTGGTGAGGGCATGTTTAGCCACAGCAATTTACTGTGAATATGCCACTGAAATATTTTTGGAATCAGGTTGTCCAGTCTTCTTTTTGTTCCAGCTCATGGGTGCTGCCACTGAAAACCAATTCCTTCACAGCTTCATCTAGAGGCACAACTGTGCTTTGCTTGAATGGAAATCTGATTCTTGACTGTTGCTAAAATCCTGAGATGCTCAGGATTTGGAGCTTTGCTTCCCTGACAGGGATCAAGCCAAGGTGTGCAGATGAACAGAAGGGCCTCATTCTCCTGGAGTGCTTTTTGTGACCACCTGTCTCTTGAGGATACGATCAACCCCCTCCTGCCTCCCAGCCACAGCCACAGAGTCCTGGTCCTCCCTGACCTTGTTCCACGGCTGACAGGTGGCTGATCTGAATACATACTCCTGATAGTCATCATCTGCTCTCATCGTGTGCAGGACACGGTCAAATGGCTGCCTGCAGAGTGGGCACAAAGCTGTCCTGGTGGCCCACTTCTGGATGCAGCTGAAGCAGAAGCAATGCAAGCACGAGGGCACACAGGCTGCGTTGTTGATGTCACACAGACAGATGGGGCAACAGTGGGGTTCTCATGCCTCTGATGGCTCTGCCTGTTGTGCCCTGCTCCCAGTGGCCATCACAGCAGAGCCACTTCCCTCCAGTGTCTCCTCAACACCCGAGGTCGTGTCCTGCAAGAAAGATGTGCAAAGTGCCTGAGTTTTCCATGTGCTAGGAAGAGAAAAGCAAAGAAAGCTCAAGTAAGCAGAGGGAGATGGGAGGTGAGGGCCTCCCAAAGGGTCTCCTTGAGGGCTGAAAAGCACCAGCAGCCCTCAGGCCAGCCAGCTCCATGGACTGACCTTCACCCTGCCTGTCGGCTTGGCTCTCCCTGTGCTGGGAGGAGTTGCAGACTCTGCCCCCTCTGGTGAGGAAAGCAAATGCCCTGGAGACGGGGGGCAGAAAGCCCGCTTCACGGGATGTTTGCCATCTTTGTGTGGCCTTGCAGGGGGTGGTTTAGCCTCAGGCTGATCAGGTCCTGTGACAGGAGGCTGGTGTCCCCGGGCACAAGGGCCTGACAGTGGGCACTGGACCTATGCAGGCAGGGAAATCCTGGTGACCTCCTCAGTGCCAGCAAAGCACTCAGTGCCTCAGTGCCTCCTCAGGCTCAGCTCCTCTGTGGCCTGTCAGAGGATGTCTCGCACTTTGCCACCAGTGGGAAAGCCCCAGAGACCGCAGAATGTCTGAGTTTGGAAGGGGCCTCTGGAGACCTTCTTGTCCAGCCACCCTGCTCATGTAGGCTCACCTGGAGCAGGTTGCCCAGGACCATGTGCAGACCAATTTTGAAGATCTTCAAGCTTGGAGATTCCACCACAGGTCTGTATATATTTATTTATGTTCAAGAGAAACCTCCTGTGTTTCATACTGTGTGCTTTTTCTCTTGCCCTGTCACTGGGCACCACTGGAGACAGCTGGTCGCATCTGATGTTTGTGGACCTCCATGAGATCAACTCTGAACCACATTTTTCTCCAGGCTGAACAGTCCCAGCTCTCAGTCTTTCCTCATGGGAGAGATGTTCCTGTCCCTTCATCATTGTAGTAGCCCTTTCCTGGACTCTCTTCAGTTACAGATTCATAGAATCATTAAGGTTGGGAAAGACCTCCAAGGTCATCTCGTCCAACTGTCCCCCTACCACCAACATCACCCACTAAACCATGTCCCTAAGCACCACATCCAAACTTTCCTTAGACACCCCCAGAGATGGTGACTCCACCACCTCCCTGAGCAACCCATTCCAATGCCTGACTGCTCTTTTTGAGAAGAAATGTCTCCTCATTTCCAACCTGAACCTCCCCCTCTCCTGGCACAACTTGAGGCCATTCCCTCTTGTCCTATCACTAGTTACCTGTGAGAAGAGGCTGACACCCAGCTCCCCACAACTTCCTTTCAGGCAGCTGTAGAGAGCAATAAGGTCTCCCCTGAGCCTCCTCCACACCAAACAATCCCAGTTCTCTCAGCCACTCCTCATAAGACATTTGCTCCATCTCTCTCTTGTACTGGGGTGCTCAGCACTGGATGTAGTAATCCAGGTGTGGCCTTACGATACTGATGAGAAGGGAAGGATCACCTCCCCTAACATGCTGGCAACAGTTCTAATGCAGCCCAGGATACAACTAGCCTTTTTTTGCCACAAGGGAACAGTGCTGGTTGACGTTCAACGTGAAGTGCACCACGACCCCCTGGTCCTTTTCTGCAAAGCTGCTTTCCAGCTGGGTGGCTTCCAGCAGGTACTGGTGCCTGGAGTCATTCTCTTCCATGCAGTGCAGTAATTTTCACTTCCGTTTGTTGAACTTCATGATATTCTTGTGAACTTATTTTTGCAGCTTGTCAAGGTCAATCTGAGTAGCAGCATGACCCTCTGATGTATCAGCCAGTGACCCCAGTTTTGTATCATCAGCAAACGTGCTAAGGATGCACTCTGCCCCATCATCCAGATCATTATTATGGATAATTACGATGTTGAACAGGATTGGACCAAGTATTGACTCCTGAGGTACACTAGTTACTGGCTGCCAACTAAACTTTTTTCCCTGATTGCTACCCTTTGGTCCCATTCATTCATCCAGTTTTCAGTCCATCTCACTGTTCATCCATCACATACTTCACCAGCTTCTCTGTGAGAAACTGATGGGAGACAGTGTCAAAAATCTTACTGAAGTCTTAGGCAGACAATGCGCATTCATCTCCCCTCATCTGCCATGACACTCATTTCATCATAGAAGGTTATCAGGTTGGTCAAGCATATGATGGGGAGTGCTTTTGAATCTGCTAGGTCTGCAGCATTGTACCTTGGAGTGGGTGGGCTGAGCGTGTAGACCCTTCTCCATCTGGAGCCAGCTTCTGCTGACTGAAATGGAACAACTGCATCTTTATATATGAGGGTACTTGGTAGAGGAGAATGCAAAGGTATTCAGCTCCTTTCTCTCTTTCCCTGTGAACTTTTGCCCCCCATTCCATGTGAACTCTCTAACTCTGTGTCCAGAGGGCAGAAGTCATGGGAAACATGAATCCATGAAGTGTCAAACTGCTTTTATCCCTGCACAACATACTTGTTCTTCCACTTATTCCACTGTCAGAAGACATGGGATTTAAGACAACATGAAATATCCAGGAATTAGGGATTAATTAATACATCTAGAAAGGTTGATTTCAGTGTGTGTGTACACTTTTCCCCAGATGTTGTTTGATTTGCATTATCTCTAGTAGCAGGAGATTTCCACTAACAGATAAAGCAGCAAGAAATAATTCCTAAAATAACTTCAAATCTTCCTAAATTAAATCAGAGGACCAATATGTTTTGAATTTTAGTCTTCTTGTTTAGTCATAGTGTTCACAAATACAAACTCTTTTCCTGGTTGGTGCAAAATAAAAGTTTAGGGACCATAAATATCTGAAGTAGTGCTTGACTGAAGGTTTACTAAGGTTAAAAATATGTGTAAACAATTTAGGAGTTTAAAACAGACTCTCAGAATGGCTTGAGGCACCAAGGACTAGATTTCCAAAGACAGTTGCTTATTTAGATTTGGGGCCAAGAACTATTGAGAAGCTAATTAGTAGTCTTTGGCTACTAATCATAGTTAATATCTAGGCCTGCTGTAGCCTGTCTTCTCGTCTTTCAGCATATCTTGGGTCTGCTAGGCAATCTCTAACAATCTCCAACAGGGACACCGGGGTGTAGCTCTATCTTCATCAACCATGGTCCTCTGTTTGAACTCACCTCCTCTTGGTAGTAAGGGAGAAAGGGTGATTTTTACAATTCACATCCACTTTGCCTAACAGTTTAGGTGGGTTTTTACAAATACATGAGCTTGTGAATTGTACCAGTGGGACATGGGCAGACACTTCTGTTTCCATTGCAGAGGGAATAATCTGCAATAAAAAAGTGTAACAGAGAGGGCGGTAATGGTACTTGCTCACAACCCAGCTGGCATTTTCTTGAGTGCCCTCCTAGTCCTGAAACAGTTCAGAACAGCTACATTAGTACATACAGCTACATTAGTCAACAGATTTCAGTGGGACTGAGTTGCTTATACAAGAGCTGGTGGTTAACACCCCTGAAAATCTCACTTTCTGGGTAATCTGGAAAATTTTACCTATAAACATTTCTATATCTCCTAGATCTGCATCTCTATCACAATTTTCCTTAGTGATGGTTATCTATCTTGGAAAAAAAAAAGAAAGAAAAAAAAGAGAAAGATTATACAAAGGTAAAAAAGGTAAGAAAAGAGTGGAAGGTTTAGAATAACACTTCAGTGATTCGGTGATTTCACCAGGGTGGGTCCACCTGCATAGAGATGTTTGCAGGACTGGAGCCAAAATTCTAAGAGTGCAAAACCAAGTTTTCCTTGCTTTTGAATCTGCAATTGATTATGGAAACAAAAATGGTACCCAGAAAGCTGGAGGCAAATTTTAAAGGCCTTAATCAAAACCAAAAGATGAACTGAGAAATATTTTAATCTGCCAAAATTTGTGTGTAGAGGTTCTGTGTTTCCTCTACAAGATGTGATAATATCTTCCTGTGTAGCAGAGGATATTGGAAATATTGGTGTGAGTGCAGTCAGAAGATTAAGCAAAAGGAGGCTAGAACACAACAGCCTGATCAGTCAGGGAATGAAGTAAGTGTTTTCAGTATTTCATTTTTATAGGTAACTTCTCATAATTACAAACAGCTTCTTTTTTATTTCCAAGTTTTTAGTTTACATTTGAACTACTGACTTGAAGAGTTTTGTTATTTTTCCTCTAAAATAACTCAATTTTTTTCTGACTTGTATTTCTTTCGATTTGTGTAATTAAGCAAGAATATGGTGACTTGCTAGTAAAAATTTTTGAAAGACTGGCAAAGGCTGAAAGTGATTTTTTTTTTTTAAAGTCAGGTTAATCAGGTTAGTTTGCATTGGTTTAAGTATCATATTATTTTGGAAATCATGACAGGTGCATATTTATATTTCTGTATGAAAGTTATAACATATTGACCTTTAATTTTCAAATTTACATCCTGATTCCAACAGAACCTATCTACTACAAATTCTAATGAATTTTCCATTAAGGAAAAGCCCACTTGAAAAAGTTTACACCCTTTTAGTACCTCCCTATACTGAAATGCCATCTGAAATGTCATGTAATCAGATTGTGGAATAACTGAGGATCTTTGATTCATGCATATTTGGAATTATGGATAAAATCATATCTTAAGATCAAGTTTACTATATCCCAAGAGGAAAAAAAAAGAGGCTTTAATAATAAAAATCACTATTTTAAAAGTCACATTACTTTTGTGCTATGTGGTGTTTCACAATCTACTTATTTAGTCATCCTAAATAATTTAATATTTTCATTGCAATAGAAAGGTAGAGGAAATAGTAGCTATACTTTAAGATAGTTCAGTGTAAAATTATGATAGGCGCTGGAACAATGTAATCAGAAAAGGACAGAAAGCACAAATAGTTATAGCTTGTAAGATTTCTTTTAAATGTTTTTAAATATTCAGTATATTCATTTAACAGTATTTTATTTAGTTTTACAGGAAAATGTTGTTCTTCTGGATGTTCTTTAAAAAATGATATGGATTCTACTATAAAAATGGCATGTTCGTCAAGCTTGGTTTTCTTCTTTCAAATGAAGAAAGGGAGATACTCTTTATCTATATATCTGTCTATCTATCCATCCATCTATCCATCTTTTTATATATTTATTTTATTTCCTTTCTGTATTTTTAATTTAAAGAGTTCAGCTCTGATCTCATCTTTGGATGCCCTGCCCTTCTAAAGTCACAGAGGTTAAATTTGTGTAAATGAAAACATTTCTTTGGGATTCATGGGTATCTTGAATTAAATAATGTAAGACAATTTCTGTGTTGGTTTATAGTCTCAGTAATGAAGTCACCTTCCATGGGGATTTATCAGATTGTAAATCAGCTTACAATCTGGCCTGATTTCTTTTAATAAGATGAACAGGATGAATGTTACCTTATCACAGCCATTACTCAGAATTCTTAGATAACCTAAAGAGAAAGATTTGCTCATATAAGCAATTTATTGCCAAATAGCTACAGTCTTAAAATATGCCTTTACTTCAATGAATGTGCTGAAATATGAACATTTAATAGTTTCTGTGTGTTTACTGTGAAGAATAATGTTACATGACTTGCTATTCTTTTCCTGATATAGAAGTTCTAATGAGCATATTTGCTCACCCTAAAGATATTATTGAATCACATAAACATGCTATGTTTTTTCCAAATATTTGAATTTGGACTTTGCTATTTCAAAGGGTTTTTTTATTATTATTATTATTTTTTCAGGCTAGGCCTGAATAACATCCTTGCCATTACTGAATATACTGATATATAAGTCTGAAAATATCTCATTTTACTACACTATCCAGTTTCCAGGTGATTTTTTTAATACCAACTTCTATTTTAATTCCATTTTTTCCCTGATTTATTGAATGACCTGAGTCTTTTATTTTGTAAATTTGCTTCTTCTTGGCAGCATAAAAATATCATCATATTCCAAACAATTTACATTTTTTCTAGAGTGTTGGCTGAAAGTCAGCAACTAGATTCACTGTGTGTTACATCTATCACATAGTCTGTGCTACGGTTGATCTCTCCTCCCAGTTTTCTTGGCTGTCAAGACTGGCAAGCAGGAATTTGTGCCGAACCTGTTGGACAGTCCTCAGTGCCCCTCAATACTGTGCCTATTTGCTTCTGTCTCTATGCCTTTTGCAGGCTTTTCCTGAGTAAACAGGAAGCCTCACGGCAGTATATACTTTAGTGCCTGTGTGTAGCTAAAAAAACTAAAGAACAGGCCGATCCAATCAAATGTATGGTTACACCATCCTTGAAACACTTTCTTCATGGCCCATGTTTTCACTTGTCACACATGACTATAGTGGATCCCTGACTCCTTTCCTATGGGCTGTATTCTTTCCATAAAGTTGTCAAAGGGCAGAATAATTCTTCATAATCCCATTACCATGTAACTATCAATGTCTCTGAAATAATGATCTCTGTTGTGCTGTTGGTTGACAAAGGATGAGTCTTGACTATCCTCAGTCTGATGGCAACTCCAGACTTCTGTGCAGAGCATCCTGCTGCTTAGCTAACGGACCTTGTGTGGAAGGGACCTCAAATGATAGTCACTTAAAAATGGGCCCATTGTGATATTTTAAAAACTGCTTCCAGAAATGCAGAGTTCTGCTGAACAAAAGTGAAACCTGAGGTCCTCTTTAGACTGATGGTCACCTTGGGTAAAGGAATGAAGATGGAGCGATGGAGCTGTGGTGGATGAGGCTTTGCTGCATCTTGCCTCTAGTCTGCCATCAGCTCCATCATAGTGGAGTCTCAGGCTTATGCCTCGCTGGACCTATGTACAAGAAGGCCATACTGAGTTGCAATCATTTCCAAACCTTAGCTGTTACTAAAGAACACCTTCCAAAAGGCTACTTTTCCTCTTCTATGTACTGGCTCAGTTTGGTGCTGTAGAAAAATAAGGATATTGTTGCTTGCTACCCTGGTTCTCTTGACCAGATGAGCCTCTAGCAATATTCCGTACTCCCTTCACATTGTGCTGATCCTTCCCAGCATCCCCAGACAGCAAAAGAGACAAAAACATTCACAGATAGCAAATTTCAGATATGACTGATATGTCAGTCCTTTAGGGAACAGAAATACATATCTAAATGTTATGTTGCATTCAGATGCCATATATGGAGACCTGTTGCTCAAAGAATGATCTGCAAATCACACCTATGTTTTCTAATTTTGACTTTCAGTTCAACAGAAAACTCTCAGACAAATTTTATGAATACTGAAGTTGTCAAATCTGTTTTTCACAAGTAACTGGAAGGTTACTTTTTATTTAGCAAGCACAGATAAGCAAAGTTGCATGAATAAGGACATCAACATTTGTCTAAAATTTTGTAAAACATTCCTACTAATTATTCATTAAATTATTTATAGCAGTTTTATTTTTGACACAAAACTAACAAAGATGGTTTTCAAGTGTGAAAAAGTGGAAAAATCAACTTCTATACATTTTCAATGGATCTGAGCACTTAGCTGCCTGTTTGTGCTTTTGGAAATCCCAACCTAGCTGGGAATAACAGGGGAAAAGCAGAAGTAAATTCTGCTTGGCAATGACTATAGCTGAAGCCATAGCTTTCTATGTTCTGCAGCCAAAGCAACCTATGGGTATATTTTTTCTTTATTTTAAAAGCATCCACAAAGATCATAAGACTTCATGCTGAATTTACAAACTGATCTTCTCTTGTGTCTTGTTTCCCTGAAATGATCTTACTCCAACACAGAGTGACATCAGCATCATAAATGATTACTTCTTTTGCAGGTCCATGTTACATTACCTGTCAGGAAGTTGAATAAATAGTTTAATTTATATGACTAAAAGCCAAGTATTAAAAAGGAATAGTTGATACAAAGCAAATTAAATCCCACAGACACAGCTGAGTTCCACAAAATAAATGTTTAAAAATTTAAGTAGCAAAGAGGGAAGGAAACAAGCCTAGTTCCTTCATTTGTTCCTCATGAATTGTTTGACGAGGCTGCCTACAAAAAAGTATTCATAAATTAGTTTTGGAGCTTGTATTACTTCCAGAGATTATTCAACCTTTAATTGTTCTGGAATAAATGTAAGAATCTCCATACTCATAGACAAACCACAAACAAATGAAGAAAGTTAATTTATGAAATGACTTAACTTAGATGAAGATGCTACTGTAACATTGTTAATGTTATTTTAGAATTAGATTCTGTTGGCTGAAGGAGTGCAGATGTCAGAGATGCCAGCATCATTACTTCCTGTATCTCCCCAAATGATGATCTACAAAAGTTAAAGACCAATTGAATTGGCTACTACAGAATATTACTAGGAATCAGTTATGCAAATCTTGGCTACAATGCACAGTCTTACACAGATTTTAGTAATTTGTTGAATTATTCAAGTATATGCTTGGAGTGTTTGTTCTTAAAATGATAGGTGAACTTTCTTCTACCACTGCTACATGATTGGAGCAAAGCTTTTCTTGATTTGATGACATAGGTAAGAAAGGAGGTTAAAAAAAAAAATAAAATTATCTCTGGTTAACATTGTACTCAGCATGACTGTGTTAACACTTTTAGACAGAAAATAAAGTTTTGTGTTGAGGCTTTCAGCCCTTGATAAGAATAAACACACATCTCAGAATTCTTTTAAAGCAGAAACATAACATAATTATGATTTCTGCAGTTGCATTAGTGGCATCTTACTTCATCTGAACTGCTGTAACAATGGGTCTAAAGTGCTTTGAGACTACAAGTCTAATAGGTTTTGTTGTCTCAGTTTCATAGGTATAACTTGTTACTTATTACAGATTCTACAAAAGTGGAGAAGCTATACAAAATGTTCCCAGTTTTGTCAAACATCTGGTGACTTTCATAAAATAAGACAGTCTATTTTAAACATTCCCAAACAAAAGTATATTAATATGTTTGAGAATTTGTTCTACCTGAGGTAAATATCCAAAAGTTGCTAGAAATATATTTTAGAGGAATTTATTTTCTATCAGTTATTAGGCTGAAATAAAGCTTTTTGAAGTTGTGTGTTTTTCATAGCAATTGCTTTTATTATTTGATTGTGAGAGGAAGCATGTCTGATGGCTATCTTTTTGTGGTAAGTGGTCTCAGCTGCAGAAAGGAAAAGGAGGAGTGGGATCCTGTGAGTAAACTGAGTGTGCTGGTGTGCATCCCCCCTCCTTTGAGCTCTTCTGCATGGCTGCATGACAGGATCTCCTCTTGAGTAGGGACACACCTCAAAGTCACTGCTCCTGCAGAGACCCCTTACACCTCATGAGAGGGGCTACTTTCTGCAACACATACTCCGTAAGTGATTAATAGCTTGTTAAACTTTGTAAGCTTTGCTAAGATTATATTTTAGATTGATTGTGAATATATAGTCCTTAGAAAAACACTGATGACCACGTCTGAGACTAGGAATGGATTCAGCTGCATCTAGGCTCGTTACCTCTTTGGTTCAAGGTGTTTGGAAAGCAAGGGGGTTCATTCTCCTCCAGCATGGGCGACAAACAGGAGGAGCTGGAAGCCATCGTGCAGCAAGGTAGCTGTGACTTGGTTGACATCACTGAAATGTGATGGGACCATTCCCATGACTGGAGTGCTGCAATGACTGGCTTTAGGCTCTTCAGAAGGGACAGGCAGCACAGAAGAGGTGGTGGTGTGGCTCTCTATATTAGAGAGTGTTTTGATATTGTGGAACTCACGGCTGAGACTGGGAATGATAAGGTTGAGTCCCTATGGGTTAGGATCGGCGGGAAGGCCAACAAGGCAAGCATCCTGGTGGGGGTCTGTTACAGACTGCCAAACCAGGATGAGGAGATGGATGAGGAATTCTACAGGCAGCTGGCAAAATTTGTGAAATCGTTGGCTCTTGTCCTCGTGGGGGACTTCAGCTTCCCAGATATATCCTGGAAATGCAATACAGCTCAGAGGAAGCAGTCTAGGAGGTTTCTGGAGAGCGTGGAAGATAGTTTCCTGACGCAGCTGGTTAGTGAGCCTACCAGGGGAGGTGCCCCGCTGGAGCTTCTGTTCACAAACAGAGAAGGACTGGTGGGAGATGTGGTGGTCGGGAACTGTCTTGGGCAGAGTGACCGCGAAATGGTAGAGTTCTCTATTTTTGGTGAAGTCAGGAGGGGATCCAGTAAAACTGCTGTCTTAGACTTCCGGAGGGCAGTCTTTGAGCTGTTCAGGACACTGGTTGGCAGAGTCCCTTGGGAGGAAGTCCTGAAGGGCAGAGGAGTCCAGGAAGGCTGGGCACTCCTCAAGAAGGAAATCTTAAAAGCTCCGGAGTGGTCTGTCCCCACGTGCCCAAAGATGAGCCAGCGTGGAAGAAGACTGGCCTGGCTGAACAGAAAGTTGTGGCTAGAGCTTAGGAAAAAAAAGAGGGTTTATGACCTTTGGAAACGAGGGCAGGCTACTCAGATGGACTATAAGGATGCTGTAAGGATGTGTAGGGACAAAATTAGAAAGGCCAAAGCTCATCCAGAGCTCAGTCTGGCTACTGCTGTTAAAGACAACAGAAAATGTTTTTAAAATACATTAACATGAAAAGGAGGACTAAGGAGAATCTCCATCCTTTACTGGATGCGGGGGGAAACTTAGTGACAAGAGAAGAGGAAAAGGCTGAGGTGCTTAATGCCTTCTTTGCCTCAGTCTTTAGCGGCAAGACCAGTTGTTCCCTAGATACCCAGTACCCGGGGCTGGTGGAAGGGGATGGGGAGCAGGATGTGGCCCTCACAATCCACGAGGAAATGGTCAGCGACCTGCTACAGCACTTAGATGTACACAAGTCGATGGGGCCTGATGGGATCCACCTGAAGGTGCTGCGAGAAGTGGCGGAAGAGCTGGCCAAGCCATTCTCCACCATTTATCAGCAGTCCTGGCTATTGGGGGAGGTCCCAGTCGACTGGCGGCTACCAAACGTGATGCCCATCTACAAGAAGGGCCGGAAGGTTGACCCGGGAAACTATAGGCCTGTCAGTTTGACCTCAGTGCCAGGGAAGCTCATGGAGCAGATTATCTTGAGTGTCATCACGCGGCACTTGCAGGGCAAGCAGGCGATCAGGCGCAGTCAGCATGGGTGTATGAAAGGCAGGTCCTGCTTGACGTACCTGATCTCTTTCTATGACAAAGTGACACGCTTGGTGGATGAGGGAAAGGCTGTTGATGTGGTCTACCTTGACTTCAGTAAGGCTTTTGACACCGTTTCCCACAGCATTCTCCTCAAGAAACTGGCTGCCCTTGGCTTGGACTGGCGTATGCTTCATTGGGTTAGAAACTGGCTGGGTAGCCGGGCCCAAAAAGTCATGTTGAATGGAGTTAAATCCAGTTGGAGGCCGGTCACTAGTGAAGTCCCCCAGGGCTCAGTACTAGGGCCAGTTCTCTTTAATATCTTTGTCAATGATCTGGATGAGAAGATCGAGTGCACCCTCAGCAAGTTTGCAGATGACACCAAGTTAGGTGCATGTGTCGATCTGCTCGAGGGTAGGAAGGCTCTGCAGGAAGATCTGGATAGGCTGGACTGGTGGGCTGAGGCCAACTGTATGAGGTTCAAGAAGGCCAAGTGCCGGGTCCTGCGCCTGGGGCACAACAACCCCAAGCAGCGCTACAGGCTGGGAGATGAGTGGTTAGAAAGCTGCCTGGCAGAGAAGGACCTGGGAGTATTGCTTGACAGTTGGCTGAATATGAGCCAGCAGTGTGCTCAGGTGGCCAAGAAGGCCAACAGCATCCTGGCTTGCATAAGAAACAGTGTGGCCAGCAGGGCTAGGAAAGTGATTGTCCCCCTGTACTCGGCTCTGGTGAGGATGCACCTCGAGTACTGTGTTCAGTTTTGGGCCCCTTGCTACAAGAAGGACATGGAGGTGCTCGAGCGAGTCTAGAGAAGGGCAGTGAAGCTGGTGAGGGCTCTGGAGAACAAGTCTTACGAGGAGCGGCTGAGGGAGCTGGGATTGTTCAGCCTGGAGAAGAGGAGGCTCAGGGCCGACCTTATAGCACTCTACAGGTACCTTAAAGGAGGCTGTAGTGAGGTGGGGGTTGGTCTATTCTCCCACGTGCCTGGTGACAGGACGAGGGGGAATGGGCTAAAGTTGTGCCAGGGGAGGTTTAGGTTGGATATTAGGAAGAACTTCTTTACCGAAAGGGTTGTTAGGCATTGGAATGGGCTGCCCAGGGAAGTGGTTGAGTCACCATCCCTGGAGGTCTTTAAAAGACGTTTAGATTTAGAGCTTAGTGATATGGTTTAGTGGAGGACTTATTAGTGTTAGGTCAGAGGTTGGACTAGATGATCTGGGAGGTCTCTTCCAACCTAGATGATTCTGTGATTCTGTGATTTTCCTCCTCTACTCTGCTCTCATGAGACCCCACCCAGAGCTCTGTGCTCAGTACTGTGGTCCCCAACATAAGAAGGACATGGATCTATAAGGAGGAGTCCAGGGGAGGGCCACAGCGATGATGAGAGGGCTGGAGCATCTTTCCTATGAGGACAGGCTGAGGGAGCTCAGGTTGTTCAGCCTGGAGAAGAGAAGGCTCCGGAGAGAACTGATTCTGGACCTCATGACTCAGTGAGAGTGTCTCCATGAGACATCTGACTTACCCTGTTCTCTCTGCAGTAAATAATCAAGAGTACCTTCTCAAATCTTGCTAATCCACTGTCTTATTCATGACTAAGCTTTGTTGGCTCACTACCTTATATCAATAAATATATTGCTGCTTCTCTCTTACATGTGAAGTATATAATTTCATCTGTGATGCCAAGTCAGTGGTGAGGAGCAGCACATGGGAAGCTCAGAGATGTGCAGAAAGGAGGTGGAATTGGAATAGGCTGCCCAGGGAAGTGGTTGAGTCACCATCCCTGGAGGTCTTTAAAAGGCGTTTAGATTTAGAGCTTAGTGATATGGTTTAGTGGAGAACTTGTTAGTGTTAGGTCAGAGATTGGACTCGGTGATCTTGGAGGTCTCTTCCAACCTAGATGATTCTGTGATTCTGTGAAAATGAAGCTGGACTGAAGGTATATAACAATAAGAGAGCTAGCAAATGTGAGCACAGATGCGGTGTTAGCTGGGACTCACCTCCTGTACCTCCAGGCACTTAATAAGGTGCATGAGTGAGGAGCCTTCTCATCCTCATTTTCCTGGGATGAGAAGGAGACTGGTTTCTGGGGGAGTTTTGACCACTGGGCCTAGAGGCCTACCTCTCTCTGGTGATTTAGGGGGAGGCAAGGGGCCCATTTGGGTCATACAAGTTAGGTGCGATGAATCTGAGTCTATGGATGGGGGAGATTTCCAAATGTTCAGAAATTGTTTGCTGATTTTAATAACTGAAAAATTCACCGGGCTTGTGAAAATCATGGGTGCCTTGATTACGCCAGGAAAGAGCACTGGATCTGAGATGTGGGAAACAGCAATCTAGATTAGACCTATTAAATCAGCAAGTCCATTCCCTTTCTGCTGGTCTTACGTGCGCCAGAAATTTTGTGCAGAGGAACACCCAAGGTTACCCATTATCCACCCACATACTCCACTCCATCTTTTTTGAAATACTGTTTCATTCTGGAGACTATTGTGTATTTACCAGAATTTGTTTTTAGATCTGTAGGCTTCCTCACCCTACCCTCCTCCTTCATGCAGCAGATGGGGGGGGGGCTGCAGTGAAATATGCATGTGCGCCCAACGTGTGGGTTCCTGTGACTTGCTCAAGCTGGAGATGTTGTAGACCTTTTGCAGTGAAGAAGGATGCAATCCTTTCTGCTTAGTCTGAACTAATGGTTCCGAGGCTGTGGCTCCATGGTACATATGTGTCAAAGAAAAAGTTTCTGTCACAGCATTTCTTTCATGGCTATTTGACTGGCTATTATTCCCATTTCATGGGCTCATGGAGCTTAAGTCACTTCTACTCTGTTTCTCAGGGTGGAAGCATTAAGCAGCTGAACCCTCTGATTCAACAGCTCATGACATCCACCACATTTTTCTTTCCTCCCTGGAGGTTTTCTTAAGGTAAAGTAGGATAGACCTTTAAGTTACTGCAGGTCTCCTTGCTGTATTACATGTACATATGGCCTGAGGTGAGAGAGAACTCAGATTCCTTGTTATTTATTGATTTCTCCTCTCCACCAGAGTTGCATGCAAGTACAGAACCTTAGTATGTGATGATATGAAAGCCTCTGAGATAACAGATTCAGATAACTCTGAACAATTCGAACCCACCATAACACCAAATTACTACCTCTAAATGTATTACTCGGGAGTAAGAGCATTACTGCTATTTTTACTACCAGCTCAGGAGAGCAGTGATACTCTTACTCCTGAGTTATACTCTTAGAGGTGGTAATACAGTGTTATGATGGAGTAGTGTTACTCAGGAGAGTTCCTTAGTGTTCTGTTGGGAATTCCAGCACCTCTGCTTTGACATTCAGAAAACAGTATCAAGGTATCATATTTATGAAAGACAATGCTAGATGTTGATTCAGATGATATTAACATGCATATAGGTAAAATAAATTCCTTGTGTCTAATAACAACAGGCTAAAGCTCTGTTCTGAAATAATTTGAAGAATTGAATTCAATTGCTTTTACCAGCCAATATGGTGGATAACTGTGGGTAAAGGAGGTTACCAGCTTTGACCTCCATGCAGATAAGGTGGCAGGGCTTTGTGTTCCTCATCCTTATAGTGGAAGGACAGGGGAAAAGGGAAGGAAAGGAGAAAATGTTTTTAAAATAAAAGAATGGAGAGTTAGATTACATGTTAGGAGGAAATTCTTCACAATGAGGGAGGTGAGGCACTTGAACACATTGCCCAGAGTAGCTGTGGATGCCCCATCCTTGGAGGTTCAAGGCCAGGCTGGATGGGGTACTGGGCAACCTGATCTAGTGGGCGACATTCCTGCCATGGCAGGGGAGTTTGAGCTAGCTGATCTTTAAAGTCCCTTCCAACCCAAACCATTTTATGATTCTGTGATTCTGTGATAAGCAAACTCAATCAGACAAGATGATTTCTTATGGTAGCTGAACATATTGCTCTGGTTTAGTTTCTAGCAACTCCACTAGAAAGGCAATTTACTAAAGAGAATTTCTGTCATATCTTTTCCCTTCCTCCATTTTTTTTTTTTTTTTTGCCCAAACACTCTATACTATGCAGACTAATAATGCCATACAACAGCAATTTCCAATAATTGTCTGGTGCTCCAGAGTGCAATCTCTTTGACACTTCATGAGGTTCTAGCATGTCAACAGGAGAAAAAAAACATGTACAGTGCTTTTCTCATTTATTAGTGACTATGAACTTCCACAGATAATTTGAATTACTACAAAATCCATGAATCGAAACGTCTGCGTAACTTTTTAACATTTCCTGTTAATCCAGCTTTTTTTTTTTTTCTGATTTAATTACCTTGAGGATTGAAAAAATGTGAGATGCCATTACCACTTGTAAAATTTTACACCAGAAAATTCATATTTTACACCATTTGTACAATTTTAATGAAGTGAGACTAAATGAATTTTCATTAGTTTTCAGTTATTACTTGTAATTTTCTTTAAAAAGTCTAGACTTTTTTCCAAGGTTTTTTGTTTGTTTGTTCATTTATTTGTTTTTGCTAGACAATAATGTCCAAAGTTTTTAAAAATAATTTTAAGAATTTTAATTAATTTAAATAATTTAATAAATAATAATATTTTAATATTTTTAATATTTTTAAAAATATCTCCCTGAATAGCGTCAGCATAAAGTACAAAAATCAGGAGAAATAAAATGGTGTAGGAGAATGATTCAAACTTTTGTTCTAAGACTCAATAATCAGAAAATATAAAAATACAGAAAAAGAAGTGCTGCTTGTTTATCTGCCCTGTTAATCTAATTTATTCAGTGAACCTTTAATTTGCTCGTATGTCACATAAAATTATTACGATGATAATGAAGATGAGGAAAGAAAGAAGCCTGTGAACTACTAGAGAGGTTAGTCATTTTAGGTTTTGTCAAGATTTATTTTAAAAGCTAGCTCTCAAAAGTCAAGATGTTCAATTCCAGAAACAAGAACAACATTGACATTTTTTTGAAGAACATTCAAAATATTTTTCTGAAAGTCTGGATAAATCAGAATTGTTTGGCATAGATTTTTCCAGTGTTTCCAGAACAATGTGCTGTCAGCTCAAGGTAAATGATTGTAATATTTTGTCCAACTTTTAGTAGCAGGAAAACCAAAGTATGTCCCATAATGAGAAAAAAACCTGTTTTGTTTATGGCATACTTTTTTAGCTATGTTTTATCTTTAGGACAGTCAGTGTTTTCTTCATTTACTATGTAAGATTTACAAGCAGTTATTGAAATATGCTTAAGAAATTATTATTGATGAAGTATTTCTATTGCACATTAATTTCAAAATGATGCTTATTTGAAAACATGTTTTTTCTCATCCCACTGTGAAATGAAACCAACTGTCAGAACCTAAAATACTTCATTATGTTCATTTTTCTTTATTATATTGTTTCAAACATACTTTATGCAAAAATGTGAAATTGAACCAACAAAATGTTTTATGGATGAGACACTAGAAAGTTCCTAAGATTCACACTGTATTAGTGTCATGGTTAGAGAGGTGCTCTTGGCCTAATGAGAAGCCATGGAGCAAAATATAAACCATTGGTTAATCTTGATTATAATTCCTTTCTATGGAAATGTTTTCACCTTTTTGTAATGCTTTTTATTTATTTATTTATTTATTTATTTATTTAATGAGAATCTACTTACAACACTATTTTTCAGAGATGAACTTTACTACTGTGGAAAATAAACATGATCAGCTAGTTCTTCCCTCAGTGCCCTGGTCATCCATTACAAGAATACATATTTTCATACTTTTTTTTTTTTTTTTTTTTCAAATGTGGTTTCTCAGCCTCAAGGTCTTGTTTGCAAAGATAAATGGCAGGAAAAAAAAGTCTGTTTTCTTTAGTGAAATGTAATTATGAGTTAATTTTACTGAAGTATACAATATGGGCAAATGGTAAAACTTACTTGAGTTTGTGCCAAGTGTAAGAGAACTCAGGGGCATGGTTTAAAGTAAAGAATGGGTCAAGCCTTCAAGGAATGCAAGAGGAATTTCTTTGGAGATTACAGAAAAAAGATAGAATAGACTGTCAGAGTCTATAAATACAACTACAACAGGGAAAGCTCCGAAACATATAAGATATCAACAACATTTTGGATGAAAATTGTGTGTTGAAACTGTGAGTCTGCATGAAGGGCTGATCAAATGTCACCCACATGCTGTGGACCTGAGAGGGTGTTGACCTTGCTACACCCTTTTGTGTTTATACAAAATAAAATTAAAAAAAAAAAATCAGATGACCTTTCTGAATTAATACTAATATAACCAATCTGTTTATAAACTCCCCAATGTTAAACAGATTAAGAAATCCAGAGGTTCAAAGCCCTGCAAAACCTATAGCAATTTTTCAAGGTATTCTGATAAGGTAATTGTACATGACATTGGCAAATGATATGCAGAAATGTCTGAACTCATACGGCAAAACATTCAGGCAGAAAAAGGGGGCCTATAGAGGGTGGAAGCAAGGACAGATATGCTGGGAGGAATACAGAGACATTGCCTGAACAGCCAGGGATCAGGTTAGGAAAGCCAAAGCCCTGTTAGAATTAAATTTGACCAGGGGCATCAAGGACAACAAGAAAGACTTCAATAGGTCAAAGACTTCAATAGGATAAAAGGAAGACTAGGAAAACTGTGGGCTCTCTCTGGAAGGAAACAGGAGACCTGGACATCTGGGATATGGTGAAGGCTGAGGTACTCAGTGACCTCTTTGCCTCAGCCGTCACCAGCAAGAGTTCCAGCCACATGGCCTGGGCCCCAGAAGGCAAAGGTAGGGACTGGGAGAATGAATATCCACCCATCTGAGAAGATCAGGTTCAAGAACAGCTAAGGAATTTAAAGGTGCAAAAGTGCATGGGACCTGATGAGATATATTGGCAAGTCCTCAGGGAACTGGCAGATGTAGTTGCTAAGCCACTATCCATCATATTTGAGAAGTTGTGGCAGGCTGGTGAAGTCCCTACTGACAAGGAGAGGGGAAAAATAAGCCCTATTTTTAAAAAGGAAAAACAGGACGACCCAGGGGCAGTCAGAGTCACCTCTGTGCCTGGCAAGGTCCTGGGGCAGATCATTCTGGAAACTCTGCTAAGGCACATGGGAAGTAAGGAGGTGACTGGTGACAGCCAACATGGCTTCCCTAAGGGTAGATCTACAACATGCAAAATGCTTTGCAATGCAAAGAGCATCGCTTTTCAGGGAGACTGTAATGTAGGAAGACAATGTGAAAAAAATATGGGAAGGAGAAAAGGAGTAAGACAGAGCACAGCAAAGAGGCACACAGGCATGCATCTTTATGTAGTTAAAACTGTAAATTTGATCACAGAAATGTAGGTAGAGGAAGGTGGAAGCAGATTAACTTGCAGAAATGTCTGCTTCTTGGTATCTTCTCTTGGGTATGAACATTAGTCCATTTTTTAGAATGGACTTTTCTGACTCAACGAAAAGTCTGGCACATCTCTGACTTGTAACTCAGTGCACAGTTCATGCATTATGAAAAAGGAAAAGGAAGGAAGGAAGGAAGGAAGGAAGGAAGGAAGGAAGGAAGGAAGGAAGGGAGGGAGGGAGGGAGGGAGGGAAAGAGAGAGAAAGAAAGAAAGAAAAGAAAGAAAGAGAAAGAAAGAAAGAAAGAAAGAAAGAAAGAAAGAAAGAAAGAAAGAAAGAAAGAAAGAAAGAAAGAAAGAAAGAAAGAAAGAAAGAAAGAAAGAAAGAGAAGAAAAGAAAGAAAGAGAGAGAGAGAAAGAAAGAAAGAAAGAAAGAAAGAAAGAAAGAAAGAAAGAAAGAAAGAAAGAAAGAAAGAAAGAAAGAAAGAAAGAAAAGAAAGAAAGAGAGAGAGAGAGAAAGAAAGAAAGAAAGAAAGAAAGAAAGAGAAAAAGAAAGAAAGAAAGAAAGAAAGAAAGAAAGAAAGAAAGAAAGAAAGGAAAGAAAGAAAGAGGAAAGAGAAAGAACAAAAGAACGAAAGAAAGAAAAAGGAAGGAAGGAAGGAAGGAAGGAAGGAAGGAAGGAAGGAAGGAAGGAAGGAAGGAAGGAAGGAAGGAAGGAAGGAAGGAAGGAAGGAAGGAAGGAAGGAAGGAAGGAAGGAAGGAAGGAAGGAAGGAAGGAAGGAAGGAAGGAAGGAAGGAAGGAAGGAAGGAAGGAAGGAAGGAAGGAAGGAAGGAAGGAAGGAAGAAAAGAAAAGAAAAGAAAGAAAGAAAAAGAAAAAGGAGAGAAGGAAAGAAAGGAAAAGGAGAGAAAGAACGAAAGAGAAAGAAAACAAAAGAACAAAAGAATGAAAAAGAAAGAAAGAAAGAAAGAAAGAAAGAAAGAAAGAAAGAAAGAAAGAAAGAAAGAAAAAGGAGAGAAGGAAAGAAAGAAAAAGGAGAGAAGGAAAGAAAGAGAAAGAAAACAAAAGAAAAGAATGAAAAAGAAAGAAAGAAAGAAAGAAAGAAAGAAAGAAAGAAAGAAAGAGAAAAAGAAAGAAAGAAAGAAAGAAAGAAAGAAAGAAAGAAAGAAAAAGAGGAAAGAGAGAAAGAAATAAAGAAAAAGAAAAAGAAAGAAAGAAAGAAAGAAAGAAAGAAAGAAAGAAAAAAAGAAAGAAAGAAAGAAAGAAAGAAAGGAAGAAAGAAAAAAAAAAGAAAGCAAGAAAGAAAGAAAAGAAAGAAAGAAAAAGAAAGAAGGAAAGAGAAAGAGAAAGAAAGAAAGGACTTTCATGAAACTTATAATAGAAACTGAACCTTATAAAACTTGGAAAAATCACGCCTTTGAAGTTATCTGGATAGAGAGGATAGTGAGGTGGTAGAAGGAATGTTGTCACTAAGTTCATGAAATGGAAGTCAATAGTCCTAAGAAAGTTAATAGCACTGCCTTGTGCTCATCACATGAATATGTTCTGGCAGAGAGAAAAAATTTGGATTCAGAGAAAATGGCAAGAGAAGACAAGACGAAAGGAATAGCATGGGTCTAAATCAGCATGGGATGAATCAAAAAACAGCTCATTTAAGTGTCTGATTCTTCAAACTCTGCCAGTGACTTACAGAAAGAAACAGCCTTAGCTTTATTTACAATGCCAAAAGGATATACACAGAAATTTATGGCAAAAAATCAGTGGGCCAGACCTTCTAAATTAGAAAGCTGGATGACTTCATGCCATCCCACTCGAGGCACATAATTTAGTCAGCTATATTAAGAAGTCTTCCTGAACTCCCTTGCTAGGCACATGAGACGGGTAGTTTTCTGCAAAGCAAGGCGAAGAGTCTAAGTTAGGTGCCCCAGTTACCAGAAGCCTCTAGAAGTGGCTGTGTAACTTGGCTCTGCTGGTGGGGGTAATATTCCTCCTCTGAACTGAGGTTCAACAGAGTCTATGTGACCTGACATACCACCAAGCATTTTTGAAGCTGAAATCACAGAGGTTCTCTGCTGGGGTTAAATAGTCACACTCATAAGCTGATATTTTAGCAAACTCATCTACCTCACAGCCATGGCACTGAAGAGGGAATTTGTTACCTATAATGACAACACACAATAGCTCAGGAGCTTACAGAAAGCAAAGCCTTTACAGCTCTAAGGCTCTCTGTGCCATAAAGCTGTTAATTGTACTAAAATAAATAAATAAATAAATAAAATAAAAAAATAGAAAAACAGGAAAACTGAACTACATGCACTGATGTGAAGTACAATCATACACTAAAAATGAATTAACACCACTACAATTATGCCACTATAACTTTCCCTGAAGGTGGCAGACTATAGAAATGACCTCAGGAGATGTGTGATCTGAAAAACAAACAAACAAACAAACAAAACAAACACACACAAAAAAAAAAAACACACAAAAACACACACACAGAGGAAAAAAAAAAGGGGGGGGGGTGTTTAGAAGCAGCTGCCTGCAGAATTATAAATATGCAGACTAGGCTCACAATGCAGGAGGCTGGTGAATTTATTTTATAATAGATGCCTGCCTTTACCTTGAAGGAGTTAAATATGTTAAAACGCTAACCTCTAACTTTAGCCCACTTCCCAGTGAACTAAATTCATCTCAGCCTGCAACTTTGTTTTCAAGGGGTAGATCTGGCCTTCAGTTTGTGCAATGCTTGCAAAATCCTTAACAGAATATAATAAAACAGGCCCAGCAAAAGCTCAGAACTGATGCTTTAAAATGTGCAGAGTCTGAATTATCATTTTGCTTTTTAATGCAGCTTTTGCGGAGTGAAACCTGTGTCAGCAAAATGGCCAATGCATGTTCTGCATGTCATAATTACTTATAATCTGCCTTGAAAGGAGAGTGGATGATACATTTGCATTCTATTTTTGAGTGATTAAAACCTCTGTGACTGTGTCTTTGATCCATTTGGGATCTGTTCTATGTCTTGCAACCACACAGGAGGAAGTATGCATCTCCCCAGTAATGACATGGAAAAGAATTAATCTCCAAGATAATGCTGAGCTGAAAAGAAGTGCCAAAAAAAATCCTTTAACTGTTATTATTTGATCCACAATAAGATATGTTATAACCATGCACTCAGCTGTTTAATCTAAGGACAGGATCATTTTTTGCACTGTGTGCCTGCAGGTGGTGAAAGGTGGGCATGAAGTTTTGCCACCTCCCCCTGCATGGAGTAAGCACAGGACGCAATCATTGCAAGCAGGAACACAGGTAGGGGAAACCTTCTTATCTTCCCTAGCACAGAGCCCTGTTTGCAGGTGGTTGTCCCAGTGAGTCTAAGATTCAAGGATACCTGTGTAGCATCTGCTCAGCGACAGGATCAATGACCAGTTAGAGGAGCACACACTGTTCACAGCTGTGTGCATTGTGTTTGAGCAGGCCTGGATGTGCTGCAAGGTAGTTGCAGGTCTTTTCTCCCACGGAACTAGTTTTCCTGCTCCGCTTCTGCCATGTTATATGCATTACTCCAGGCTTTGAAACAAGCTAGTTAGTTTAACTGTTAGCTAAGCAGAAACTCAAAGCATTTGAAGGCTTCTTTGCAGCAGTTCTGCAGCGCTGAGTGGCAAGTGCACCAGCAAGTGATTAACTTAAGGCCCTGCTACCCTCTCTGAGCGTGTCTCCTGTTCCAGTGTGTCCGGCAGTCAACACTGATTGCTCCAGCATCACAGGGAAGTACTTCTGAGCAGCTGGATACTGTTGAACTGAGACTACCTCATGCCAGTATCAATAGGGGAACTAGTGCAGGACTGTTGCAGTCAGAAAGGCTTACTGATAGGACACTGGTACGTGCGGTGTGGTGTAAGAGTGGCAGTGGAGCTATTTGATGCTGTACCTCAGCAGTCTGTGCTCACAAGATGCAGTCTGGAGAGGGTGAGAGCAAAGGTGGCCTTTAGTTTCCAGGCTGCCTTTCTGCAGAAGCTTACTGCTGCAGGCTGTATGGTATGATAGATATTCTTATACACTTGTATTCAGTTTTAAGCTATTAAATCTCCCGTTACCATGCTAAGTTTTCTGATATCATGTTTCACTTATTTTTTATCTTTCTTTTGATAGCAATGCTCATTTTTCTGGTTAAATTTGTGCCCCATGAAACTGATCTATACTGTTGCCTTTCCTTTGCACTGCTGAGCATGCTAAATACATCTTAGGCATTCGTGACAGATGCTATCTGCCCCATTTTCAAGAACTGGCAGAAACTCCACAACCTCCTCTGGCAACCTATTCCTGCATTGCTCAAAAAGATCCTAATGCCTTGTGGTTAGAAACTGCGCACAGTACAGTAATCCTGGTGAATCCTGAAGGATTATTTGAGATGCCTTACAAACTATACCTCTGTTTATTTAATAATATGACATTTGCCTTTCTCATAGTCTGATGCTGCTGACTGATCCTCTGGCAAGCCCTCTGTCCTCCAATCCTTGTTTGCAAAACTGTTTCCTAGTCCACTGTAACCTATCTTCTATTCATGTAATGGATTATTTCAGTCTACATGCAGAACTTCAGGCTTCTCTCTATCAAATAGCATCCTGATTTTTCATACCATGGCTTTAATTTGTTCACATCTATTTGAGTTCAGAGACTGTTTTCTAATGTACTTCACAGATCTACTGCTCCTTATGTCAGGTATAGATTTAATAAGCATAAATTTTCATCTAAGTGACTGGTGGAAATAATACCAGATTCTAAATATACTAAGGTCAAGTCCAGGTGTATGACAAATGCTTTCTTTTATCTGGCCCCCAGATTTTTCCCTTGTGATAAATCCATATAGGTTGTTAACCTTTCTTCTGTTTTCTTGTAGATGACCATGAATAGTTTGGTAATTTGTTCATATATATATATATATATATTTTTTTTTTTTCTGGGAATTAAGTTTAAACAGAAAACCTGTAATTCCATACTTTCTGTTTTCCCATGTGTGCAGACCAGCACCATGTTTCCCCTCGTATCCATCCATTCGCTTTGAGTTATTTAGAAATGACTGCTAGTGGGTTGTAAATTGTGTTCGCAGCAGTGTGAAAATGACAGATGAAATTTTGTAGTTTCAAGTAACTTGAAAATATTTAAGATCAAAATTTTAAGCTGAAAATTTTTTCTCTGTTGATGTCATTAATTGCAATAGTATTTTTTGTTAGTGAAAGCTGATGCAAAAGGCATTAAATGCTTTGGTCTTCTTAGTCAAACTGTCCGTGATGATTCTGACCCTCTGCTGAACAGCAGAATAGGCCTTTCCTTCCTGTCATCAGTGCCCTCATGGTTTCTTGTTTCACCTGATGGACCTTGCTTATTGCATATTAATTTGTTTCTTGACTCTAAATATTGCTCCTACATGCTTGAATTACATACTTATTCTTGTCCATATAATCTGCAGAGCGAGTTGTTAAATGTCACTGCTTGTGTTTACTCCTGCAAGTGGCAGCTGTGGACCTTACAGCCTCTGAGCCCTGTAGACATTGCTGGCTGCTGCTGTGGTGAGAGCTTCACCTGTCAGTGTCACAGAATCTTAATCTTGACAGCTTTTCTGCTGATCCTAATTGTAACATAAGTTTGTTTGTGTGGTTTTCTTTTTCTTTTTTTTTTTTTTTGGTCAATCTGTAAACTTTGGCTATGCTGTTGTTACCATATAGTGGAATGGAATCGCTTACTGGTTTTACAGATATTACTGGTTTTATGTTTTAGACCATACCAATACCATTAGGTATTGGAAATACCACTGAAATCTGCAGCACGTCTAAGGTAAGTTAATTGCAACAAACTTAAAATGCCTCTGCTATACATCTGTGACATGATTCAAAACACAGCCCCTGTCTCTCAAAGTGAAAGTGGCATTTAGGCACCTAAATAATTTGGGGATCTGGATCCTGGATATATTGTGGAAGTGAATGGACACAGTATGCTAAAATGTTGATATGATTTCCCTTTGCTTTTTGCAGTAGCGCACTCACCAAACCTCATAGTACCAGCAATGTTTTTGGCAAACTGTACTATTAATGCAAATTAAATTAGGCTGCGTGACATTAAGCCACTTGGGATTTTTCCAGGGCATCAATTTAGCAACATGTGCTTTCAACCACTATATGTTCTGTTCCCTTGGAAACTAAAAAAATACAATAAATTAAACATAAACTGCAGCTTTTTGTGTGTGTGTGCAGAAGTCAGAGCTCATCTTCTTTTTGAAAATCAAGGGTTTGCCCGTAATTTCAAGCATTATGTTTGTATTTTTCTGATTGACAACGAGCAGCATCAGGAGTCTGCAAACTATTCCCCGTCTGTCTTTGTGGCCTTTCTTCAAGGATTGTCACAATTTGCTTGTCTCTCCCATTTCTGCTGTCTTGCACTGACTCTCTGTACTGCTCCGGGCTGAACAGGCTTTGTCCACCTTTCTGTCCCTCAAAGCCTTATGTAGTTCTGCTAAGGAGAAAAATGTGTTTAGAACTCAGTCTCAAGGGAAGCTAGGTTTTATCTATTAGAGATTTGAGCTCTGTGGCCACACAGCTCTGGCAAGCCTAAATTTCTGTAAAAACAGGCACTTGGATCCAGATGGAGCCCAGCTGTGTTAGTCTGGTAGTAAGTCATCCAAGGTAGTGAGCGCTTGGCCAAGCTCATCCGCTCAGGTGCAGCATTGGACTAATGCTGCCAGACTGCATTGGACACAGTATAGCTACATGTTAGCTCATGTGGATGTCTCAAGTACTCACAGTTTTGGCATCGATGGGAGAATATTTGTCCATGTTTTTCGGCCTAGTGCTAGTCCAGCATGTGGATGAGACAGAACTGGGTCATGGAAGTCCAAAATTGTGGCCCTTAACCCATCCATTCAGATGGTTACTCAACTTAGTTGGTGCCTTGGTTTTTGAAATTCTCTAGTCATCCTCTGATCACGTCTGTAGCTCTCTTCAACACCCTTTTCATCACAGAACAGCATGACACATACCTCTAGCCTGCTGCTATACAGGAATCCAGAAACTAGGAAATCTGAGAGTTTCCCCAGGGATTCAATAGATTCACTCGTATTAGAATGGACAAGGAAAATTAAAACGAAACACTAAAAGGCTTTTTCCCGTAAAAGTTGAGAAGAACTGAAATAAACAGGCAAAAAGAGAAAAGAAGCTGTTATAGGGACACTGTGAAAATTCATGTTTGGGTTTGGTGGCTAGCAGCAGCAGCACTTATGGCATGGCTGCACTTATGTGGTGTGAGTATCTCTGAGGTAAATACAAAGAAAAACAAGCTAATCAAAAAAGAAAAATATCCTGGAGAAAGGGAAGAGATCAAGGAGAAAGAACTGTTAAAGCCTGTGATTGTCTCATTATTCTTGTCATTTCTACGTCTTTTTTTTTCTTTTTTTTTTTATTGTGCTTCAATTCTTCAAGCCTTCTGCAAGTCTTCAGTGAAATGTAAGTAAGTTTTAAATAGTTGCAAATAAATGGAACTCTGTTACCATTCTCCAACACAAAACAACTCAAAACCTACAAGATCATATAAAAACCATCCAAATTTAGATTTTTTAAAAATGCCATATTTTTTAAAATAATTTTATTACAGTGGGGGAGATGGTGGGCTGTCCCATGAGCTCTGACTCCTTTATTCATAAAAAAGGAGTGAAAAAAAATTGCCTCACAAATAGCAGCTCTCGTGATAATGGAAACTTGTGCACACAAACATGCACACATATCTGCGGTTGTGAGAATGTGAAGCAGGGATAACAAAAGGGACTGAGAGGAGAAGAAATGGAGGAGTTTCTTTTAACAGGCTTTTATGGAAATCTTATTTAATCTCATGCTTAATTCTAAATTAGGGGTGATTTGGCTTCTTAAAGCAATGAAACCTCCAAAAATCTTTCCAGAACGTAGATGGCAAAAGCAAAACACATGGGTACCACCCCTCAACGTCCTGCTCTTTGTTTAGGGCCAGCTATTTTCTTTTGGGAAAACTGACAGGTAATTTGTAACAATAAGTGTGTGTTATCTTAGAAGGTGGCTTTGTTTCATATTTTGTTTTAGTAGTTAATACCACTGTAGCGCTCTTTAAGAGTCTCTGTAAATTTACTTTTAGGAACATATTCTTATTAATCAAAATCATCTGCTGGACCTAGAGACTGTTTTCTTTGCAGAATTGCTTTTGGAAGCCTAACCAGTGTAATTCCAGGGATGATTTTGGCCCCAGTGCTTTAGAACCTGGGCCTGCAGAGGGACTTTATATAGCTCTTTGGGAAGAAGAACTTATACTGCCAATACATAATCCTCTGCCAGAATTAAGACTCCAATTTTGCAAATCACCTCTATATTTAAGCTTCTACTTAACTTTCAGCATGTGCACACTGACACGAATGCTAAATTCTTTCTGTGTTAAGGTCCCCAGAACATTGTGTTTCCTCAGGACAGAGAAGGACAGAAAGTCTCTAACTATATGACCACATACCAACAGAAATGAGGTGGGAGTAGACAGCTACCTGGGGAGCACACCCTGTGTGCCATGTGGCCCCATCTTGTATGTATTTCTTCATCCCCAGGTAGAGAGAGAGTAATGAAAAGGGTGGTGCAACAAGAGGAGGATGTCATCTAGAGGACTAGAAGAGTTCTGTGAAGGTGCTGTGGTAGGCAAGGAATGGGCTAGTGCTGGTTGCAAAGTAGGTTCAAAGGCTCATTTTCCCACAGAAGAAAGTAAATACAAAGCCTTTGATGTTACAAATTTTAGTATACATTTTCTGCCGTTCCTCCACTTTCTCTGCAACAAGAAATGAGCACAGGTATTAGTGATTGCTGGTGTTTTGACACTATCTATTGACTTTGCACCGAGAAGCATTTCATTCTGTTAAGAAGTCTATGTCCAGGGAAAAGTCCAGACCTGTTCATAATGCAGGGAAGATCTGGAGGGACAAAGTCCCTTTAGCTGGGTGACCATTGCACAGGGACATCGCAGAGTTAGGACAGAACCTCTCTTAGCACATCTGTTGTCTCTGTGCTTGAATGGGAAAATAATGACTTTAGACAGAAAGGAAGGTTGAGCTTTTCAAAACAACATATGGGACTGCCATTTTAAAAAGTTTTTCTGAAATCCCAGAAGAAACTACATCTTGGAGGACAGAATAGAAATTTTGTTAGGGAGTAGTAAAAAAAAAAAAATAAAAAAAAATGAGTAGAACTAAAGTAACCAGAAAAAAAAAATACTTTTAGGTTAAAACCCTAAACCAAACTGTTAATTTGAAATGGAGATATTTCAGTGTGGAAGAGCAAATATAAGAGCTATAAATTCTATAAATATTTTACCCTGTACACCATGCTGTCAAATAAAAACAGAAAAATGAAGGACATTTTCTGGTTCCAACTGCTGACTCCACTTCTTTTGGAATCAAACAAAAATATAATTTGTTGATACATAACAGGCCATGTGTGATATCAGTAGGATTTTAAAGGTTTTAAAGTTTTTTGTTGTTGTTGTTTTTTGAGAGAGAGAAAAGTGGAAGTAAAAGAAGCAAATCAAGTTCAGTGTTAAATCTTGTTAAAGGTTTAACATTTAAAATGAAGAAAATGAGAAAATTGAAGGACTGTAAAAAGTGCAATTTCCTGGGCACAAAGAAAGGTATAATGTAGGCAGAAAGGAGGTAAATCAGAGAGATCATAGTTCAAATGTTGTTCTAGCAAAGGCTCTAAAATAAGAGGAAAAAAAGGCATGTCTGTCCAACAGGAAATTCTCATATGTTGAAACTTACTCCCATTCTGGACTCATATGGAAAGATGATTTTTTTTCTATTTTTATTTTTTTGTGGGAAAAAAAGTTTTTTTTTTGAAACAATGTGTTGTGAGTGACTCCAATGTCTCAAAATCCAGACAAAAAACAAAAGTTTTTTAAACTCTATTGAGTTTCAGTATGTGAAACCTCATTTATCTGAATACTTGCTGTTTGCTAATAACTTAATAACAAATCTAGCCTTTTCAGGTACCTGAATGATGCATAAATTTACTTCAGGGTCTTTGGAATGAAAATGTAAACTTTGCATTACTTTCAGCAGTTTTTGGCTTTGCCTAAGCACTACATAGGCAACTGCCCAGAGTAGCACACTTGCAGGAACTGCACAATGGTCCATCTTCTTGCTTTGCATAAATAACAACCACAAGACAAGCCAGCTATTGCTGGGGTGAGTATGAGAGAGGCAGGTGTATAGATGGGGCTAGGGCATTCCGTCTGGAAAGCAAAAGCAATCTCATCTGCTTGGCAGGAAGAATAGCAAGTGTCTTTTTCATGCCACAGGGAAGTTCAAATTTGCCTACACTACTAGTTCAGATAATGTAGGTACTCTTCATGTAAGTGTCAGGGATGGATTCAACTTTGGTGTCTACCATGTGTGTCTGCTGTTGTGGCTGGATGCATAATTTCCCATTGTGGAGAACAGCTGGAGATCTTACTCTGCTGACTAAAAGTAGGAGTCTGAGAGAGGAATTGCCCCCTGATGGCCATTGACTGGGGTGACTAGATATCCAGTGACTGTAAGGGAAGCCTGGACAGTTTACCTAACCTAAACACCTTGTTGTGCTTTAGCCCCAGCAGGCAGCTCAGTGCCACATGGCTGCTCACTCACTGTACCCAGGTAGGATGGGTGAGAGAATGGGAAAGGTAAAAGTGTGAGAACTCAGGGGTTGAGACAAGGCCAGCTTACCAGGTAAAGCAAAGGCCGTGCGTTCAGGCAGAGCAAACCAAGGAACCCACTCGCTGCTTCCCATCGGCAGGAGGTGTTCAGCCCCTCCCAGGACAGCAGGGCTCGTCGCCTGTAATGGTTTCTTGGGCAGACAAACGCCATCACTCTGAACATCCCCCCTTCCTCCTTTGTTACCCCAGCTTTTATTGCTGAGCACGGCACCACACGGTGTGGGACACCCCTTTGGCCAGCCCGGGCCAGCTGTCCTGGCCCTGTCCCCTCCCAGCTCCTGGTGCATCCCCAGCCCCTCGCCAGCAGGGCAGCACGAGGAGCTGAAACATCCTGGGCTCTGTGCAACCATTGCTCAGCAACAACCAAAAACACTAATACGTTACCACCATTGGTTTAATTAAAAATCCAAACCACAGCATTGTGTAAGCCTCTATGAAAAATATTAACCCTATCCCAGCCAAAACCATCACACACCTGCTCAATATATACTAATGATTTGATGAGATAAATTTTAACCAGGATGCCCTTTGAATGATTACATCATATGTAAGCTTTAGAACTCCATAATGTAAAAATAGTAAACGTTTCTTTGGTTTTCCCTAGGGCTACCCATCAAACATTATAGACTATAGTTTCAAAAGTTTATGATTTCTTGAAAAAAACACACGCG
Organism: Anser cygnoides; assembly: GCF_040182565.1. Taxonomy (NCBI): domain Eukaryota; kingdom Metazoa; phylum Chordata; class Aves; order Anseriformes; family Anatidae; genus Anser; species Anser cygnoides. Next base: position 69,741,861 of record NC_089912.1, read on the forward strand.
CACACAAAAAAATAAAAAAAATAAAATAAAAAAATGTGAATTTGTACACTTCATCCTCATCTAAAACCTCATATACATGTGTTCATGAACGGATCTCATCTCAAGACAGTATGTAGGAATTTGAGAGTGACCTTCTGAGTCTGAGCAGAATGTAACAACAGTTTGATAATATTATATTTATCCTTGAAGCTTGCCCTAGTTGCCATCTGTTTGTTTTTCTTTATACCATTCTGAATGTACCTGTTGACAATGTGTCACTCTCCACAATATCGCTTGTTTAACAAGGGATGTCCCTCTGTGTTCTAATCCACAATGGATATAAATTATCATTTATTTTTATAGAATTACACGCATTTTGGAGAAACAAAATAACTCAGTTTTGCTTCTTTAGCAGTGAATTTTCTGTCTATGTTATAAGATATTCCCTGCATAACTGTCATGCTAAACTAATGCTAAGTCTGGAAGAGCTGCCATATCTACAGAGCTTTTGGTGGAAGCACAATTGTAATTTTCAATTGTCTCATTTAATGAACAAGTAGCAACATCTTGCTGCCCAGATTTAGATCTCCTGTGAGCAACATCTGGTGTTCTTTAGCAATCTATTGTAGAGGCCATTATTCAATCTTTTATATGTTAATGACTTTGAATGCCTTCATTTTTCTGAAACCACAAAGCTATACATTTTTGCCTGATGACATTGCTATTTGCAGTATTGCTACTAATCCTGCCATAGCTACTAGAGTAATGTGATATAACAGTGTTGAAATGAATTATCAGAAACCGAGTGCATGTAAAACCAACTGTACAGAAATCATCTTCTTTCCAATCCAACTTTAACACAGCAGCTTTCTCTGAGGGAAGATCCAGACCATTTGTTTTTTAACAAATGGCTCTGAAATAGGAGTTGAAAGCCATTTAAATCTGTATTGTGCACTACACATGACAATATTGCATAAAGAATAAAAGCTTATTGTTTTGACACCATGGCTATCTCATTTCAAATGGCTTGCATACTGAATATCTGACAGCTTTCACTGGATACAACTGGTCAGATTCATGCAGGGAATAATTCCACGGTTGATCAATGTTTGTCACACTTTGTTGCAGAATACCAGGGGGTTCCTGTATTTTAAAAGTATGCCTGTTGTTGTTTTATGTGTTTTTTTTTTATGAAATTTTTTGTTGTTTTATGAATGCATTTCAAATCTAATATTGGAATACAAGAAATCTGTTTTTTGGCCATTTCAGAATGTGTTACACTAAAATTGCAATGTTTGCAGAGAAATGCATGACAGGATGAGAGTATATACAATGATTATTTTAAGCTACTGTCTGTGAGATCTTATGGGGGTTTACTGCTGTGTTCTGCAGTCTGTCCACTATTTTCCATCCTGTGCCTCATTCTAAACTGAGCAGCCTCCAGGGCACAGTGTGGACTACTACGTTGTGTTGTCACCTAAGGCGCTGACAGGATTAAGAAAAATGTGGAAAATGTGTGACAGAGCTTTTCATTTGTAACGTACATCAGACATGAGTATGTCTCAGTCAAGCTGTTCAATATTTAAATGTGTAATTAAATATAATCACTACCCATATTAGGGCTGAGAGTTTATGAATATGTGCTCTTTTTAGAGGAAATACTTACTGACCTTTGTACTTTTTCTCATCAGTCAATTTTTGTTCTTCTAGTTATTCATGCTGCAGTAGTAATGGGACAGGCCAACTGGCTAAAATAAATTCTTTCCTCTTTGGATCCAAAACATTATTTTCCTCTAAAATGAGTCTTTCAGGTTCTAGGTTTTACCTGCTCATACCAGATAATATGTTATCACAGATGAAGGTGAGGATCACTGAAGGAGTAAGGGAAGGACTGTCAGCGAGAAAATGAGAGCTGATTACATTCATGTTGAGCATATTTGTTTGGGTCTATGTTCAGAGTGTGCAAAATCGATTTGACCTCAGCCACATTCTTTTCTGTTATGGGTTTTGTGCAGGTTTTTTTGTGTTTTTCTCTTTGGAGAATAAAAGCACCTAACAGAATAAGATGCGAACAAATTTGATGGGAAGGCTGCGTTTTCTTTCACCGTTGTCTTATTAATTGGGAAAGTAGATACTCCCCATCAATTTCAAGTGATCAGATCTATCAGTGACAAAACAATGATCCTATCAATGAGACTTTTTTTTTTTTTTTTAATAATACCCCACTTAATCATATTTCTGTGAAAGACAGTGTTGAAAAAAGTAACTAGGAAACACCAGCCTGGATCAGGGCAGATAACGATGGATGGCCTGTACGTAGAGGAGATGAGAAAAATTTTGGCTCCTATTTGTATCAGACAGCATATTACAAACTTAAATCTGAATGTAGGGTGATGCCACTCACTCAAATAAAAATGAGAGTGAGCAGGAACTGGTGACATAATATGTTCAGCTGTAACTGTTTCCACTAGCTATCCTAGACCAAGACCTGTCAATAAGTGAATTGCAGTGAGTAATGAGCAAGGGGGTAATGACTGCAGCTAGAAAAGGGGGGTCAAAAATTCTCCCAAGAATTTTTCTCTGCTGGATGTATGTAACTATTTTTTTCTCGTATCGGTTGTCAAAGACCTCTCACTGGAGTAGGATAAAGGTAATGCAACATCATAATTGGAGACTACACTGAGAAATCTGTTGTGTCAACAGCAGAGAGAAAACTGAAAAGCTGAGGTGAAATGTCTTGCCCAATCCATTCAGTATGTCAGTAACAGATATGGGAATAGGACCTTGACTTCATGCCCTCCATCAATCCACTCTCTGCTGGACTGTGCTACAGCAGCATTGGACGAACTTAACTGGCACTGTTACGTCTTAGATTAGCAGCAAAATTCAAATTGCATTCTCACCTGACAGGTCGCCTTTTAAAACTGAGCACAAGGCCACCAAAAACAATAACAATAACAACAAATAATAATAAGAATATACCACACAGATTTTAAGATTTTGACTGCATTACAAACCAACACATCTGGCAAAGCATAATCGTGATCAGCATGCTACTGGTTCAACCAGTGATATTTGGAAACTCAAAAACAGGAGGAAAAAAAAGAAAAAAAGACTGCTGCTGAATTGTCAGTGGAAGGAGGGTGACATCTGGTGGTATTGCTCTTTGCACTTTCCTTCGCAATGTGCCTCAAAGTATCTTGGCAAAAGCAGGGCACCATTTTCTTTTGCGTTTTTAATGCATGCCCTTTTTGACAGCTTAAATACTTCATGTAGTGTCAGCTTTTCACCAAACACACTGCCCTCTGAATTTTTCACATGCAATTGCCTTATTTGTTGTTGTACTGAAATACAAAAGCTGTCATAAAGGAGTGATTCTGTAGTCTGCAAGTAATGCTGTATCATAAAAGACTTTGTAGATGTTGTGGTAATGGCTTAGACTTCTCTCTCTCAATTCATGGCTTAAGTTCATGAGAAATTCACATCAGAACTGGAGTTGCTGTCTTCAGTTACCTAATGGAGGGCTTAGAGAAAATGGAGCCAGCCTTTTTCTTGGTGGTGTTGTTATTGTCATTGGAGGAGAAGGAGGAGGAGAACCAGAGTAAAAGGCGGAGGGGCAATAGACACAAGATGGAACTCAGGAAATTCTGACTTGATATGAGAAAAAAAAAATTGCCACGAGGATGGACAAACACTGTATCGGAGATCCAAAACAGCCCTACAATCTACATCCCTGGAGGTATCCAAGTATTGACTGGACACAACCCTGAGCAGCCTAATCTAAGTGGCCCTACTTTGAGTAAGGTTGGCCTGTGGTCCCCTCCAGCGTGTTTGCCTCTACAATGCAGGAAAACGACCCTTCCAGAAGTCAGGAAATCAGCGTTTAAGGTATCTGCAGAAAGAAAATAGAAAACCTGTAACTGTATGTCGTTATTCTCCTCTTTAGAAATACTGTTGTAGCAACTGTTTGACTGTGCATCAGTCACGAGTTGTTAGCCAGGTCATGTACTTATCTCACAGTTGTCCTCTAGACTGACTTCCAGCTGACCTTCATATACACCAAAAGTTAAGTCCAGTTAGGGAAGACGGTCTAAGTAATTTCATTAGTCAGCACTTGAGAATCCAATAATAAGTGTTCCTCTACTGTTTAGAAAAAGGTGCAATTACTTTTTTATTACTAAATACACCTCTCCAGGCCCTTAAGCTATTCAGACTAAAGGAAGGATGCTTCAAGTGTGGAACATTTTGTCCGAGAAGGACCTGTGCTTGTGCATTTTTTCATCGTTTAAAAAGTCAGGCATATCAAATTGAGATAGTAACTGAATTTGGGGCTGCATTTGGAAATCAATATGGTGACCAGTATTTCCTTCCTTCTATGGTGGGGTTTTGCTTGTTTGTTTTGTCCTGGTGTTCCCATCAAATTCTAGGTACTGGTTTTGTTACACTTTTGAATACTATAGCTATAGAGATAAAAAGAAAGGCCAATTTAATGTCTCGGTCTCCAAGCTGGCTTGACACAAGTCATATCCAGCCGAGGAACCAGCTTTTTGCACAGTCATGGGTCTGGTGTGTGGATTTACCATGTGAAGCATTGTAGCCCACATCCCAGGGCTGGACCAGCTCAGTGTGTGCAAAGAGCAGACCCATGACTTTCTTGAACTCTTCATTCCTGTGCTGCCTTCCTTCAGGGCTTCCTGTGGGCTGTATAGTCTTCACTGAGCACACTGTATCATTCAGATCTGAAGATCTGCTTCCCTTGGCTTGTAATAACTTCAAATTAAGTTTCAGGTTATGCTGCAAGGCCCACTTTTCGCCTACTGAGGAAAACATGTCTTTTGTGCAGCCAGAGAACATTAGAGGATACATGATTTATATGGTTTATTAGAGGCAGAGTCTTTAGGTTTTGATGGCCATTGGAAAGTCTGTGTGCTTTCTACTGGCACTTTTCACCTTTGAAGGATTAGAATTGGTTTTTCACCATCTAAACTTACTATTTATTTATTTATTTATTTATTTATTTATTTATTAAGCAGCAGAGAAATACTTGAATTTACAATTGAGAAAAAAAAGCAAAAAAAAAAAAAACAACAAACAAACAAAAAAGGGCTTCTTTGACAGCAGAAGGAAAGAGAATGTGGAATGTCTTCCATTCTTCACTTTTCACCTTCACAACACCTTTTAAGACAAACATAAACACTCACCACTTGTTAATACCGTACTATAAAAACATTTATATACATTAGCTTTCATCTGTAACACTTGTGCTCTTCATCCAGTTCTTCACATTCATACTGAGATGAGTCTACTCAACAGTCTTCCCCATAGCTCAATCTTTGGAACAATGGAGCTGACCCCACTAATTTCCTCATAAAAGCGTACATCTTATTATTCTCTGTAACTATCTGAAAGTTGTGGGGAGCTGGGAGTCAGCCTCTTCTCACAGATAAATGGTGACAGGACTAGAGGGAATGGCCAAAGAGCCAGGTGAGGTTCAGGTTAGAAATTAGGAGACATTTTTTCTCAGAAAGAGCAGTCAGGCATTGGAATGGGTTGCCCAGGGAGGTGGTGGAGTCATCGTCCCTGGGGGTGTTCAAGGAAGGGTTGGACGTGGTACTTAGGGACATGTTTTAGTGGGTGATATCAGCAGTACGGTGATGGTTGGATCAGATTATCCTGGAGCTCTTTTACAACCTCAATGATTGTATGATTCTTTGATTCTGTGATCTTTCAGCAGCTGCATATTGTAATTGAGTGAATGACAAGACTTTTAATGCGAATGTTTGAATTGTCACTTACCAATTGCTTCAGAACACAAGTAGTTCTCCTTGCTTTTCAAAATGACAGTATAATATTTCTTCCAGTCAATCAGCCCCTGTTTCATTTTAGAGGTGAGTCTCTAATTTTACAAGTAGATTTTTTCATTCAATACCACGTTATCTCAAAGAGTAAGTGCTAAAATTAGCTGAAGCTCCTGCATTTTCTGATGAAACAAAAGAATCCTTACAAAAACATTTCTTGTGTGCACACAGTGGCCCAGAAGGGCATATATGGGATGCCCACTATCTGGATATTCCTCCAAATGCATGAGAAATCGGGGTATGATGTATTGTTTGTAATTTACATAGTGTTTCAGTGCTAATGTAGCAAAGTGACTGAGAAATCTATTTTTCACAAACATTTTCTGGCTTTTTTTGCTAATGGGCAAGCTTACTGAAGTTAGGCTTTGTCAAGGCACATTTTCAAGGTAAGTTTTTTAAGCTTTTTATCTTTACAAACCTGTGAAGCCAGAGTGGTCTTGAAAGCCACCGCTGTTCTCACTGCCCTGCAGTAACAGTATCTAGAGCCACAGGAGATGGAATTGGACTGTGCATCTTTCACTTCAATGCTCCTTGCTTTCAAACGATGCAGGGGGCTTTCATTACACTCACATGAGAACTAGAAAGTAGTTCACCTTTGAGGTATCTTTTTTTTTTTTTTTTTAACAATTTTTTCTCAGTTAAGTGGAAATTGTGATCAGAAACACATTTATTTATTTTATTTATTTATTTATTTATTTTCTTTACTTTGCCTAAGGTGAAGAGTGTGAGAGTGATCTTTGATGTACACATGAACATAGCCAATTCTAGACCAAAAGGCATTCGTTTGAGAAACTGCTTTAAAATAGCAGTTGAAACATAATACAAACTTAATTCAGACCGGTGCTGCTTGGGCTACTATAGAGTTGCAGAAGCACTTTCATTTTGAAGGATGTGTAATTAAGAGTTCAGCCTACACATGCATTTTACATTCCTTTGAAAATATTTGCATATTTGCTCAAAGTCCCAGTCTGGTCTCATGGAAGGTTCTCCTGTCCACAGCGAGGGGTTCGAACTAGATGATCTTTAAGGTCACATCCAACACAAACCATTCTACAATTCTATGAAGTACTATAAGATGCATGTTTTTGTTAGGGGATGGTAGTCAGGAAAGATGACAACAGCTTTTCCCTACTGCATGTATATTCGGAATGCGTTAAGCAATATAAAGATGCTATGGATTTATCAGTGTAGGATAACTTTGATATATCAGAGAGGTTCTCTCAGTAAAGAAAGAAAATAGATCCTTTTTTGAACTGTCAGTTGCTTATTAGAACAGAGACATCTACGGTTGGGGACATATTATGAACAAAAACATAATACGGAGCTGTCAGCCAAGCAGGTCAGCATCTGTCACCGCACCGTCTATTCGACCCTTTTGTCCAAGCCCTTGCAGTTCCAAAATCAAGAAGGGTAGTAAATGTACACCAAGCAACTGAAGTTGGCCTGTGACAAGAACATCAGTAGGCAGCTCGGGGATTTTTAGTGTAGGTTAAAGCATAGCACTGGTTCTTGACACCTCTTCTCTACTGCTATCGTCGGTAACAGCATGCAGGAATCATTAAAAGCCTTTGAATAGCCTTACAGGAAGTAAAAACAACCCTTTACACTTTTACCTGTTTCATCACTTACATCTTGATGGAGGTAATGCAGTCCCTAGTGTGAAAGAAGGGGCAGCATTTGGTCACATGCAATGGAAATGCAAAACCGGAGGCAATGCAAGAAATGGCTGCTAAGATGATCAGGGAAATGGAGACTTCTCTGCGTGAGAGAAGCTTGTTCAGACTCTCTAACTGAGAGGTGATATGGCTGGTCTCCATCAATATTTTAGAAGGCAAACACTGGGAAGGAAAAAAAGCTAATTAAACTGAAGAACAATGCTGGCATGAAGACAAACAGGTATAAACTGACCGTTAATATATTCAAGCATGAAATGAGAAGAACATTTCTAACCACCAAAGGAAACAAGTTCTGAAACAGGAGATGCGGCAGCAAAATGTCTAAGAACTGTAATGGTGATTTTACAGAAGCTTCTGTCTGAGTTTGTATGTCTGTCTGTCAATCCATTGCAAGGAAGCAGATTAAATAGCTTTATCTTGGCTAAATTTGGCTAGTGTCCTTTATTGATCGAGGAGAAAAAGCTTCCAGATGCATCTGGAGCTTGTAGAATGGGGAAAAGGAGGGAAGTTGCTTCCTAAATTGTCCGTCATCTAAATCGAAGCTTTTGTCCCTTGAGCTTGAAGCATGCTTCCCAAGGGACGACTCAAATTCCATGTATATACCTAGAGAAAAAAAAAAAATAAGTCTGGAATTGCTGAGGAGAAGTTATGCATATGACAAGCAGAAGACTTTAAAATCTTCTAGCTCACATCATGTCTCTCCCATTTTAATTAGATCACATCTCATCCCTTCTGGTGAAGAGGGTGGCTGGATTCAAAATCAAACAAGTGATCCCCTTAAATGCCCAACACATAACCGGGATGAAACTTAACATTTAAACCTCTCTTTTATAATCACCATTTCTGTCTAAATCAAAGGACGGCTTTTGACTACCTATGCATTAACGTAGTTGAAAATCTCAGCCCCAAACATTGGTTTTCATAGAAGCATAGAATCGTAAAACGGTCTGGGCTGGAAGAGACCTTAAAAAGACCTTAAAGACCTAATTCTAACCACAGCTTCTCTGAGCAGCCTGTTCTAATGCCTCATCACTCCCTGAGTAAAGAATTTTCCCCAAAAAACTTAATCTAATTCTACCCTTTTTTTTGTAGATCTTTTTCAGTCTTTGTCATATATTCCAAAAATTACTCCAAGTATAACTTCTGACCAGCAATTCAGCAGAAAGCTAGGCTAATATTAAGGCAGGGGAGTAGATTAGCTATGCTATATAGTGTTTCTTCTATCCTAATTCCACTCATAACTTCCCTCCCTACCGTCAAGCTGTTAACATTTTCAGATCATTTAGAAAATACATGAATGCCATAGAAACAGACAAAAAAAAACATATCACAGGAGTGCTGTGAGTGATCAGGTGAAAAATCTTTATTAATGTTTTCTTTATTAATAATAATAATAATATTTATTCCTTTGTTTTAGAAAAAAAATTTCTGTCATTTGGGGTGAATAGTTTTGCAAATCATCGTGGGGTCATTGCCTCCTGAGGATGAGCACGTAGAAATTTATTCTGGTTTAATAATCTTGGCCTTACTGAATGAGAGAGGGCAAAGATTCCTTGTCTGTTCAACGTAGCTCTTGTTTAACAATACTGGGGGATAAAAAGGACAGTAGCCATGTAAGCTTTCATGAGATGACTAAGGTTAATGGAAGTGTGATTTAAAAAAATAATAATAAAAGAAACAGAACGAAAGAACGAAAGAAAGGAAGGAAGGAAGGAAGGAAGGAAGGAAGGAAGGAAGGAAGGAAGGAAGGAAGGAAGGAAGGAAGGAAGGAAGGAAGGAAGGAAGGAAGGAAGGAAGGAAGGAAGGAAGGAAGGAAGGAAGGAAGGAAGGAAGGAAGAAAAGAAAGACAGAAAGACAAAGACAGAAAGACAGAAAGACAGAAAGACAGACAAAGACAGAAAGACAGAAAGACAGACAGAAAGACAGACAGAAAGACAGAAAGACAGAAAGACAGAAAGACAGAAAGAAAGAAAGAAAGAAAGAAGGAAAGAAGGAAAGAAAGAAAAACAAAGGGGAAGGAATGGAGAAACAGAATTCATGTTGTATTTGGCCATCCCCCAAAGAGTTCTGGTGAATGGAGTTCTCGTGAATGTGAATCTAGCTGGAGTCCGGTCACAAATAGTGTTCCCCAGGGCTTAGTACTGGAGCCAGTGTAGTGGGTTTACATGGCAAGGTTTTGGCAGTGGGGGCCTGAAAGGGTGGCTTCTGTGAGAATAATCCAGAAGCTGCCCATGTTAGGTAAGGGCCAATGCTGGCCGGCTCCAAAGGGACCCACCGCTGCCCACAACCAAGCCAATAAGCAATGTTATTTGTGCCTCTGTGAGAACAGACTAAAGAAAGGGTAAAACAAAAAAAACAAACAAACAAAAACTGCTGCAGAACAGCAGCTGAGAGAACGAGGAGTGAGAACCAGCCCTGCAGCCCCCCAGGTGAGTGCAGCAGGAGGGCAGGAGGTGCTCCAGGCAGGCAGCAGCAGTTCCCCTGCGGCCTGTGGAGAGGCCCCTGGTGCAGCAGGCTGTCCCCCTGCAGCCCGTAGGTCCCACACGGAGCAGATCTCCACGCTGCAGCCCGTGGAGGAGCCCCCGGTGGAGCAGGTGGATGTGGCCTGGAGGAGGCTGCGGCCCATGGAGAGCCCCCGCAGGAGCAGGCCCCGGGCCGGAGCTGCAGCCCGTGGAGAGGAGCCCACGCAGGAGCAGGGGGTCTGGGGGGAGCTGCCGCCCGTGGGGGACCCGTGCTGGAGCAGTTTGCTCCTGGGGGATGGACCCCGTGGTACGGAGCCGTGTGGGAGCAGTTCTTGAGGAGCTGCTGCCTGCGGGCAGCCCCCGCAGGCTCAGTTCGGGCAGGACGGCATCCCGTGGGAGGGACCCCGCATGGAGCAGGGGCAGAGAGTGACCGTGAAGGAGCGGCGGAGACGAAGTGTCAGGGACTGACCACAGCCCCCAGTCCTCTGTGCCGCTCAGGGTGAAGAGGTGGAATAGGGTGGACGTGGGGAAGGTGTTTTTAGTTTCTTTTATTTGTTTCTCGCTTCTCTAGCTTGTTAGTAGTATGTAACAAATTTCTCTAATCTCCCTATGCTGATTTTTTTTTACCTGTGACGATAACTGGTAAATGATCTCCCTGTCCTTGTCTCAAAACTTGAGCGCTTTTTGTCATATTTTCTTCCCCCTTACCCTTTGAGGACGGGGAGTGAGAGAGCAGTTGTGGTGGAACTTGGCTGCCCACCTGAGTAAAACCACCAAAGCCAGTCCTTTTAATATCTTTCTCAGTGATCTGGGCAAGGGGAGCGAGTGCACCCTCAGTAAGTTTACAGATTACACCAAGTTAGGCATGAGTTTTGATCTCCTTGAGGGTAGGAAGGCTCTGCAGGGATCTGGATGGGCTGGACTGATGGCCCGAGCCCAAGTGTATGAGGTTCAACAAGGCCAGGTGCCAGGTCCTGCACTTGGGGCACAATGACCCCATGCAATGCTATGGGCTGGGGGAAGGGAGAATGGAAACCTGCCCAGCGGAAAAGGACTTGGGGGTATTGGTTGATGGTTGGCTGAGTATGAACCAGCAGTGTGCTCAGGTGGCCAAGAAGGCCAACAGCATCCTGACCTGGACCTGAAATAGTGTGGCCAGCAGCACTAGGGACGTGATTTTCCCCCCATACTCAGCTGTGCTGAGACCACAGCTCAAGTGCTGTGTTCAGTTTTTTTAGAATGGCACCGAAGCTGGTAAAGAGTCTAGAGAACAAGTCTTACGGGGAGCGGCTGAGGGAGCTGGGGTTGTTCACCCTGGAGAAATGTAGGATCAGGGGAGGCCTATCTCACTACAACTACCTGAAAGGAGATTGTAGCAGGATGGGGGTCTGTCTCATCTCCAAAGCAACAGGCAATAGGACAAGAGAGAACGTCCTCAAGTTGCAACAGGGGAGGTTTAGCTTGGGCATTAGGAAAAATGTCTTCACTGGAAGTGTTGAGATGCATTGGGAAAGGCTGGAGGAAAAGCCCAGGGAAGTGCTCGATCCAACCTCCCTGGAGCTACGGGTAAGACGCGTACACGCGGTGCTTTCGCACACTGTTCTGTGGCGGGCGGGGCAGCGGCCGGCTGACGGGCGGGGCGAAGCCCAGAAGTCGGCCCGCCGCCGCTCCTCCCGCAGCGCCTCCTGGGAGCTGTAGTTCCCGTCCCGGGAAGCCCGAGGGAAGGCCGCGGCGCATGCGCAGACCCTGCGCCGTCCTACCGGGAGGACCCCGGCGCGCCTCCCGGGAAGGCCGCTCCCTTCGCTTCCCGGCAGCCCTTTGCTGGGGAGCGCGCCGATTGGAGGGCTGCCCCGGTCACGTGGCGCCCGGCGCCCAACCGAGGCGCGCGGCCCCCGCCCCGCGCCCTTGCCCTGCCCCGCGGCGCTGCGAGATGGCGGCGCCCGGCGGCTGCCGGCTGCTGCGGCTCGGCCGGCGCTGGTTCTCGCAGGAGCCCGCCGTGCCGCCGCCGCCCGGGCCGCTCTACCCGCCCGTGGTGGCCTCGCACACGGCCAGGAGCAAGGCGGCCCGGCGGCGGCGCCTGGAGCACTTCCACCGGCAGGTGCACGAGGCGGCCTCGATCGAGGAGAAGCTGCGGCTGTACGGGAAGCTGCAGCGGCCCAAGTACACGGTGCACCCGCAGACCTTCGCCCTCAACGCCGACCGCTGGTACCGGAGCTTCACCAGGACCGTCTTCGTGCCGGGGCTGCCCCCGCCGGCGGAGGCCGCGGAGGAGCCGGGGCCCGCGGCGGGAGCGGCGCCGGACGCGGACCTGGACCTGGGCGCGCTGCGCTCGCTCGCGTGCGACGCGCTGCTGCAGGAGAGCTTCTACCAGAACAAGCGGCGGCCGTTCCTCTACCGCGACCAGGATCACACGCCCGGCCCCTTCCTCACGCAGCTCGTCTCCTCCCTCGCCGCCTCCCTGTGCGGCCGCAACCCGCTGCTGGCGGCCTCGTCTCTTGGTGCGGAGCGGGGGCGGGCGAGGGCGAGGGAACTGAGGAGCGGCTGAGGGCACTGGGGTTGTTTAGTGTGGGGAAGGGGAGGCTCAGGGGAGACCTTATTGCTCTCTACAGCTCCTTGAAAGGAAGTCGTGGGTAGCCGGGGGTCGGTCTCTTCTCTCAGATAATTAGCGATAGGACTTGAGGGAACGGCCTCAAGTTGTGCCAGGGGAGGTTCAGGTTGGAAATGAGGAGACATTTCTTCTCAGAAAGAGCAGTCAGGCCCTGGAAGGGGTTGACCAGGGAAGCGGTGGAGTTACCGTTCCTCGGGGTGTGTAGGGAAAGGTTGGACGTGGTGCTTAGGGGCATGGTTTAGTGGGTGACATTGGTAGTAGGGTGATGGTTGGACCAGATGATCTGAAGGTCTTTTCCAACCTTAATGATTCTAGGATTCTACAGGCACACTGGGCGGTGGGCTCTGTCTGTGTGAGTGTGCTTGGTGTCGCTGCCTGTTGTCCATCAGCAGGGACGCTGTTTCACGTCATTGCTGCTGGCATGTATAAGTGGGTTGTGGTTCTCCCATTTTGCTGCAGCTACAGAGCAGAATTGGGGTGGTTGAAAATGCAGACGGGTGATGTCTATATGCCTCTCCCTCTCTGTTCTGTTTCAGACCTAAATCCTGAGGTTAACTACTACTGGCATCACGGTGAGGAGGTTGTTGTGCACGGACATCGAAAAGGTAGAGTCGATCCTGTGCGGTTTCAGATAGATGATAAGCCGCACCTCCAGCTGCGTGTACCAAAGCAACTTCCAGAGGTGTGGATATTTTCAACAGCAACTTACTAATGTGTATTTTCACTTCAGCTTCTGACTGCTGCTGGAGCTGTGCTGTGGCATGTGTTGCTGGTGGTGATAGTATTATGTGGAGGACCCGCTTAATCAGTTGTATAATGAGTGCATTGGTGTGTTTCTCAAATGATAACGCTCTTACACCTTGCCGTGTTAAGTGCTTTTCAGACAGTGGGATGGTGTTCTGAACTTCAGCGTGATCGTTCTTGTGCTTTAGGTATGCGTTGTTGCCCTTAGGTGCCTGGGGCTGTTAACTTCTTTTGTGCTTGTACGAATAAGTGGAATCAAGAGTGAGAAATGTGATGGGCAAGGTCCTCTTCTCAGAATTTAAGGTGATGAGAGAAATGGAGATGAAAGGACTGGAATGGGAGAGAGCATACGTAGTTTGAATGTGAGCTCTGTTACCCGCTAAAGGCTCTTGTTTTCTTGAACGCTGAGTTTTCTGGGAGCTGATTGAATATCCTTACCTTTTTCTTCTAGTTTGGCAGAATGCTACCTGTGTAGCAACTGTAAGGGTCTCCATTGCCCCATTTCTACTGCACAATGAAACCCACGCTCTGCTTTCTGTTGATGCTGAGCATTTCTTGTGAAAGTGGTTGTACAGTGTTTAGGTTATTAGGGTCAGATGCTCAAAATCTTGAAGCAAGTGTCTGGGCAATAAAAGCCAAAACTGGGGCAGAAAGACAATTTGAACACAAGCTCTGTTACCTGCTAATAGCGCTTAAGGTGCATGGGCACCTCTTGTATTTTTTGAATTATGTAGTGCCCCTTAACACATAACATAGCACACCAGCAAGAGGGAGAGTGAGCTCAGCCTGGTGGTTCCGGTTAGTTTGCTGTTAGAAATGTTGCTGATCATCTTAGCACCATTTCATGCAATGTTGTTTATAATTTGCAGAAAACTCAGACATCATTATAACAAGCATGTACTAGCAGTTGTTGTGAGACAGGAGGTTCTCTTGCAAAAATAGTGTTCATTGATTTCAGTAAATAAATTATGTATATGGGGTACGTAAGGAAAACTTGTATTTTCCGGTGTCTAGTCAAGAAATGGGATATGACGTGAAGCCAGATGTCAGAAGCACGACTTATGGGGTGGCTGTTCTTTCTTCTGCTTTCTTCAAGATTGTGCCGCTGGAGTCAGACCTTGGAGATGTTCCCGTTATTGATCACAAACCGTCCAAACTGCCACTGTTCAAAAAGCAGTATGAAAACAAGGTATTTATAGGTAAGAGTTTCCAGTCATGAAATGTTAACTACTTTTTGAAAGGAAAAAAAGCAACCCCTGACCTTTCACCTTCTCTCAGCAGAGAGAGCGTTTATATTTATTTTCTTCTAATTATTATATAGAGCGTGTGAATCTCAACAAAGATTCTATGTCACTTATGTAGTGGGGAGTAGCATCCTCTTGAGCATATATTGCTCTGTCTCAGGATTGATCTGAAGGAGTGGAATTGAACAGACACTTAGTAGAAAAGCCGGACTTGAGCTGATGCATATCCTTCAGAGACATTTGAGTATGTTATCTTTTGGACTCGGCAAGCCCTCCGTTCTCACAGAGAAATGGATGGCTCTGCACTTACGAGGCCCTACGGTAGAGGTCTTAACTTTGATCTGCTTGGAGCTTGACAGTAAAATCTTGTTTGTGTGCATCATAAAGAACGTTGTGTGACACTGCCTCCTCATTTTGTTTTCTTTTGGGGTGGTCACAGGGTCAAAGGTAGCAGACCCGTGCTGTTATGGCCACACGCAGTTTCACCTGATTCCTGATAAACTCAAAAGGGAGAGGTTTGAAATAGCGAATCTTGAGGATCAGATTGAAGTTGTTTACCGAGCTAATGGTGTCGCAAGTCTCTTTGCCTGGACAGCAGCTCAAGCAATGTATCAAGGTAAGACTGTTGTCCATAGGTTGGTGCCCGGTATGCCGCGCCAATAAGCACTCAGTTGGAATCCACATAAAGGTCTTTTAGTTAAATTAGATATATAACTCTGCAGAGTCAGGTGCTTGGCGATCTTTCGCAAAGCAAGCACACCTCTGACTCGAATCACCGTAATTTATACGCAGCAAACTTGTGAAAACTATCTCCTTGGCTACATTTGATTGGCTATTACTTATCTTATTATAGCTATAGCTTAACTTTTCTCTACTGAGCTTGCGCATTACAGAGGAACAGCGGGGGTGGAACACCAAATCCCACATTACCACACATCATCATTTTGATGGGTGTGATTTTTAATATGTAAATGACCCTTAATGAGCAAAAGGCTACTATTGGTCATCCTGGAGCTGTTTTTCTCCTTGTTTTTAACCTTTTATCCCTTATCTTCCTTGCTTCTGCTACCTGTCTCTTACTTTCAGCTAAAAGACTATACAAGCTACAGGCCTCCCTATTTTCTTCAAGGTTTTTTTAATTTTTTTCCCAGCTTTGGGACTACAAGACATTCAGTCTGTAAAAGTCGTCCTGTCCTCCTGATGAACACCTGCTCTAATATTCTCTGACCTTTTCTCTCATGCAGTCATTTTTTGTGCTTTTTCTTCTGAAGGCCGTCCTTTAAGCAGGTCCGTAAAGATTTAATTGAACCAGTGAAAGAAGCAGAACTTATTCAAGGGAGTTATTTAAAACTTTGCCTTTGAGTGCTTTCAATCCGGGAGAATTAATTATGCAGAAACATACTTCCTTGTGTAATACCGCCCAAACCTCAGTCCTGCAGTTGGCTGTTCCCTGCAGTTGGCTGCTCCTCAGTCGTTAGATAGAAAGGCGTTAGGTGTAATTTTAGGAATTTTATGAGATGACTAAGTGGCTCAGTGTCTTCTTTCAGCTCTGTGAATTCAAGGAAGCTACAGTGAGAGGAAAAGTAAAATGTCAGCAGCCTTACTTCAGGATCGCATGCCTGTTTGTGTAAAAATCCTAGAAGGGGTGGGTGGGTGGTTAGATCACATCAGTGCCGATAAGAATTGAGGCCTGTGTAACTCGGGTTGTTTCTTTATTTTGCAGGATTCTGGAATGAAGCAGATGTGACGCGTCCTTTTGTATCACAGGCAGTAGTGACTGATGGAAAATACTTTGCTTTCTTTTGTTTCCAGCTGAACACTTTAGCGTTAACTGTAGAAACTGTTAAAAATAACCCTCGGAAGAATATCTGTTGGGGAACAGACAGTAAGCCATTATACGATGCTGTCGAAGAGGGTAGTGTGAAAGGCTTTAATGATGAAGTTCTGCTTCAGTTGGTTCGTTTTCTGTTAAACAGACCAAAAGAGCTGTAAATCATTAAACTAAAATTCCTGTTCCCATGCCTGAACTCCATTGTAGCTCTGTGGAGTACGGGCTTGGAATATGCCTTGCTCTTAGTCAACTATGTCTAGCAAACACAATACACGTATTTCATGACCTTTGTCCATATTTCTTAACTTGAACTGTATTATACTGTACACTGAAAAATAAATGTCTGGAATACCTTTGCCCCTTGTATACTTACTATGAAAAGCATATTGTTCCTCATTCAGAGTCGTGTGGATGGTTTCTACCAGGAGCTCTCTTGGTTGCACAGCAACACATTACGAGTTGGAAACTGTACAGTGGAAAAACTGCTAATTTTCTGCTTGAAAAAAATGAATTCTTCATTGCTCTTATGTTTTTAAGAGAAATTGAGCTCAGAAGAGGAAGCGATTTTTTAGTGGCAAAGGGTTGGCACTTCTGCTTCATATCCAGTGAACTGTGTAGGCATTTATTGAGCAGTAGTACAAGCACAATAAAACTTGCTTGCAGGTCAAGATTCTCTTATGAACATGCATGCACATTTTAGTGCTTGTCACCTCAGGAACTGCAGAGGGCACTCTCAAATGATTTTGCAGTCTGCATGCCTTCCCTTAGCATGGGACCTTGATTTCAGCTGTGCACATCTTGAGGGTGTGTGTCACTGCTGCTGTCTGGATGTCTTCGGGCTATTTCCAGTAAAGCATAGCTGAGCTAAAGACATGACTGGGATCCCTGATAACAAGATCCACAGTGTCAGGACTGCTTAGGAATACTTAACAAGGTATCTGGCTTTCAGATAGTGAAATGCATATTTTCTGTAGTTCTGTATGCTGCCACTGACCTCTTATTTTTTAGTGTTATTGTTAAAAATGATTGAGTCCAGCTTGCATTTGTAGAGAGAGTACTGCGTCACATGTGACTTGGCTTGAAGTACTTGTCTGCGCGTCCTTCAGACGCGTAGGGATCCTACTTCATGTTGTGAACTGGCTTGCAGATTATTTTTCTAATGAGAGACTAGTTTTAGAGAGTTACGTAATCGATGCTTTGCTCTTTTGGGGAAAAAACAGGGCTTCCGCTTTCTTCACCAGTTAAAGGTAATCTAGAAGTATGCGCCCAGCTGTGGCACTGACCGGGTACCTCAGTACAGGTTTCTTTTTGATGGAAGTAATATACTCTTTTTTGTTTAGCAAAGCTTGAGTATTTCTAATTCTGATCATTGCTTATCCTCGGATTAAAATCCTGCCTGTTCCAAGCGGGAACAGAAGATAAACTACTGAGTAGGCATGTTGGTTTTAAAGAGTGAACTATGAGCTTGCTTGGAAGTGAGTGACTGGTAGCATTTGTTTTCTGGTGTGATGAAGGGGTGATTTAAAAAATGAATGGAAGAACACTCTTTTAAAAGACACTTGCATATTGTGACCTGGCAGACAATCATCACAGATGGGTCTGGTATGTTTTTTCACCTTCAGCTTGAAACTGTGTATGTTGCATTGTAAGTAATGTCTGCAGACACCTGATGTAAAATCAAAGAAAATCCTGCTCCCACGGGAAGCAAATTAATTTTTTTTCTGGGATTCAGCCTTTGTCTATCCTGAGGGTCCAGCTGTGGTAGAACAAGTTCACAGAAGGGTGATTTTCCTTTGTGCAGCTTTACTAGTGACTGAAATAGTGGTGTAGATGCATAGCCTGGTAGAAGAACCCAGTTTTGGAGTGAGAGAGGAAGGCAAGACAGCAGGAGGTGGCTATTTTGTAATTGCAAAGTACCAAGTGCAGCTTTCTGCAGCTGTGTCAAAAGGCAAGGAGATCCCCCGGAAAAGCAGTGGGTGGCACTGTTTTCCCTTCTAGAGATTAAAAGGTGCGATGGGTTTTGTTCTGCTTCTTTGTACTGACTGGCAAAGTTGAGGCCTCATAATGCATGCAATTTTCTGCAGCCATCTTTCATCTTGTACTCATCTGTTCAGGGTGCTTAATGCTTCAGTACAATGATAAAGTGAAAAGCTCTTTTAAGGTTGTATAACTACTAAGTGTTTAAAAGCAGGAAACACAGAAGCTGCAGCATTCCTGTTCTTGAGCTTTGTTCAGCAGAAACTTTGTGATGTTACTGCTTTGTCCCGTGGGAGCAGCATTCTTTAGCATTCTGTTCTGTTGATTTTGCTTTTTAACACAAAACTACAAGCTTGGATCCTTTTTCCTGTTATTACTGAGAGGGCCCAGAAAACCCAGCTGATAAATACATGTCTGAAAGGCTGGTGCCATCGCAGGAATTTTGCTTTTTTGAACATGGGACAGTTTACTTGGCAGCTGGCTTGATAGCTGCAGATGGGTCCCACCTGTCTCAAATGGGGAAATGGATCCTAGCCCAGGAGCTGGCAGGGCTTGTTGAGAGGTCTTTCTACTAGGCACGTAGGAGGATGGGGATGAAACGAGGCTTGCTAGAGATGAGCCAGGGGGAGCAATGCCAGTGTTGGGGGTGCAGGCAAAGGCTCAACTGAAGTGCTTCTATGCTTATGCAAACAGCACGAGGCAACAAACAGGAGGAGCTGGAAGCCATTGTGTGGCAAGCAAACTATGACCTAGTCGCCAGCACTGAAACATGGTGGGACCACTCCCATGACTGGAGTGCTGCAATGGATGGCTACAAGCTGTTCAGGAGGGACAGGCAACTAAGGAGGTGTGGTGGTGTAGCTCTCTATATTAGAGAGTATTTCGATGTTGTAGAGTTTGTGGCTGGGAATGATAAGATAGAGTCCCTGCGGATAAGGATCAGGCTGTTGGCCAACAAGGCAGACATCCTGGTGAGGCCCTGATGCAGACCACGAAACCAGGATGGAGAGACGGATGAGGCGTTCTATAAGCAGCTGGCAGAAGTCACTCAATTGTCAGCAGTTGTTCTCATGGGGGACTTTAACTTCCTGGACATATGCTGGAAATACAGCTGGACATATGCTGGAAGTACAGCCCCGAGGAAGCAGTCTTGGAGGTTCCTGGAGCATGTGGAAGAGAGCTTCCTGACTCAGCTGGTTAGTGAGCCTACCAGAGGGGGTGCCCCGCTAGGCCTGCTGTTCACAAACAGAGAAGGACTGGTGGGAGATGTGGTGGTAGGGAGCTGTCTTGGGCAGAGTGACCACAAAATGGTAGAGTTCTCTATTCTTTGTGAAGCCACAAAGTTACTGACCCCCCTGGGTCAGTAAAACTGCTACCTTGGACTTGCAGAGGGCAGACTTTGAACTGTTCAGGACACTGGCAGGGAGGGTCCCTTGGGAGCCAGCCCTGGAGGGCAGAGGGGCCCAGGATGGCTGGAGCTCCTCAAGAAGGAAGTCTTAAAGGTGCAGGAGCAGGCTGTCTCTGTGTGCCGTAAGTCTAGCTGGTGGGGAAGAAGACCGGTGTGGCTGAACAGGGAACTTTTGATGTGTGTCTGGGACAAAAAGAGAGTTTATGTCCAGTGGAAGAAGGGACAGGCAACCTGGGGAGCGTGCAAGGAATTTCCTAGCGTATGCAGGGGACAGATCAGAAAGGCTAAAGCCCAGCATGAGCTCAACCTGGCTACAGTGGTAAAAAACAACAAAATATGTTTTTACAGATATGTTAACAATAAGGGGAGGTTGAAGAAGAATCTCCATCCTTTATTGTATGTGGTGGGGAAACATGACTACTGAGGACAAGGAAAAGGCCAAGATTCACAATGCCTTCTTTACATCCGTCTTTAATAGTCAGACCAGTTATCCTCGGGGTACTCAGCCTCCCGTCCTGGAAGTCTGGGACGGGGAGCAGAACAAATCCCCCATGATTCAGGTGGAAACAGAGACCTTCTACTCCACCAGGACTGCCATAAGCCAATGGGGCCAGATGGGATCCACACGGGAGTGATGAGGGAGCTGGTGGATATGATTGCCAATATGTTTTCCACCGTCTATCAGCAGTCATGGTCAACTGGAGAGGTCCCAGATGACTGGAAATTTGCTAATGTGACGCCCATCTACAAGAAGGGTTGTAAGGAAGATTCAGGGAACTACAGGCCTGTCAGCCTGACCGTGAAGCCAGGGAAGGTGATAGAATAGGTCATCTATTCTATGGGACGAGGTTCAACATGGGTAAGGGCTGGGTCCTTTGCTTTGGTCATAGCAACCCCCTGGAATAGTCCAATGGCATCCTGGCTTGTGTCAGGAATTGTGCAGCCAGCAGGACCAGGGAGGTGATCGTCCCCCTGTACTCTGCTCTGGTGAGGCTGCACCTTGAGTATTGTGTTCAGTTTTAGGCCCGTCACTACAGGAAAGATATCGAGACCCTGGAACACCTCCAGAGAAGGGCTACAAAGAGGGTGAAGGGTCTGGAACAGAAGTCCTGTGAGGAGCAGCTGAGAGAACTGGGGTTGTTTAGTCTGGGGAAGAGGAGGCTCAGGGGAGACCTTATTGTTCTCTACAGCTATCTGAAAGGAAGTTGTAGGGTGCTGGGGGTCAGCCTTTTCTTGCAGATAACTAGTGACAGGACAAGAGAGAATGTCCTCAAGTTGAGCCAGAGGAGGCTTAGGTTGGAAATTAGGAGAAATTTCTCCTTAGAAACAGTGGTTAGGCATTGGAATGGGTTGCCCAGGGAGGTGGTGGAGTCACCATACCTGAGGGTACTTAAGGAAAGGTTGTATGTGGTCTTTACAGAGATGGTTAAGTGGGTTATATTGATTGTAGGGGGATGGTTGGACCTTATGATCTTGAAGGTCTTTTCCAACCTTAATGATTCTATGATTCATTTACATTCAGGCCTACTGGAGCAGATCACATCATTAACATTTATCACTAATTTCAAGGTTAATGTAGCCATCATAATTGGAGACTACACTGAGGAATCTAATCTGTCAACGGCAGAGGGAAAACTGAAAAGCTGAAGTGAAATGTCTTGCCCAATCCATACAGTATGTCAGTAACAGATATGGGAATAAGACCTTGACTTCATGCCCTCCATCAATCAACTGTCTGGTGGACTGTGCTACAGCAGTATTGGATGAACTTAACTGATGATGTTTCATCTTAGATTAGCAGCAAAACCCAAATTGCATTCTCACCTGAGAGTGAGCCTTTTAAAACTGAGCACAAGGCTCCTCCTTCTCCTCCTCCTCCCCCTCCTCCTCTTACTACCAGCACCACTGCCGCCACCACCACCACCACCACCACACAATTTTTAATTGGATTACAAACCAACACATCTGGCAAAGCATAATCGTGATCAGCATGTTACTTGTTCAACCAGTGATATTTGGAAACTCAAAAACAGGAGGAAAAAAAAGAAAAAAAGACTGCTGCTGAATTGTCAGTGGAAGGAGGGTGACATCTGGTGGTATTGCTCTTTGCACTTTCCTTCGCAATGTGCCTCAAAGTATCTTGGCAAAAGCAGGGCACCATTTTCTTTTGCGTTTTTAATGCATGCCCTTTTTGACAGCTTAAATACTTCATGTAGTGTCAGCTTTTCACCAAACACACTGCCCTCTGAATTTTTCACATGCAATTGCCTTATTTGTTGTTGTACTGAAATACAAAAGCTGTCATAAAGGAGTGATTCTGTAGTCTGCAAGTAATGCTGTATCATAAAAGACTTTGTAGATGTTGTGGTAATGGCTTAGACTTCTCTCTCTCAATTCATGGCTTAAGTTCATGAGAAATTCACATCAGAACTGGAGTTGCTGTCTTCAGTTACCTAATGGAGGGCTTAGAGAAAATGGAGCCAGCCTTTTTCTTGGTGGTGTTGTTATTGTCATTGGAGGAGAAGAAGGAGGAGGACCAGAGTAAAAGGCGGAGGGGCAATAGACACAAGATGGAACTCAGGAAATTCTGACTTGATATGAGAAAAAAAAAATTGCCACGAGGATGGACAAACACTGTATCGGAGATCCAAAACAGCCCTACAATCTACATCCCTGGAGGTATCCAAGTATTGACTGGACACAACCCTGAGCAGCCTAATCTAAGTGGCCCTACTTTGAGTAAGGTTGGCCTGTGGTCCCCTCCAGCGTGTTTGCCTCTACAATGCAGGAAAACGACCCTTCCAGAAGTCAGGAAATCAGCGTTTAAGGTATCTGCAGAAAGAAAATAGAAAACCTGTAACTATATGTCGTTATTCTCCTCTTTAGAAATACTGTCGTAGCAACTGTTTGACTGTGCATCAGTCACGAGTTGTTAGCCAGGTCATGTACTTATCTCACAGTTGTCCTCTAGACTGACTTCCAGCTGACCTTCATATACACCAAAAGTTAAGTCCAGTTAGGGAAGACGGTCTAAGTAATTTCATTAGTCAGCACTTGAGAATCCAATAATAAGTGTTCCTCTACTGTTTAGAAAAAGGTGCAATTACTTTTTTATTACTAAATACACCTCTCCAGGCCCTTAAGCTATTCAGACTAAAGGAAGGATGCTTCAAGTGTGGAACATTTTGTCCGAGAAGGACCTGTGCTTGTGCATTTTTTCATCGTTTAAAAAGTCAGGCATATCAAATTGAGATAGTAACTGAATTTGGGGCTGCATTTGGAAATCAATATGGTGACCAGTATTTCCTTCCTTCTATGGTGGGGTTTTGCTTGTTTGTTTTGTCCTGGTGTTCCCATCAAATTCTAGGTACTGGTTTTGTTACACTTTTGAATACTATAGCTATAGAGATAAAAAGAAAGGCCAATTTAATGTCTCGGTCTCCAAGCTGGCTTGACACAAGTCATATCCAGCCGAGGAACCAGCTTTTTGCACAGTCATGGGTCTGGTGTGTGGATTTACCATGTGAAGCATTGTAGCCCACATCCCAGGGCTGGACCAGCTCAGTGTGTGCAAAGAGCAGACCCATGACTTTCTTGAACTCTTCATCCCTGTGCTGCCTTCCTTCAGTTCTTCTCAGGTTGGGAGAAATGGCATATGATGTAGAGGGCTGTATAGTCTTCATTGAGCACACTGTATCATTCAGATCTGAAGATCTGCTTCCCTTGGCTTGTAATAACTTCAAATTAAGTTTCAGGTTATGCTGCAAGGCCCACTTTTCGCCTACTGAGGAAAACATGTCTTTTGTGCAGCCAAAGAACTATTATGGGATATATGGTTTGTAGAGGCAGAGTCTTTAGGTTTTGATGGCCATTGGAAAGTTTGTGTGCTTTCTACCAGCACTTTTCATCTTTGAAGGGCTAGAATTTTTTTTTTCGCCAGCTAATTTTTTTTTTTTTTTAATGCAGCAGAGAAATACTTTATCACTAATACTTGTTTGCCAAAAGAATTTTATAGATAATCATGGCACCTGAAGTTAAGTTTCCAAGACTCTAAAAAGCACACAAGCAGTTGCCAATAACTGGACATGTATGCCATTTACACTTGAGAAAAAAAGAAAACAAAACAAATAACAAACAACAAAATGTGCTTCTTTGACAGCAGAAGGAAAGAGAAAGTAAGTGGAGTGTCTGCCATTCCTCACTTTTCAACTTCACTACACCTTTGAAGACAAACATAAATACTTTCCGCTTGTTAATATATTATAAAAACATTTATATACGTTAGCTTTCTTTTGCAACACCTGTGCTCTTCATCCAGTCCTTCACGTTCATACTGAGACGACCGAGTCTACTCAACAGTCTTTCCCATATCTTAGTCATTGGAACAATGGAGCTGACTCTACAAATTTTCTCATAAAAGCATACATCTTTCAGCAGGTCAATATTGTAATTGAGTGAATGACAAAGTCTCTTAATGCAAATGTTTGAATTGTCACTTACCAATTGTTTCACACCAATAGCTCTCCTTGCTTTTCAAAATGACAGTATACTATTTCCTCCAGTCGATCAACCCCTCTTTCTTTTAGGAGATGAATCTCTAATTTCACATGAAGATTTTTTGATTCGATTGCAAGATATCTCAATGGGTAAGTGTTAAAATTAGCTGATGCTTCTGCTTTTTCTGCTGAAACAAAAGAATCCTTACAACAACTTGTCTTGTGTGCACACAGTGGCCCAGAAGTGCGTATATGGGATGCCCACTATCTGTTTTTCCCCCAAATGCATGAGAAATGTATGAGGTACTGTTTGTAATTGCTACAATAACACTGAAACACTATATAAAAGTGACTGAGAAATCTACTTTTCACAAAGGATTTCTGGCTTTTTTGCTAATGGGCAAGCTTAGTGAAGTTAGGCTTTGTCAAGGCATGTCTCCAAGGTAAGCTTTTTGAGCTTTTCATCTTTACAAACCTGTGAAGCCAGAGTGGTCTTGAAAGCCACTGCCATTCTCGCAGCCCTGCAGTAACGGGATCTAGAGCCACAGAAGGTATAATTTGCCTGTCTATCTTTCCAATGCCTACTTGGATGCTCCTTGCTTTGAAATGATGCAGGGCGCTTTCATTACATTCACACAAGAATTAGGAAGTAGTTCACCTTTGAGTTACCTTCTTTTAAATTTTTTTTCTCAGTTAAGTGGAAATTGTGGTCAGAAACACTTTTTTTTTTTTTTTTTGATTTTGCCTAAGGTGAGGAGTGGGAGTGTGATCTTTGATGGATACACGAACGTAGCCAATTCTAGACCAAAAGGCATTCGTTTGAGAAACTGCTTTAAAATAGCAGTTGAAACATAATACAAACTTAATTCAGATCGGTGCTGCTTGGACTGCTACAGAGTTGCAGAAGCACTTCCATTTTGAAGGATGTGTAATAAAAAGTTCAGCTTACACGTGCACTTTACATCCCTATAAAAATATTTGCATATTTGCTCAAAGATGCATGTTTTTGTTCGTGGATTGCAGTCAGGAAAGGTGATAACGGCTTTTCCCTACTGCATGTATATACGGAATGGGTTAAGCAATAAAAAGGTGTTACGTTTATCAGTTTAGGATACTTTTTATACATCAGAGAGGTTCTCTCAGTAAAGAAAGAAAATAGATCCTTTTTCAACTGTCAGTTGCTTATTAGAACAGAGACATCTACGGTTGGGTAACATATTATGAACAAAAACTTACTACGGAGCTGTAAGCAAAGCAGGTCAGCATCTGTCACCGCACCGTCAACTGGACACTTTTATCCAAGCCCTTGCAGTTCCAAAATCAGGAAGAACGGTAGCACAATGTACACCAAGCAACTGAAGTTGGCCTGTGACAAGAACATCAGTAGGCAGCTCGGGGATTTTTAGTGTAGGTTAAAGCATAGCACTGGTTCCTGACACCTCTTCTCTACTGGTGTCATCAGTATCGGCGTGCAGGAACCACAGTAAGCCTTTGAATAGCCTTACAGGAAGTAAAAACAATCCTATACACATCCACCTGCTTCATCACTTACATTCTGTTCTGTACTGTACTTTTTGAAGCCTTAAAATACCCTATGCAAAAGTTGTTGACGGTGTTGTACAACT
Source organism: Anser cygnoides (assembly GCF_040182565.1). Lineage (NCBI taxonomy): Eukaryota > Metazoa > Chordata > Aves > Anseriformes > Anatidae > Anser > Anser cygnoides. The sequence goes on from NC_089912.1 coordinate 69,767,769, forward strand.
GCAAGGCAGGTAACTCAGATTTGACAACATGCTGAGAAAGGTCTCCAGCTGTGGTAGAAGATCAGTAATCTTGATGGAGGTAATGCAGTCCCTAGTGTGAAAGAAGGGGCAGCATTTGGTCACATGCAATGGAAATGCAAAACCGGAGGCAATGCAAGAAATGGCTGCTAAGATGATCAGGGAAATGGAGACTTCTCTGCGTGAGAGAAGCTTGTTCAGACTCTCTAACTGAGAGGTGATATGGCTGGTCTCCATCAATATTTTAGAAGGCAAACACTGGGAAGGAAAAAAAGCTAATTAAACTGAAGAACAATGCTGGCATGAAGACAAACAGGTATAAACTGACCGTTAATATATTCAAGCATGAAATGAGAAGAACATTTCTAACCACCAAAGGAAACAAGTTCTGAAACAGGAGATGCGGCAGCAAAATGTCTAAGAACTGTAATGGTGATTTTACAGAAGCTTCTGTCTGAGTTTGTATGTCTGTCTGTCAATCCATTGCAAGGAAGCAGATTAAATAGCTTTATCTTGGCTAAATTTGGCTATTGTCCTTTATTGATCGAGGAGAAAAAGCTTCCAGATGCATCTGGAGCTTGTAGAATGGGGAAAAGGAGGGAAGTTGCTCCCTAAATTGTCCGTCATCTAAATCGAAGCTTTTGTCCCTTGAGCTTGAAGCCTGCTTCCCAAGGGACGACTCAAATTCCATGTATATACCTAGAGAAAAAAAAAAAGTAAAAAAAAAAAGTCTGGAATTGCTGAGGAGAAGTTATGCATATGACAAGCAGAAGACTTTAAAATCTTCTAGCTCACATCATGACTCTCCCATTTTAATTAGATCAAATCTCATCCCTTCTGGCGAAGTGGGTGGCTGGATTCAAAATCAAACAAGTGATCCCCTTAAATGCCCAACACATAACTGGGATGAAACTTAACATTTAAGCCTCTCTTTTATAAGCACCATGTCAGTTATAACCAAAGCACAGCTTTTGACTACCTATGCATTAATGTAGTTGAGAATCTCAGCCCCAAACATTGCTTTTCACAGAATCATAAAATGGTCTGGGTTGGAAGGGACCTTAAAGATAACCTAATTCCAACCTCCCTGCTATAGTCTGGGCCATCTCCTGCTAGAGCAGGTCACCCAAAGCCCCATCCAGACTGGCCTTGAACACTTCCAGGTGTAGGGCATCCACAGCTTCTCGGGGCAGCCTGTTCCAGTGCCTCATCATCCTCTGAGTAAAGAAGTTCCCCCCAAAACCTAATCTAAATCTACCCTCTTTTAGTAGATCTTTTTCAATCTTTGTCACGTATTCCAAAAATTATGCCAAGTAGAACTTCTGACCAGCAATTCAGCAGAAAGCTAGGTTGAAGTTTAGGAAGGGGAGTAGATTATCTATACTATATAGTGTTTCTTCTACCCTAATTGCACTCATAAGTACCCACCTACCCCTAGGCAATCTACATGTTAACAATACTGGGGAATAAAAAGGACAGCAGCCAGGTAAACTTTTATGAGATAGCTCAGGTTAACGAATGTGTAGTTTAAAAACAAACAAAAAAACAAAGTAGAAGGATGGAGAAACAGAATGCATGTTGTCTTTGGCCATGCCCAAAGAGTTGTGGGGAATGCAGTTAAATCTAGCTGGAGGCCAATCACAAGTGGTGTTCCGCAGGGCTCAGTCCTGGGGCCAGTGTAGCGGAGTTATATGGACAGGTTTTGGTAGTGGGGACCAGAGCTGTGGATGCTCCAGCTGGAGGTGCTCAAGGCCAAGTCTGGTGAGGCCCTGGGGAACGTGACAGGCTGCAGGTGTCCCTGCCCACAACAAGGGGTTGGAACTGGGCAGGTCTCTGAGCTCCCTTCTATGCCCTGCGCCGAATCCCTGACACGGTTCTCTACAGGGATCTGGATGGGCTGGACTGATGGCCCGAGCCCAAGTGTATGAGGTTCAACAAGGCCAGGTGCCAGGTCCTGCACTTGGGGCACAATGACCCCATGCAATGCTATGGGCTGGGGGAAGGGAGAATGGAAACCTGCCCAGCGGAAAAGGACTTGGGGGTATTGGTTTATGGTTGGCTGAGTATGAACCAGCAGTGTGCTCAGGTGGCCAAGAAGGCCAACAGCATCCTGACCTGGACCTGAAATAGTGTGGCCAGCAGCACTAGGGATGTGATTTTCCCCCCATACTCAGCTGTGCTGAGACCACAGCTCAAGTGCTGTGTTCAGTTTTTTTAGAATGGCACCGAAGCTGGTAAAGAGTCTAGAGAACAAGTCTTACGGGGAGCGGCTGAGGGAGCTGGGGTTGTTCACCCTGGAGAAATGTAGGATCAGGGGAGGCCTATCTCACTACAACTACCTGAAAGGAGATTGTAGCAGGATGGGGGTCTGTCTCATCTCCAAAGCAACAGGCAATAGGACAAGAGAGAACGTCCTCAAGTTGCAACAGGGGAGGTTTAGCTTGGGCATTAGGAAAAATGTCTTCACTGGAAGTGTTGAGATGCATTGGGAAAGGCTGGAGGAAAAGCCCAGGGAAGTGCTCGATCCAACCTCCCTGGAGCTACGGGTAAGACGCGTACACGCGGTGCTTTCGCACACTGTTCTGTGGCGGGCGGGGCAGCGGCCGGCTGACGGGCGGGGCGAAGCCCAGAAGTCGGCCCGCCGCCGCTCCTCCCGCAGCGCCTCCTGGGAGCTGTAGTTCCCGTCCCGGGAAGCCCGAGGGAAGGCCGCGGCGCATGCGCAGACCCTGCGCCGTCCTACCGGGAGGACCCCGGCGCGCCTCCCGGGAAGGCCGCTCCCTTCGCTTCCCGGCAGCCCTTTGCTGGGGAGCGCGCCGATTGGAGGGCTGCCCCGGTCACGTGGCGCCCGGCGCCCAACCGAGGCGCGCGGCCCCCGCCCCGCGCCCTTGCCCTGCCCCGCGGCGCTGCGAGATGGCGGCGCCCGGCGGCTGCCGGCTGCTGCGGCTCGGCCGGCGCTGGTTCTCGCAGGAGCCCGCCGTGCCGCCGCCGCCCGGGCCGCTCTACCCGCCCGTGGTGGCCTCGCACACGGCCAGGAGCAAGGCGGCCCGGCGGCGGCGCCTGGAGCACTTCCACCGGCAGGTGCACGAGGCGGCCTCGATCGAGGAGAAGCTGCGGCTGTACGGGAAGCTGCAGCGGCCCAAGTACACGGTGCACCCGCAGACCTTCGCCCTCAACGCCGACCGCTGGTACCGGAGCTTCACCAGGACCGTCTTCGTGCCGGGGCTGCCCCCGCCGGCGGAGGCCGCGGAGGAGCCGGGGCCCGCGGCGGGAGCGGCGCCGGACGCGGACCTGGACCTGGGCGCGCTGCGCTCGCTCGCGTGCGACGCGCTGCTGCAGGAGAGCTTCTACCAGAACAAGCGGCGGCCGTTCCTCTACCGCGACCAGGATCACACGCCCGGCCCCTTCCTCACGCAGCTCGTCTCCTCCCTCGCCGCCTCCCTGTGCGGCCGCAACCCGCTGCTGGCGGCCTCGTCTCTTGGTGCGGAGCGGGGGCGGGCGAGGGCGAGGGAACTGAGGAGCGGCTGAGGGCACTGGGGTTGTTTAGTGTGGGGAAGGGGAGGCTCAGGGGAGACCTTATTGCTCTCTACAGCTCCTTGAAAGGAAGTCGTGGGTAGCTGGGGGTCAGTCTCTTCTCTCAGATAATTAGCGATAGGACTTGAGGGAACGGCCTCAAGTTGTGCCAGGGGAGGTTCGGGTTGGAAATGAGGAGACATTTCTTCTCAGAAAGAGTAGTCAGGCCCTGGAAGGGGTTGACCAGGGAAGCGGTGGAGTTACCGTTCCTCGGGGTGTGTAGGGAAAGGTTGGACGTGGTGCTTAGGGGCATGGTTTAGTGGGTGACATTGGTAGTAGGGTGATGGTTGGACCAGATGATCTGAAGGTCTTTTCCAACCTTAATGATTCTAGGATTCTACAGGCACGCTGGGCGGTGGGCTCTGTCTGTGTGAGTGTGCTTGGTGTCGCTGCCTGTTGTCCATCAGCAGCGACGCTGTTTCACGTCATTGCTGCTGGCACGTATAAGTGGGTTGTGGTTCTCCCATTTTGCTGCAGCTACAGAGCAGAATTGGGGTGGTTGAAAATGCAGACGGGTGATGTCTATATGCCTCTCCCTCTCTGTTCTGTTTCAGACCTAAATCCTGAGGTTAACTACTACTGGCATCACGGTGAGGAGGTTGTTGTGCACGGACATCGAAAAGGTAGAGTCGATCCTGTGCGGTTTCAGATAGATGATAAGCCGCACCTCCAGCTGCGTGTACCAAAGCAACTTCCAGAGGTGTGGATATTTTCAACAGCAACTTACTAATGTGTATTTTCACTTCAGCTTCTGACTGCTGCTGGAGCTGTGCTGTGGCATGTGTTGCTGGTGGTGATAGTATTATGTGGAGGACCCGCTTAATCAGTTGTATAATGAGTGCATTGGTGTGTTTCTCAAATGATAACGCTCTTACACCTTGCCGTGTTAAGTGCTTTTCAGACAGTGGGATGGTGTTCTGAACTTCAGCGTGATCGTTCTTGTGCTTTAGGTATGCGTTGTTGCCCTTAGGTGCCTGGGGCTGTTAACTTCTTTTGTGCTTGTACGAATAAGTGGAATCAAGAGTGAGAAATGTGATGGGCAAGGTCCTCTTCTCAGAATTTAAGGTGATGAGAGAAATGGAGATGAAAGGACTGGAATGGGAGAGAGCATACGTAGTTTGAGTGTGAGCTCTGTTACCCGCTAAAGGCTCTTGTTTTCTTGAACGCTGAGTTTTCTGGGAGCTGATTGAATATCCTTACCTTTTTCTTCTAGTTTGGCAGAATGCTACCTGTGTAGCAACTGTAAGGGTCTCCATTGCCCCATTTCTACTGCACAATGAAACCCACGCTCTGCTTTCTGTTGATGCTGAGCATTTCTTGTGAAAGTGGTTGTACAGTGTTTAGGTTATTAGGGTCAGATGCTCAAAATCTTGAAGCAAGTGTCTGGGCAATAAAAGCCAAAACTGGGGCAGAAAGACAATTTGAATACAAGCTCTGTTACCTGCTAATAGCGCTTAAGGTGCATGGGCACCTCTTGTATTTTTTGAATTATGTAGTGCCCCTTAACACATAACATAGCACACCAGCAAGAGGGAGAGTGAGCTCAGCCTGGTGGTTCCGGTTAGTTTGCTGTTAGAAATGTTGCTGATCATCTTAGCACCATTTCATGCAATGTTGTTTATAATTTGCAGAAAACTCAGACATCATTATAACAAGCATGTACTAGCAGTTGTTGTGAGACAGGAGGTTCTCTTGCAAAAATAGTGTTCATTGATTTCAGTAAATAAATTATGTATATGGGGTACGTAAGGAAAACTTGTATTTTCCGGTGTCTAGTCAAGAAATGGGATATGACGTGAAGCCAGATGTCAGAAGCACGACTTATGGGGTGGCTGTTCTTTCTTCTGCTTTCTTCAAGATTGTGCCGCTGGAGTCAGACCTTGGAGATGTTCCCGTTATTGATCACAAACCGTCCAAACTGCCACTGTTCAAAAAGCAGTATGAAAACAAGGTATTTATAGGTAAGAGTTTCCAGTCATGAAATGTTAACTACTTTTTGAAAGGAAAAAAAGCAACCCCTGACCTTTCACCTTCTCTCAGCAGAGAGAGCGTTTATATTTATTTTCTTCTAATTATTATATAGAGCGTGTGAATCTCAACAAAGATTCTATGTCACTTATGTAGTGGGGAGTAGCATCCTCTTGAGCATATATTGCTCTGTCTCAGGATTGATCTGAAGGAGTGGAATTGAACAGAAACTTAGTAGAAAAGCCGGACTTGAGCTGATGCATATCCTTCAGAGACATTTGAGTATGTTATCTTTTGGACTCGGCAAGCCCTCCGTTCTCACAGAGAAATGGATGGCTCTGCACTTACGAGGCCCTACGGTAGAGGTCTTAACTTTGATCTGCTTGGAGCTTGACAGTAAAATCTTGTTTGTGTGCATCATAAAGAACGTTGTGTGACACTGCCTCCTCATTTTGTTTTCTTTTGGGGTGGTCACAGGGTCAAAGGTAGCAGACCCGTGCTGTTATGGCCACACGCAGTTTCACCTGATTCCTGATAAACTCAAAAGGGAGAGGTTTGAAATAGCGAATCTTGAGGATCAGATTGAAGTTGTTTATCGAGCTAATGGTGTCGCAAGTCTCTTTGCCTGGACAGCAGCTCAAGCAATGTATCAAGGTAAGACTGTTGTCCATAGGTTGGTGCCCGGTATGCCGCGCCAATAAGCACTCAGTTGGAATCCACATAAAGGTCTTTTAGTTAAATTAGATATATAACTCTGCAGAGTCAGGTGCTTGGCGATCTTTCACAAAGCAAGCACACCTCTGACTCGAATCACCGTAATTTATACGCAGCAAACTTGTGAAAACTATCTCCTTGGCTACATTTGATTGGCTATTACTTATCTTATTATAGCTATAGCTTAACTTTTCTCTACTGAGCTTGCGCATTACAGAGGAACAGCGGGGGTGGAACACCAAATCCCACATTACCACACATCATCATTTTGATGGGTGTGATTTTTAATATGTAAATGACCCTTAATGAGCAAAAGGCTACTATTGGTCATCCTGGAGCTGTTTTTCTCCTTGTTTTTAACCTTTTATCCCTTATCTTCCTTGCTTCTGCTACCTGTCTCTTACTTTCAGCTAAAAGACTATACAAGCTACAGGCCTCCCTATTTTCTTCAAGGTTTTTTTAATTTTTTTCCCAGCTTTGGGACTACAAGACATTCAGTCTGTAAAAGTCGTCCTGTCCTCATGATGAACACCTGCTCTAATATTCTCTGACCTTTTCTCTCATGCAGTCATTTTTTGTGCTTTTTCTTCTGAAGGCCGTCCTTTAAGCAGGTCCGTAAAGATTTAATTGAACCAGTGAAAGAAGCAGAGCTTATTCAAGGGAGTTATTTAAAACTTTGCCTTTGAGTGCTTTCAATCCGGGAGAATTAATTATGCAGAAACATACTTCCTTGTGTAATACCGCCCAAACCTCAGTCCTGCAGTTGGCTGTTCCCTGCAGTTGGCTGCTCCTCAGTCGTTAGATAGAAAGGCGTTAGGTGTAATTTTAGGAATTTTATGAGATGACTAAGTGGCTCAGTGTCTTCTTTCAGCTCTGTGAATTCAAGGAAGCTACAGTGAGAGGAAAAGTAAAATGTCAGCAGCCTTACTTCAGGATCGCATGCCTGTTTGTGTAAAAATCCTAGAAGGGGTGGGTGGGTGGTTAGATCACATCAGTGCCGATAAGAATTGAGGCCTGTGTAACTCGGGTTGTTTCTTTATTTTGCAGGATTCTGGAATGAAGCAGATGTGACGCGTCCTTTTGTATCACAGGCAGTAGTGACTGATGGAAAATACTTTGCTTTCTTTTGTTTCCAGCTGAACACTTTAGCGTTAACTGTAGAAACTGTTAAAAATAACCCTCGGAAGAATATCTGTTGGGGAACAGACAGTAAGCCATTATACGATGCTGTCGAAGAGGGTAGTGTGAAAGGCTTTAATGATGAAGTTCTGCTTCAGTTGGTTCGTTTTCTGTTAAACAGACCAAAAGAGCTGTAAATCATTAAACTAAAATTCCTGTTCCCATGCCTGAACTCCATTGTAGCTCTGTGGAGTACGGGCTTGGAATATGCCTTGCTCTTAGTCAACTATGTCTAGCAAACACAATACACGTATTTCATGACCTTTGTCCATATTTCTTAACTTGAACTGTATTATACTGTACACTGAAAAATAAATGTCTGGAATACCTTTGCCCCTTGTATACTTACTATGAAAAGCATATTGTTCCTCATTCAGAGTCGTGTGGATGGTTTCTACCAGGAGCTCTCTTGGTTGCACAGCAACACATTACGAGTTGGAAACTGTACAGTGGAAAAACTGCTAATTTTCTGCTTGAAAAAAATGAATTCTTCATTGCTCTTATGTTTTTAAGAGAAATTGAGCTCAGAAGAGGAAGCGATTTTTAGTGGCAAAGGGTTGGCACTTCTGCTTCATATCCAGTGAACTGTGTAGGCATTTATTGAGCAGTAGTACAAGCACAATAAAACTTGCTTGCAGGTCAAGATTCTCTTACGAACATGCATGCACATTTTAGTGCTTGTCACCTCAGGAACTGCAGAGGGCACTCTCAAATGATTTTGCAGTCTGCATGCCTTCCCTTAGCATGGGACCTTGATTTCAGCTGTGCACATCTTGAGGGTGTGTGTCACTGCTGCTGTCTGGATGTCTTCGGGCTATTTCCAGTAAAGCATAGCTGAGCTAAAGACATGACTGGGATCCCTGATAACAAGATCCACAGTGTCAGGACTGCTTAGGAATACTTAACAAGGTATCTGGCTTTCAGATAGTGAAATGCATATTTTCTGTAGTTCTGTATGCTGCCACTGACCTCTTATTTTTTAGTGTTATTGTTAAAAATGATTGAGTCCAGCTTGCATTTGTAGAGAGAGTACTGCGTCACATGTGACTTGGCTTGAAGTACTTGTCTGCGCGTCCTTCAGACGCGTAGGGATCCTACTTCATGTTGTGAACTGGCTTGCAGATTATTTTTCTAATGAGAGACTAGTTTTAGAGAGTTACGTAATCGATGCTTTGCTCTTTTGGGGAAAAAACAGGGCTTCCGCTTTCTTCACCAGTTAAAGGTAATCTAGAAGTATGCGCCCAGCTGTGGCACTGACCGGGTACCTCAGTACAGGTTTCTTTTTGATGGAAGTAATATACTCTTTTTTGTTTAGCAAAGCTTGAGTATTTCTAATTCTGATCATTGCTTATCCTCGGATTAAAATCCTGCCTGTTCCAAGCGGGAACAGAAGATAAACTACTGAGTAGGCATGTTGGTTTTAAAGAGTGAACTATGACCTTGCTTGGAAGTGAGTGACTGGTAGCATTTGTTTTCTGGTGTGATGAAAGGGGTGATTTAAAAAATGAATGGAAGAACACTCTTTTAAAAGACACTTGCATATTGTGACCTGGCAGACAATCATCACAGATGGGTCTGGTATGTTTTTTCACCTTCAGCTTGAAACTGTGTATGTTGCATTGTAAGTAATGTCTGCAGACACCTGATGTAAAATCAAAGAAAATCCTGCTCCCACGGGAAGCAAATTAATTTTTTTTCTGGGATTCAGCCTTTGTCTATCCTGAGGGTCCAGCTGTGGTAGAACAAGTTCACAGAAGGGTGATTTTCCTTTGTGCAGCTTTACTAGTGACTGAAATAGTGGTGTAGATGCATAGCCTGGTAGAAGAACCCAGTTTTGGAGTGAGAGAGGAAGGCAAGACAGCAGGAGGTGGCTATTTTGTAATTGCAAAGTACCAAGTGCAGCTTTCTGCAGCTGTCTCAAAAGGCAAGGAGATCCCCCGGAAAAGCAGTGGGTGGCACTGTTTTCCCTTCTAGAGATTAAAAGGTGCGATGGGTTTTGTTCTGCTTCTTTGTACTGACTGGCAAAGTTGAGGCCTCATAATGCATGCAATTTTCTGCAGCCATCTTTCATCTTGTACTCATCTGTTCAGGGTGCTTAATGCTTCAGTACAATGATAAAGTGAAAAGCTCTTTTAAGGTTGTATAACTACTAAGTGTTTAAAGGCAGGAAACACAGAAGCTGCAGCATTCCTGTTCTTGAGCTTTGTTCAGCAGAAACTTTGTGATGTTACTGCTTTGTCCCGTGGGAGCAGCATTCTTTAGCATTCTGTTCTGTTGATTTTGCTTTTTAACACAAAACTACAAGCTTGGATCCTTTTTCCTGTTATTACTGAGAGGGCCCAGAAAACCCAGCTGATAAATACATGTCTGAAAGGCTGGTGCCATCGCAGGAATTTTGCTTTTTTGAACATGGGACAGTTTACTTGGCAGCTGGCTTGATAGCTGCAGATGGGTCCCACCTGTCTCAAATGGGGAAATGGATCCTAGCCCAGGAGCTGGCAGGGCTTGTTGAGAGGTCTTTCTACTAGGCACGTAGGAGGATGGGGATGAAACGAGGCTTGCTAGAGATGAGCCAGGGGGAGCAATGCCAGTGTTGGGGGTGCAGGCAAAGGCTCAACTGAAGTGCTTCTATGCTTATGCAAACAGCACGAGGCAACAAACAGGAGGAGCTGGAAGCCATTGTGTGGCAAGCAAACTATGACCTAGTCGCCAGCACTGAAACATGGTGGGACCACTCCCATGACTGGAGTGCTGCAATGGATGGCTACAAGCTGTTCAGGAGGGACAGGCAACTAAGGAGGTGTGGTGGTGTAGCTCTCTATATTAGAGAGTATTTCGATGTTGTAGAGTTTGTGGCTGGGAATGATAAGATAGAGTCCCTGCGGATAAGGATCAGGCTGTTGGCCAACAAGGCAGACATCCTGGTGAGGCCCTGATGCAGACCACGAAACCAGGATGGAGAGACGGATGAGGCGTTCTATAAGCAGCTGGCAGAAGTCACTCAATTGTCAGCAGTTGTTCTCATGGGGGACTTTAACTTCCTGGACATATGCTGGAAATACAGCTGGACATATGCTGGAAGTACAGCCCCGAGGAAGCAGTCTTGGAGGTTCCTGGAGCATGTGGAAGAGAGCTTCCTGACTCAGCTGGTTAGTGAGCCTACCAGAGGGGGTGCCCCGCTAGGCCTGCTGTTCACAAACAGAGAAGGACTGGTGGGAGATGTGGTGGTAGGGAGCTGTCTTGGGCAGAGTGACCACAAAATGGTAGAGTTCTCTATTCTTTGTGAAGCCACAAAGTTACTGACCCCCCTGGGTCAGTAAAACTGCTACCTTGGACTTGCAGAGGGCAGACTTTGAACTGTTCAGGACACTGGCAGGGAGGGTCCCTTGGGAGCCAGCCCTGGAGGGCAGAGGGGCCCAGGATGGCTGGAGCTCCTCAAGAAGGAAGTCTTAAAGGTGCAGGAGCAGGCTGTCTCTGTGTGCCGTAAGTCTAGCTGGTGGGGAAGAAGACCGGTGTGGCTGAACAGGGAACTTTTGATGTGTGTCTGGGACAAAAAGAGAGTTTATGTCCAGTGGAAGAAGGGACAGACAACCTGGGGAGCGTGCAAGGAATTTCCTAGCGTATGCAGGGGACAGATCAGAAAGGCTAAAGCCCAGCATGAGCTCAACCTGGCTACAGTGGTAAAAAACAACAAAATATGTTTTTACAGATATGTTAACAATAAGGGGAGGTTGAAGAAGAATCTCCATCCTTTATTGTATGTGGTGGGGAAACATGACTACTGAGGACAAGGAAAAGGCCAAGATTCACAATGCCTTCTTTACATCCGTCTTTAATAGTCAGACCAGTTATCCTCGGGGTACTCAGCCTCCCGTCCTGGAAGTCTGGGACGGGGAGCAGAACAAATCCCCCATGATTCAGGTGGAAACAGTTGACTGGCAAAGTTGAGGCCTCATAATGCATGCAATTTTCTGCAGCCATCTTTCATCTTGTACTCATCTGTTCAGGGTGTTTAATGCTTCCGTACAATGATAAAAGCTCTTTTAAGGTTGTATAACTACTAAGTGTTTAAAAGCAGGAAACACAGAAGCTGCAGCACTCCTGTTCTTGAGCTTTGTTCAGCAGAAGCTTTGTGATGTTACTGCTTTGTCCCGTGGGAGCAGCATTCTTTAGCATTCTGTTCTGTTGATTTCGCTTTTTAACACAAAGAAAGGCAATTCAAAGAAGGTAGGATGGAAATCTGTGAACTTGGATCCTTTTTCCTGTTATTAGTTTATGCTTCAGTCTGTTGGTTCAGATCAAAAGGAAAAATCTAAAAATAGGGTTTGGATTTACATAATGAAGCAAGGTGTTTTTTTTTTTTGTTTTGTTTAAATACTGAACTATTTCTTCTTTAAACTTGCCAATACCAAATGTTGATAGAAACGAATCCACAATGGATTTGTGAGACTAATAAGGGAGAATAGCAAACTTTTCTCCTTTTGCCGGCTTTGGGAAAAGGAAAGTGTAGGTAGTACTGCATATGAGAATCTAATATGGGCTAAGGTTTTTATCAAGAACATAACAGATATGAGAAGGAGCTTAAACAGGTCTAGGCAGTTTTAATTTGAGATGCGCTTTTCAAGAGGATCCTGAAGGGGAATTTCTGGCAGGGCTGGTGTTTTGTGGCCAATTAGCCACATGAGTTGTTACTGATAGCATTAAGGAACCTCATCCTATTCAGATTCCAGAAACCCTGGACCATGAAACTGTTGGATGATGTTAGCAATCTAAGGCCAGTAATGGTTATTGTGCTGCAGCTGTTCTCTATTACACTGACAGATTAGGTAAAGTTTACCTGGTAAGCATTACAAAATTAATTTTCATAACTGAATTTCTTTGAAAACTTGGCTGTCCTACAGCTCATCTATAAATAGGCTAAGAATAATTACAAACTGGAAGCATACACTACTGCAATACCTACTAATGCATGTTGTGATGCAAATAAAGAAAGGTCTGTTGTATATTGTGAACCTCAGTACATACTCCTACAGGAACAGGAATTTAAAATTAAAGGGAATGACAGCTTTTATTTATATCTAATTCGAAGTGGAGGAAGGCAATCTTAAGTCTCCCTTGCTATTCAGCCTGATAACTAATCCATTGGCCTTGAAGCTGGAATTTGAAGATGACAGTTTCTGTGAGGTCAACAATTTTTTCCTCAGCTTTTGAAGATTTTTCTGGTCTGGCCAAATTCACTTGGGTATGAAAGGGAGCACTGTCATTCTTGGATGCCACCCTTTTTGGAAAGCCTGTGAGGAATGACTCTGTCTTCCAAGCTTTGTGTGCAACATTTGACTATACTTGAACCTTACAGTTAGAGGTCTAGAGGTCACCAATGCACTGATCTTCTCTTTGTAGGTGTCATGGATTAACTCATGAGATCTATTTTTGCATCTGTGGAGTTGTCAGGGCATAGTCAATAAGCTGAGTAATATGCTAATAGAAGAAGCCAAGCTGCAGAAGCAGTGAACTGTGAGCCTCATTTCAGAGATAATGACAATGAATCCCCCAAATGGACTCAATACATATGAAAGATGGAATAGCCATGGTGGCCAATATGGCATATTTCTGAGAGCAAACAACCTGTACTCCCAGGTGCAGCTGCAGAGATGGTAAATAAATATTTCTAATAAATAAATAAATTATACCTTCGCAGAATAAATCAAAGCCTTAACATCCACCATATTTTTTCCCTGCTTTACTTTGACTTAGGATCAGATGAAAGTGTAAATTCATAAATAAAATCTGGAGGGCTTTGGGCTCTGGTTGATAAGTTTCTGTGGCACGTTGTGAATATGATAAACTTTTAGTGAGTCAGGGAAGACCGACAAAAACAACAACAAAAACACTGCAGGCTTAAAGAGCTCTAAGTGAACCAGAAATCATACTTCAGGATCATGAAACCTTCGGACTTACTGATGAGTGGTTATGCCATTTATAACCAGTACCAGATACCCTAAGAAGAGCTTATTTACAATCTTTCTAAACCTCTTTGAAAAAGGCAAAGAGGTAGAAGGACACTTGACAGGCTTTTTTGTTTATCTATTTATTTATTTTTATTTATTTATTTCACTTATTTATTAAAATCTCTGTAGGACTAAGTGCTATTTAACCTCTGCTGTTGGAAAGATAGTTCCTCTTCCAGACAGGACAGGCAGCTTTATATTATCTGCTCAGCTGTGTTTACCTGTAACTATTTGCAATTATTTCTTAATCTTTCCTCTCCCCCCTTTTTTTTTTTAATTTTATTTATTTTTATTGGGTTCTGCCTAATTTGATGTTTGTATCTTTAGCTGAAATGTTGAGTTACTGTTCAGTATTTCTTCTTGGTCTTTTAATAACTGTTTAAAATCCAGTTTACTGACCTACATTTTATCCTGCTACAGAATCTTCTCTGTATCTCCTGTCTCATTCCTACTAAGCTATGCTTGATTTCATTTGTGGGTTAAATCTTTTCTTGTATAGCAAGAAGAGCTGATGCCTTCTATAAAGGAAATCTTGCTTCAATTTTCTTCCTCTTTATTTAATATTCCTTTAACCTATAATAAATTAAGTACAATTCATTGCTCCCAAGGGACATACATGATCATTTTCACTGGTAGCTTCTAAGACAAGAGCGTCTGTGTTGCAAATATGCATGCTTTTGTCAGTCATGTATCCCAGAGCAGGTTTAAATTTCAGCCTCTGAAGGCTCCATTTCTGTTTTTAGCAGAAATTTCTCTGGGTAATTGGAGGTGATCAGGAGTTGGAGTTTTAAAAAACAAGTTCTGGGATTGTTTACCCTGGAGGAGAGAAGGCTCAGGAGGCATCTTATCAATGGGTATAAATAACTGATGGGGAAGAGGGAGGATTCATAGAATCGGTAAGGTTGGAAAAGACCTTCAAGATCATCTGGCCCAACCATCATCCTACTACCCACGTCACTCACTAAACCATGTCCCTAAGCACCAGCTCCAAGCTTTACTTGAACACCCCTAGGGATGGTGACTCCACCACCTCCCTGGGCAAACCCATTCCAATGCCTGACTACTTTCTAAGAAGAAATGTCTTCTCATTTCCAACCTGAACCTCCCCTGGCACAACTTGAGGCCATTTCTTATAGTCCTATCACTAGTTACCTGTGAGAAGAAGCTGAGCCCCAGCTCCCCACACCTTCCTTTCAGGGAGTTGTAGAGAACAATAAGGTCTCCCCTGTGCCTCCTCTTCCCGACTAAACAACCCCAGTTCCCTCAGCTGCTCACAGGACTTGTGTTCTCAGCCCTTCACCCTCTTCATAGCCCTTCTCTGGACACGCTCCAGGGCCACGACATCCTTGTACTGAGGGGCCCAAAACTGAACACAGTACTCGAGGTGCGGCCTCACCAGAGCAGAGTACAGGGGGACAATCACCTCCCTGGTCCTGCTGGCTACGCTATTCCTGATCCAAGCAAGGATGCTGTTGGCCTTCTTGGCCATGTGGGCACACTGCTGGCTCATGTTCAAGTGAGCATCACCAACACTACCAGAGCCTTTTCCTCTGCACAACTTTCCAGCCACTCTCCCCCAAGCCTGTAGCGCTTCATGGAGTTGTTGTGGCCAAAGTGCAGGACCCAGCTCTTAGCTGTGTTGAACCTCATCCCACTGGCCTCTGCCCATTGATCCAACCTGTCCAGGTCCCTCTGCAGGGTCTTCCTACCCTCCAGCACATCAACACTTTCCCCCAACTTGGTATCATCTGCAAACATATTGAGTGTGCACTCAACTCCCCATCCAAGTCATCAGTAAAGACATTAAAGAGGATGGGCCCCAACACTGACCCCTGGGGAACACCACTTGTGACCAGTTGCCAGGTGGATTTTACTCTGTTCACCACCACTCTCTGGGCCCAGCCATCCAGCCTGTTTGTAACCCAGCAAAGCATGTACCTGTCCAAGCCGTGGGCTGCCAGCTTCTCCCGGAGAATACTGGGGGAGACCGTGTCAAAGGCCTTGCTGAAGTCTAGGTGACTACATCATCAACCTTTCCCTCATCCACCAGGCGGGTCACCTGGTCACAGAAGATGAGGTTGGTCAGGCAGGACTTGCCTTTCATGAACCCATGCTGACTGGGCCTGATCCCCCAGCTTTCCTGTATATGCTGTGTGATTGCATTCACGATGACCTGTTCCATCACCTTTCGTGGCACTGAGGCCAGGCTGACAGTCCTGGAGTTCCCTGAATCCTCCTTACAACCCTTCTTATAGATGGGCGTCACATTAGCAAATCTCCAGTTATCTGCGATCTCTCCGGATGACCATGACCTCTGATAGATGATGGAAAGAGCTCAGCAGTCACATCCACCAATTCCCTCAGCACCCTCGGGTGGATCCCATCTGGCCCCAAGGACTTGTGACAGTCCTGGTGGAGAAGCAGGTCTCTCTTTTCATTTGAACTGTGGGGGGTTTATTCTGCTCCTTGTCTCAGAATTCCAGGTTGGGAGGATGAGTACCCCAAAGATAAGTGGTCTGACTATTAAAGACAGATGCAAAGAAGGCATTAAGAACCTCAGCCTTTTTCTTATCCTCAGTAGCCATGTTCCCCCCTGCGTCGAGTAAAGAATGGAGATTCTCCTTGATCCTCCTCTTGCCATTAATATATTTATAAAAACATTTTTTGTTATCCTTAACCATAGTGGCCAGGTTGAGCTCATGTTGGGCTTTAGCCTTTCTGATCTGTCCCCTGCATACGCTAGGAAATTCATTGCACGCTCCCCAGGTTGCCTGTCCCTTCTTCCACTGGACATAAACTCTCTTTTTGTCCCAGACACACATCAAAAGTTCCCTGTTCAGCCACACCGGTCTTCTTCCCCACCAGCTAAACTTACGGCACACAGAGACAGCCTGCTCCTGCACCTTTAAGACTTCCTTCTTGAGGAGCTCCAGCCATCCTGGGCCCCTCTGCCCTCCAGGGCTGGCTCCCAAGGGACCCTCCCTGCCAGTGTCCTGAACAGTTCAAAGTCTGCCCTCTGCAAGTCCAAGGTAGCAGTTTTACTGACCCAGGAGGGTCAGTAACTTTGTGGCTTCACAAAGAATAGAGAACTCTACCATTTTGTGGTCACTCTGCCCAAGACAGCTCCCTACCACCACATCTCCCACCAGTCCTTCTCTGTTTGTGAACAGCAGGCCTAGCGGGGCACCCCCTCTGGTAGGCTCACTAACCAGCTGAGTCAGGAAGCTCTCTTCCACATGCTCCAGGAACCTCCAAGACTGCTTCCTCGGGGCTGTACTTCCAGCATATGTCCAGCTGTATTTCCAGCATATGTCCAGGAAGTTAAAGTCCCCCATGAGAACAACTGCTGATGATTGAGCGACTTCTGCCAGCTGCTTGTAGAATGCCTTATCCATTTCTTCATCCTGGTTTGGTGGTCTGTATCAGGGCCTCAGCAGGATGTCTGCCTTGTTGGCCAACAGCCTGATCCTTATCCGCAGGGACTCTATCTTATCATTCCCAGCCACAAACTCTACAACATTGAAACACTCTCTAATATAGAGTTACATCACCGCACCTCCTTAGTTGCCTGTCCCTCCTGAACAGCTTGTAGCCATCCATTGCAGCACTCCAGTCATGGGAGTGGTCCCACCATGTTTCAGTGTTGGCGACTAGGTCATAGTTTGCTTGCCACACAATGGCTTCCAGCTCCTCCTGTTTGTTGCCCATGCTGTGTACATTGGTTTTAGCAGCACTTCAGTTATGTCATTGCCCTCACCCCCAACACTAGCACTGCTCCCTCAGACTCATCTCTATCAAGTCTCATTTCCCCCCCAGTCCCCCTTCATACCTTGTTTAAAGCCCTCTCAATGAGCTCCAGCAGCTCCTGGGCTAGAATCTGTTTCCTCCTTTGGGACAGGTGGGACCCAATCGGCAGTATTTAGGCCAGGTGCTGAGTAAACCTCCCTGTGATCAAAAAGCCCAGAATTCCTGCGATGGCACTAGCCTCTCAGCCATGTATTAATCAGCCGGACCATCCAGGTCTGCTCAATATTCCTCCCTAACACTAAAGAGGTAGAGGAAAATACCACATGTGCACCCACTCCATCCAGTAACCTCCCCAGTACCCTGAAGTTCCTTTTGATAGCCTTCAGGCTTCTCTCAGCAATTTCATCACTACCAGCCTGAACTATCACTAAGGGGTAGTAATTGGAGGGGCGAACAAGGTCAGGAACTTTCCTGGTAATGTTCCTGACCCAGGCCCCAGGTAGGCAGCAGACTTCTCATATGGGTAGGATCAGGCTGACATATGGGGCCCTCCATTCACCTCAGAAGGGAGTCACCTACAATAATTACCCTTCTTTCCTTCTTGGTGGAAGCAGTCTTGAGGTGTGGCGTCAACTTCCTTGCCCTAATCAGCCTCCTGTTTGGACTTTCCCCCACATCCTCAACACCCTGTCCATCGAGCTCCAGGGCCTCAAACCTATTGCGTAAGGGCACCTGGAGAGGCAAGGCAGGTAGGCAGGAGGCCTGCCTGCGATGCTGAGCAGGGACCTGTTTCCATCCCTCTCCATCTCTCAGGTCCCCTTTGTCTGTCCGACAGTGACAGGGCAGAGGGTCCACCACTATTTGGGGTGTGTTGCCCCGGTGCCTTTCTCTCAGGCATGGCAGGGAGTGACTCCACCAATTTAACTCCTGCTTACACTCCGTGATAATTATTAATCTCTCCATCTCCTCCTTGAGCTCTGCCGCCAGGAAGACTGAGCTTTCAGTGCTATCTAGTGAAAGGACATGAGGAAATGGCCACAGACTGAAATACACGTAATTCTGTATAAAGTTTTTATTATTATTACTATAATGATAATTGATCACTGGAACAGGTTGATCCAAGAGTTTCTGACATTGGAGATAACTCAAAATCCGACAATCCAGGACAGACCTGGGCAACCTGCTGTAAGTTGCCCTGCCCAAGGAGGGTGGGTGGATGAGATGCCTTCCAACTTTAACCATCCTTTGATTCCATGAGAATACAATTAGTGATCAGTGCATAAATGAGACATTAAAAATGTGTAGAATGCAATTTATTGCATGAGTTTGGTCACCCTTGCTATATATCTGAATAAACAGTGCAGAAGGTGTATATATATATATATATATATATATATATATTTTGTTTTCCTCCAAAGGGCTTCTTTTGCAAGCTGTCAGGCTAAATAGGCTTTAAAAATACTGTCTTTGCCATTTCACAGTTTTAGGCACAGTTTTAGGAAGAATGTAGCAGGTGTATTTTGCTTCTGTTGGTGTTTTCACTGGGTTGACATCAGTCATATAGAAGTACATTATTTCTGACCGCGTGCTTTTTCTCTCATTTCTGTTACCTGGGACTACACAGGTAGATTACACGTGCAGAAATTTGGTAAAAATAGAATGACTCAAATTGTTCAAGTATTTTTTTTTAAATCCTTTTAAAAACATTTCTCTAATATGAAGTACATCTCATGCAAACAGTGGATGATTAAAGGAAATAGTAAAGACTGCTAACTAACAAACTTCCATGAAGTGCAATGAATTGAAGGCTAAAACTGATCAGTTTTATTGAATGCTTGAACACCATATAGCAGTATCTTTGATCTGCTCTGCTATAAGTAAAGCTATTTTTGTGTATGTGTATGTGTGTCTGTATGTGTATGTATTTGTATGCATTAGCAAAATGATGGAAGGATCCTTGTTGATCAATGGCCAGGATCAGCTGGAGTGGATATTTATAACTGTTTCTTCTGAAGAATTATAGGAATCTACAGGAGCCTTCAACTACCTTTTAAAAGACTTGATACTGTTTCATGTTACCTAGATTATTTGTAAAACAATTTTGTAAGTAATTCTAGGTTAATCTCAACTTTTATCCAACTCCCACAGTTTCTGATTTTCCTACTTATGAAAGAGCTAAAGTACCCAACTCAAATGCATCTGAGCTTTGAAAGTGAACTCCATCTATGTGTTGAATGATCATGAGTTATTGAAGTCATGGCACAGACAGCAGGCAAGACAATAGGAGGAAGAATCAGAAAATATGTGCAGTAGATAGTGTATTAGCATCAGAAAAGACTGTTGGCTTCAATGTTCTTTTAAAAAATATATTTAAATCTGTTATGAAAAAAATAAAAGGGAATACCCTTGGTGAATTTCACAACACTGCTAAGATTGAATAGAAAAGTAGGGTAGTCTAGGTCAAATTTAGTCATTTTCCAGTTATGCAACCAAATATTGGGAATCTAACTTAAACATCCCATTGGGATTCTGACTGGAGATATTGCTTATGATATTTGCAGAGTGGATATCTTGGCAGGTTTGATTTATTTTCATTATTGGAAAAAGCAAAAGAGGATCAGTTTCTTTAATAAAATAAGAAGCAATGATGAGGTAGTGTTAAGAATTTGATTGTCTGATCACTTTTCATGGAAACATATATTAAGAACAGACTTGAGGAGCTGCTCCACAGGTGTGAGTCATACGATTAAGGAATAAACCATATGCAGAGATTCCATAGAATCATAAAATTATATGGGTTGGAAAGGACCTCTCAGATCATCAAGTCCAACTGTTAACCTAGCATGGCCAAGTCTACCACTAAAATCTGGGCCTGGATGTCCTCTCTTCTGGCCATCCATGTTTGTGCATTAACTCAGAAAAGACAAATTTCACTCGATATAGAGCTGCAAAGTTTCAGCAGAAGAGAAGTCTTTTATTTTATATATTCCTTTACATATTCCTATTTTTATAAATTCCTTTTCTGGCAGATGCTGATAGTGAAGTTAAGGTTCTATGTTGAATTGTTTATCTACTTCATTACAAAACAGACTTGCCTCTGAGCTCAGCCTCCTATGTGGACTTTCCCCCACATCCTCAACACCCTGTCCCTTGAACTCCAGGGCCTCAAACCTATTGTGTAAGGGCACCTGAGGAGGCAACGTGGGTAGGCAGGAGGCTTGCCTGTGATGCCAAACAGGGACCTTGCAGTATACCTAAAAGGATAGTAATTCTTTACACTAGAGCTCTGACATGCCAAACTGTCTTGTCGCTCCTGGAAGTCAACAGTAGGCAGTGGTGACTTAGCCTTTGTTGTCTGTAGATGTATGTAGGTGCTTTGTTCTGTATATAAGCATAGGTATTGAATTCAAGCTTTTCCTGAATACTCCTGATAACTACCACAGTAGGATGCCCTTCTTGATAGAGGTATGTAGGGTTTTACCTGTGTGAATAATATCTAACTATAATCCATCTGCTGTTAAGAAGCTCATGTCAAATTTTGTTTTTGTTTTAATAGGGCAGATATACCCAAACAAACTCTTTGGGAAATCCTGTGTAAATACACAGGCAGACCCTGCCATGAAAAGTTTCTCAAGTTGATAAGGAAATCAAAGAAGGATGGAGGAGAAGTGAGTGGTGTAATGACTGTTTAGATAAATTATCCGAGAGCGTAAAGAGAAACTGAGATTCTCTCCTTGGTAGGGGAATAAGATTTAAGGGTGTAACTGGGTCTACACACAGGATTTTCACTATTAGTTGACTTTATATACTTTTGAAAGTAATAAGCCATAATTTAATGTTTTTTCTTCATAGCATGTTATTCTTGATGAACATAATTTTGGACTGGATGTTTTAGAAAAAATATATACGTACTTGGAGCAAGATAGGTTTTCATTAGGATTTTTGAAGCATCTAAACAGGTTAGATGCTTAAATCCTGTTAATTATAATGGAATTTGAATCTAGGTCCCTAAGGTGCATGAATATTTTGATGATTTTTCTAAAAGTGCTCACCCACCTTTAAAAAAAGTTCAGGAAGATTTCATTAAAATATAAATCTACTAAATGAAGCAGACTTGCTCTTGAAAGTACAAAAATTCTGAAGAATGGTGCTTTTCATTCTTGTAAGCATAGTATTATGTTGACCATGAGTTGAATTAGCACATGGCTGGAATGACATTGAGAAGACCAAACAAAATCAACATAATGTCAGTGTGTTTGGACATTTGCCCTCTCTGGAGACATACCTACTGGGCTTTTCTGAAAATGTCATATGTGCACAAAGAATTATGGCTTAAATAAATCAACTGTATTTTTGTTGCAAACCATTGCAATACCCTGAATCTGTGGATGACAAGAAACAATTGGGACTGAAGTTTAAATGTTGTGTGATATTGCCATTTTATCATCTGCATTAAAAGATATCAAGGAAAGGGCAGGTGGACTGAAACACCTCACTAAGTAGCAGTTGAGCCAAACAATGTAAGGAAACAATTGGGAAAGCAGAAGTCTTTTTATCTCCTAAAGGAAACTGACCTAAGTAGAGTAAAAGTGAATTGTGAATCTTCAAACTATAAACAGATATGTCTTCACAGGAGAGGATAGATTATGGTATAAAAATGATGACTTTGCAAATAGTTGCTGAAGGGGTTAAGTTCACAGAATCACAGAATCACAGAATCATCTAGGTTGGAAGAGACCTCCAAGATCATCTAGTCCAACCTCTGACCTAACACTAATAAGTCCTCCACTAAACCATATCACTAAGCTCTAAATCTAAACGTCTTTTAAAGACCTCCAGGGATGGTGACTCAACCACTTCCCTGGGCAGCCCATTCCAATGCCTAACAACCCTTTCGGTAAAGAAGTTCTTCCTAATATCCAACCTAAACCTCCCCTGGCACAACTTTAGCCCATTCCCCCTCGTCCTGTCACCAGGCACGTGGGAGAATAGACCAACCCCCACCTCACTACAGCCTCCTTTAAGGTACCTGTAGAGTGCTATAAGGTCGCCCCTGAGCCTCCTCTTCTCCAGGCTGAACAATCCCAGCTCCCTCAGCTTCTCCTTGTAAGAATTGTTCTCCAGACTCCTCACCAGCTTTGTTGCGCTTCTCTAGACTCACTCGAGTACCTCCATGTCCTTCTTGTAGCTAGGGGCCCAAAACTGAACACAGTACTCGAGGTGCGGCCTCACCAGAGCCGAGTACAGGGGGACAATCACTTCCCTAGCCCTGCTGGCCACACTGTTTCTTATGTAAACCGGGATGCTGTTGGCCTTCTTGGCCACCTGAGCACACTGCTGGCTCATATTCAGCCGACTATTAACCAATACTCCCAGGTCCTTCTCTGCCAGGCAGCTTTCTAACCACTCATCTCCCAGCCTGTAGTGCTGCTTGGGGTTGTTGTGCCCCAGGCGCAGGACCCGGCACTTGGCCTTCTTGAACCTCATACAGTTGGCCTCAGCCAACTGTCCAGCCTATCCAGATCCTCTTGCAGAGCCTTCCTATCCTTGAGCAGATCGACACATGCACCTAACTTGGTGTTGTCTGCAAACTTACTGAGGGTGCACTCGAACCTCTCATCCAGATCATCGATAAAGATATTAAAGAGAACTGGCCCTAGTACTGAGCCCTGGGGGACTTCACTAGTGACCGGCCTCCAACTGGATTTAACTGCATTCAACATGACTTTTTGGGCCCGGCTACCCAGCCAGTTTCTAACCCAACGAAGCATACGCCAGTCCAAGCCAAGGGCAGCCAGTTTCTTGAGGAGAATGCTGTGGGAAACGGTGTCAAAAGCCTTACTGAAGTCAAGGTAGACCACATCAACAGCCTTTCCCTCATCCACCAAGCGTGTCACTTTGTCATAGAAAGAGATCAGGTACGTCAAGCAGGACCTACCTTTCATAAACCCATGCTGACTGCGCCTGATCGCCTGCTTGCCCTGCAAGTGCCGCATGATGACACTCAAGATAATCTGCTCCATGAGCTTCCCTGGCACTGAGGTCAAACTAACAGGCCTATAGTTTCCCGGGTCAACCTTCCGGCCCTTCTTGTAGATGGGCATCACGTTTGGTAGCCGCCAGTCGACTGGGACCTCCCCCAATAGCCAGGACTGCTGATAAATGGTGGAGAATGGCTTGGCCAGCTCTTCCGCCACTTCTCGCAGCACCTTCAGGTGGATCCCATCAGGCCGCATCGACTTGCGTACATCTAAGTGCTGTAGCAGGTCGCCGACCATTTCCTTGTGGATTGTGAGGGCCACATCCTGCTCCTCATCCCCTTCCACCAGCCCCGGGTACTGGGTATCTAGGGAACAACTGGTCTTGCCGCTAAAGACTGAGGCAAAGAAGGCATTAAGCACCTCAGCCTTTTCCTCTTCTCTTGTCACTAAGTTTCCCCCCGCATCCAGTAAAGGATGGAGATTCTCCTTAGTCCTCCTTTTCATGTTAATGTATTTTAAAAACATTTTCTGTTGTCTTTAACAGCAGTAGCCAGACTGAGCTCCAGATGAGCTTTGGCCTTTCTAATTATGTCCCTACACATCCTTACAACATCCTTATAATTCTTCTGAGTGGCCTGCCCTCGTTTCCAAAGGTCATAAACCCTCTTTTTTTTCCTAAGCTCTAGCCACAACTTTCTGTTCAGCCAGGCCAGTCTTCTTTCACGCTGGCTCATCTTTGGGCACGTGGGGACAGACCACTCCGGAGCTTTTAAGATTTCCTTCTTGAGGAGTGCCCAGCCTTCCTGGACTCCTCTGCCCTTCAGGACTTCCTCCCAAGGGACTCTGCCAACCAGTGTCCTGAACTGCTCAAAGACTGCCCTCCGGAAGTCTAAGACAGCAGTTTTACTGGTCCCCCTCCTGACTTCGCCAAAAATAGAGAACTCTACCATTTCCTGGTGTAGCTCCATTGGTTAGTTGGAAATATATTAAACTAATATTAACAATGAATATATTTATTTGATACTAACAATGAATTACCATGATGAAGCACCTCTGGACTTGCAATTAAGATCCTACTGACACAAACTAGGGAGAAGACTGAATGAAAGAGAGGCCTGCTAACAGGTATATGTCCAGATAAAAGCAAGTGCTGGAGCATTTGGGTGCTGTGAGTAGGGCGGTGGGCATGAGTGGTGAGCCTGTAGTATCATGGTAAAGGACTGGGAGGAAGAAAAAGTTTATTCCTAATTTTGCTGGAGCTTTCCAGCCTTCTGTAGCCTTACTGTCTGTCATCAGTCATCCACTGAGATCACATTCCTGTCTTCTCCCAAACTTCTGGGCAAGCACTTGTATGTGGCTCTGAATTGTGCATCCAGAGTTTCACGTTGAGTATAAAAAGCAGGGCAGCATCCTCCTTTGTGAATCCCAATAGAAGCTGGGTCACTGCTGACAGCTTAGTCTCGTAAATACTGCAGGGAACTCTTATGTCTACCATGCTTTTAAGGTACTTCCTCAACTGAAATTTTAGGTGTCTAGATATTGTTGCTAAGGAAGACTTTGGAAATAGTTAATGGAGAGCAGAATTACCTTGCCCAATGGTGGCACTTTGAATAAAGTATAGTGGTCGTATGTAGTAGCTTCATCTCTTTTGAAGTCAGTGGAGGAACAGATCCCCAGGAGGAAACACTTAGTCCTGCTAACAGTTAGTATAACAAAGTCTCTGCTACTGCAGATTCAAAGGTAGTAGTGATACTGAGGAGTCTCCCTCTTTCTTTTGGTGGCTGTAGCTTTGATTCTTTCCTACATGTCTTAGCTTGTTAAAGTGTTCAATGACATTTAAGATATGATAGCAAATGGAATAGGTGGTTTATATATCCTTCCAAACTAGATACCCAACTCACTGCTCCTTGAAAATGAGATTTGACTTGGTGGTCAATGTGACTT
Organism: Anser cygnoides; assembly: GCF_040182565.1. Lineage (NCBI taxonomy): Eukaryota > Metazoa > Chordata > Aves > Anseriformes > Anatidae > Anser > Anser cygnoides. The sequence goes on from NC_089912.1 coordinate 69,792,898, forward strand.
CCCCTTTTCTGTATTCTTCAGAACATCAAACACTGTAATATGCAGATAACATAACAATTATTTTTAAAAACCTTTAATAGTATCTGACTGGAAAGGTATTTTTTGTCTTCATCTCAGACAGTAGGAGGAATAGTTGAGTGGACTTAAGTCACTTTTTTTTGTTGTTTTTTTTTTTTTGGTTATTACAACTTCATGCCTGTGTACTTTCTTTCAGCTTCATGACTGGGTACTTTCTTTGACATTTCATTTTTTCTCTTGGCAGACTTTAGCAATATTTGGAGGAACAGGAATGTGGCATTATAATAAACTGAAAGCTTTGTATCGTGTTTTGGGAGGAGACTACTGAATTTCATTAGGGAAAGTAAAGGGAGTTTTTAGGTACTTTCAATACTTCAAAATAAATGTGCTTAGTTCCTGTCTACAGAGATAAGCATTTAATTTTGAACCAGTCTTGAGGTAGGTGGTTTTAAAACATCATTTAATGTTACAATTATTGTTTCCTAGGGAGGACAGAATACTTGTTATGATATATAATGTGGTTGTCAGACAGGATGAGGGACGGAGTGAGAGCATGAACAAATGGAGTACAGTACTGGAGCTGAATTCTAGGGGGATGCTATGTTGAAATCAATGATGGAAGATTTAAAAGAGCATGACAATACTTCCGTGGAGCTTTTACAGATGAATTTTAATGATTTGCTAAAACTTCATAATCACTTCCCCTGGTGTCACTTAGAGTTAACTTCAAAGCTTGCTTCCTGTTGTTTAAATCTGATGTTGATTCTTCATTGTGATGCACGGAAAAGAAATGATGACTTTTAAATTCAGGTGCTGCCCTTTATACTGTGTAAGGATTTGAATGGAAGAAGTGTTTGTGGCATGATTTTCAGATGCATATATAATTGAAGCAGTGCCCTTCCTTGAGCAAGAGTGATTTTCCTTCAAATAAGCACTGTCTCATTTCTCTGGCTTTGGGGGAAAAGAAAATCAAGCCTAAAGTGGAGTAGGGAAATGCTTATTTTAGAGTACCACAAAATGAAGCAAGGAGCTGGTTTGCAGATGGAGCTTAACTTTGTGTTCTTTACTTCACTGTCACTTGCTTTTTATTGGGAAGCTGTTCTGAAAAGCTTCAGCTGCAGTTAATAGAATGCAAATTGTAGTCCCAGTTACACTGGTATAAATTTGGAGTGACTCTGTTGAAGCTATTGCTAAAGTAGCAATTGTAATACACTGGCTTCTGCATTACTGTATATGAATGTATAAAGCCTAATAGTTATTGACTTCTGCTAGTGGAAAAAATTCTGGGAGTGAGCAAGCGCACTCTGTGTCCAGAAATGCCAATGAAGACAAGACAATTTTTATACATAGTAGAAGTGTGGAAGTGTGTAGTAAAACTGAAAATATAGAACAGAAATAAGAACATTAAACAAAATAGTAAGAAGTGGAAAAATAAACAATGTAGGATAAAATGTTGGGGAAAGTGCAGAACCATGTAATTCCATACTTGACCATACTTAATATAACCAACAACCCACCTACAGAAAAAAAAAATCTCATTTTTTAAATATATTAAAGCTATATATGGTTTTAAAATGTTACTGGGGGAGGTGACTAGTAGCACCACAACTGGACAGGTAATTCAGGCTCAAATGACTTCTCGGTTACTTCATGAAAAAATAACTGCTAAAACAGTATCTCATCAAACTTGCAAGTGGCAGCTCTATTCACAGTTTTATGTATTTTCAGATGAGATTGTTTGGAGGCAAGGATCTGGCCTGTGTTTATGACTGAGTGATGGCTGCTGGTTACAGTGGTACAGAGAATAAAATATTAATTTAATATTCATGTTTGTTTATGTCTACTAAAAAACAGAAGGTGTCAATGCTTTGTGTTTACAAAAACAAAAACAAAGAGGAGAAACCTAAAGAAAAGAATAATAAACCAGTTTTAACCATCAAGAGAGTGAAATTTTCTGGTTCCATTTTTCTTGAACGTAAACACTTCATGACAGATCATGTTAATAAGGAAAGGTTAAAATAAGAACTGAATGGAGTAAAACTTTGAAGTTAGCCCTTGCAGGAGGTGTTGAACTAGAAAAGCTCAACATGAGCCAGCAATGTGCTGTTGCAGCCCAGAAAGCTGTCTGTATCCTGAGCTGCATCAAAAGAAGCTTGGCCAGCAGGTTGAGGGAAGTGATTCTCCCCCTCTGCTCTCATGAGACCCCACCTGGAGTCCTGTGTTCAGCTCTATAGCCCACCACACAATAGATGTAGCTATTAGAATGAGTCCAGAGGAGGGCCACGAGGATGACCAGAGGGCTGGAGCACCTCTCCTATGGAGACAGACTGAGAGAGTTGGTGTTCAGGCTGGAGAAAAGAAGGCTCTGGGGAGACCTTAGAGTGGCCTTATACCTAACAGGGGCCTAAAAGAAAGCTGGAGAAAGACTTTTTACAAGGGCATGTAGAGATAAGACAAGGAGTAATGGCTTTAAACTAAAAGAATGTAGATTTAGATTAGACATTAGGAACAAGTTCTTTACTCAAAAGTAAGGCACTGGAATAGGCTGCCCAGAGAAACTGTGGTTGTCCCATCCCTGGAAGTACTCAAGGCCAAGCTGGATGGGGCTTTGGGCAACCCTGGTCTACTGGGAGGTGCCCCTGCCCATGGCAGGGGGTTTGGGACTGGATGATCCTTAAACTCCCCTACCAACCCAAGCTGTTGTATGATACTATGATACTATGACTAGTTGACCGCCAGAGGTCGCTTCTGATCGAAACCCTTCCATACTTCTGTAAAGGTAGGAGACAGAAAGTAGTGCTACATTTCTACTCTCACTCGTGAGAAGACCACTGTCATTACTTCTCAGCCAACACAGTTTGAAATAAATGTCATTTTTTGATATCTACTACTACTTAGTTATAAACTTATATTGTAGGTACATTGTGGTTTCCTAGATGATTTATTTAAAAACATGTCTGCTCTAGGACGGTTAAGATATATATAAGTTATGCAGAGCTATAAGGTGTTGACTGAATTTAGGGAAAATATGTTTTTATTAATATTTGGGCCTGAATGCTTAGATAATTGCAAATTTGCTTGCTGAATTATTGAAAATTTGTAACAGAGGCTGACCTATTCAATATGTGCTTGGGGTAAACAGTTGTTCCTATTAAAAAAAAGTTTTAGTCACCCACTTAGGAAAGAAAACTAATCTAGTCTGATTTAGACAGTCAGTCACGCAAGGGGCACACAGGCAACACAGTCCGAAATATACATTCTGAAGACAGCCCACTGAAATCATTTGGAATCAGCTTTCAGATGTTTCATAAGTAAAACCAAGGTTTTATTTCACTAAATAAATGCTTCACAATGCATAATGCACCCAGCTGTAGCTGTAAATGCCATTTTCTCGATTGCTTAACTATTCCTTCTTTTGACCAAGGTTTATAGTGGTGTGAAATGAAGCTTAACTTTGCAAATATGTAATATATAGTAAAATTATCCCCTTTTGTGAAATTAGAGGGAATAAGCTTCTGATGGGTGTTTATGTACTGTAGTAAGAGATTATAAAAGATTAAAAGGAAATTTTAATGAGGTGAAAAGCAGCCCTTTCAGCTTCTAACCCTCATGATTATAGGAGCAGAAGCTGGAGGATTTAGGAGGGTTTAGCAAGATGAGGCTGGTGGGGAGATTATGACCTGTGATTGAAACCCGTTGCTTGTCTAACTCATGTTTCCTTAGATAATGCATTTAGGAGCCTAGTTGCTTCAAGAACAATGAGGGTGAGATGGGCAGAAGAAATATAGTCTTTAAGTAGTTTGAAGGCCTATTTAGTAAACCGAGTCAAACCAAACACAGAAGAACACAGCATTTAAATATATGTACGTGCATTTAAATATAAGGCACGTTATAGACTTGTGCAACTGCATTTATATCTGTAACAAAAAAATCACAGAGCAGTAGCATAATACAATGCTTGGAATTATAACCTGAACTCTTCATCATGTTATAAGCATGTTTTTTTGAAAGGAAATAAACTTAGTCTGTAATATGTTTGTAACTAGTAGTATAAATTATTCAAAGGAAATATTTGGTTTAGGCCACTATTTTTTTTAGAATGTATTCCAGAGTATTGAAAGTATTTGAAGAATCCAAATGAGCAGTTTTCATGACTACTGATGAAGCAAAGGTAAAACACAAACAAACAAAAAAACCTATTATTTCCATGTTATAATTTGTATAAATTTGCGTGGAACACAAAGGGTGAATAGGGAGCAAAATTATCTTCCTCTCCTCTCCTCTCCTCTCCTCTCCTCTCCTCTCCTCTCCTCTCCTCTCCTCTCCTCTCCTCTCCTCTCCTCTCCTCTCCTCTCCTCTCCTCTCCTCTCCTCTCCTCTCCTCTCCTCTCCTCTCCTCTCCTCTCCTCTCCTCTCCTCTCCTCTCCTCTCCTCTCCTCTCCTCTCCTCTCCTCTCCTCTCCTCTCCTCTCCTCTCCTCTCCTCTCCTCTCCTCTCCTCTCCTCTCCTCTCCTCTCCTCTCCTCTCCTCTCCTCTCCTCTCCTCTCCTCTCCTCTCCTCTCCTCTCCTCTCCTCTCCTCTCCTCTCCTCTCCTCTCCTCTCCTCTCCTCTCCTCGAGTCTCCTCTCCTCGAGTCTCCTCTCCTCGAGTCTCCTCTCCTCGAGTCTCCTCTCCTCTCCTCGAGTCTCCTCTCCTCGAGTCTCCTCGAGTCTCCTCTCCTCTCCTCGAGTCTCCTCTCCTCGAGTCTCCTCTCCTCGAGTCTCCTCTCCTCGAGTCTCCTCGAGTCTCCTCGAGTCTCCTCTCCTCTCCTCGAGTCTCCTCTCCTCGAGTCTCCTCTCCTCTCCTCGAGTCTCCTCTCCTCGAGTCTCCTCTCCTCGAGTCTCCTCTCCTCTCCTCGAGTCTCCTCTCCTCGAGTCTCCTCGAGTCTCCTCTCCTCTCCTCGAGTCTCCTCTCCTCGAGTCTCCTCTCCTCGAGTCTCCTCTCCTCGAGTCTCCTCGAGTCTCCTCGAGTCTCCTCTCCTCTCCTCGAGTCTCCTCTCCTCGAGTCTCCTCTCCTCTCCTCGAGTCTCCTCTCCTCGAGTCTCCTCTCCTCGAGTCTCCTCTCCTCGAGTCTCCTCGAGTCTCCTCGAGTTGAGTCTCCTCGAGTCTCCTCGAGTTGAGTCTCCTCGAGTCTCCTCGAGCTGAGTCTCCTCGAGTCTCCTCGAGTCTCCTCTCCCTGAGTCTCCTCTCCTCGAGTCTCCTCTCCTCGAGTCTCCTCGAGTCTCCTCTCCTCTCCTCGAGTCTCCTGGAGTCTCCTCTCCTGGAGTCTCCTCTCCTCGAGTCTCATCTCCTCTCTGAAATATTTTTTATGATATCATGCACTTTTTTCGTATAATTGCAGATGTTTTATGAACAGGAACAGGTTGCCCAAAGAAGTTGTGGATGCCTCATCCCTGGAAGTGTTCAAGGCCAGGTTCGAAGGGGCTTTGAGCAACCTGGTCTGGTGGGAGGTGTCTCTGCCATAGGTTGGAATTGGATGATCTTTAAGATCCCTTCTAACTCAAACCATTCTACAATTGTAGACTGAAAAAAAAAAAAAGTCAAAAATGACTTTTATAAGCTTCTCTAGATTCTCAAGGTAGATATGGAGTTAGATGTCTTTAGATTCCTAATTCATTAGGTATAAGCCATTAGAATTCTTAATTTGCAATTAATTGATAATAATCGTAAATCATGAGCATATGCAATTCAAGTAGTACAAAGCTATCTAAGGACTATTGTTGTCTGTGCAGGTGACCTGAAAACCGTATGTACTGGGTCTGGCTGGGATGTTAACTTTCCCTGCAGCAGCCCATACGGTACTGTGCTCTGCACTTGTAGCTAGAACAGCAGTGGTATCACACCAGTGTTGTGTCTGCTGCTGAGCAGTGCTGGCACAGCATCAGGACTCTCTCTAACCCTCCTAGGGGGTGGATAAAAAAGTGAGAAAGGAACATAACCAGGGCAGCTGGCCTAAACCAACCAAAGGGATATTCCATGCTATATGATGTCACACTCAGCAATAAAAGGTGGAAAAAGGAAGAAGAGGGGAGGGGTGGGCTCTCATTGAGAGAGAAATTGTAATTTCTTTCCTCTGCACTTCCACAAGGCCTTTACATTTTTTTTTTCCCTTTCCCCTTCCCTTTTCCCCTTTCCCTTTTTTCCCTTTAGTTAAATTGTTTAATTAATAATAATCTTTCCTTAATAATTATTTTTTCCCTTTAATTATCCTTATCTCAACCCATGAGTTGTTCTTTCCTTTACTTCTTCCCCACCTCTTCTAAGGAGGGGGAGTGAGAGAGCGGTTGTGGCGTTCAGCTGCCTAGCATGGTAAAACCACCACACAGTACCAGAGCACTTAAAGTCTCAGAGCCCTCCCTCAACAGTTCTCAGATGAGGCATTCCCTAGTCTGTCATGCATGTGAAGAGATAGAATAAAGTAGTAGTGTCCTTCAAAAAAGCACTCTAAAGATTAATTAGACTTTGCATATCTTCACTCATGGCTAAGGTGCTATCCTAGAAAGCAGAGTATAAATGAAATTCCTGCTCATTTACGCTTGCAGAAAGAAGGGTTTTAAACTCCCATTTCCTAGAACCTAGAGAGTTTCTTTGTCACAGAAATATGGATTTCGTGTTTTGTTCAGTTAGATCTTAAAACTTGAGAAGAGGAACTTGAATGGTTTGCTTTGGAAAATGAAGTAATGGCAAGAAGCCATCTGGGACAGATATTTAAATAACTGCTCTGGAGTAAATATATCAAATATTGAAATTAAGACAATCTTGACATGGTCCATTAAGGGGTACTAGTCTCCGAGCTGACAGATATTTCTGATGATTTTCCTTCTCATATTTGGGAGGTGGGTAACTAATTTCAGGATTAAACAGACTGATTTATAGCAGAAGATCTTTGAGGCCAGATCTTTTTAAGTAACAACATTCCACACCTTTCCTCATTGTTTCACTTCTGGCTAGCGTAAATGGCTTCAAGTTATCTAGGGTCAGATCCTTGTTTCTACTGAACTTACACTGAATCTTTACATCTGAAAATATCTTTTGAATTGGAATCTTATAGATCAGCTAACGAAATCTCCAGTGTTCCAAATACTACAAAAGCACTGCAAATCTCATTTTTAGAACCCGAGTCAGATATATTGTGTTTCCTGGGACCATCAGTAGTGTAAATTTAAATAATAAATATTGAACTGCCCCTTAAGATGGATTTGCAGACCACTGAAAATACAGTTTTCAAGTCTGCTTTTTACAAGATTGGAAGAGTATAAGTAAATTGGTCAATAGCTTCACGCTGGAGGTAGTCATGGCTCAAGTTAAAATTTCTGCTGAATTTCTCTAGTGAATTTTCTGCTGAATTTCTCTAGTGAATTATTTACCTATAGACTTTTGAAAAGTGTTCTGCCAATGGACTGCGAAAATATTTCATTTTTAGTCATTACAGCTGAAATCTGGTAATCCTACATAAGGAAGTGATAAATAAGTTAGCACGAATGGGAACTGGTTGCAGCAGTATTATTTGACTAAATAATTGCTATAGCCAATTTCATTTGAACTTGAAGCTTCAAAGGGAAATTATATCTCCACGTCTGCTGGATGGAAATGTAGTTAAGGCAGCTTTACTGTCCTAGAGAAATGTCCAGAAGCTTGTCTGATTTTACTCTTTATTAGTTGGTCTAAATGAAGATAAAACTACTCATTACAAACTTGCCTGGCTTGCGTTTTTACACCATTCTAGGTGAAGCAACATTGTGATTATTAAACCGTATCCCTGTATGCAAAATGACTTTTTTTCAGGTAATGTAGATCACATTAATAAATGATATTCTCTACACTTCAGTCCTAGAAGGATCAGCATGAATAAACTTTTAATTCAACTGATTTTTGTTGTGCTGATGGGTTATTAAAAATAGTATTGGAGCTAACCAGTTAAATATTTCATAGAATCATAGAATCATATGGGTTGGAAAAGATCTCTCAGATCTTCAGGTCCAACCATTAACCTAGCACTACCAAGTCTACCACTAAGCCACATCCCAAAGCACCACATCTACACATCTTCTGAGTACTTCCAGGGATGATGACTCAAGCACTTCCCTGGGCAGCCTGTTCCAATATATCACTACCATTTCAGTGAAGATTTTTTTCCTAATATCCAACCTAAACCTCCCTTGGTGTGACTTGATTCCACTTCCTCTTGTCCTGTTGCTTGTTGCCTGGGAGAAGAGACCGAACCCCACTCCATTATAACCTCCTTTGAGTTTGTTGTAGAGAGTGATCAGGTCTCCCCTGAGCCTCCTTTTCTCTAAGCTTAACAACTCCAGCTCCCTCAGCCAGCCCTCCATAAGACTTGTTCTCTAGGCCCTTCACCAGCTTCATTGCCCTTCTTTGGACACGCTCCAGTAACCTGATCTCCTTCTTGTAAGGAGGGGCCCAAAAGTGAACACAGTATTTGACGTGTGGCCTCCCCAGAGCCAAATATAGGGGGACAATCACTTTCCTAGTGCTGCTTGCCATGCTGTTTCTGATCCAAGCCAGGATGCTGTTGGCCTTCTTGGCCACTGCAGCACACTTCTGGCTTGTATGGCCATCAATCAATACCCCCAGGTCCCATTCCTCTGGTCAGCTTTCCAGCCTCCCTTCCCCCAACACGTAGCATTGCATGGGGTCGTTGTGCCCCAAGTGTAGGACCTGGCATTTGGCCTTGTTGAAACTCGTACAGTTGGGCTCAGCCCATTGGTCCAGCCCATTGAGATCCCTCTGAAGAGCTTTTCTGCCCTTGAGCAGATCAACACTCATGCCTAACTTGGTGTCATCTGCAAACTTACTGAGGGGCTCTTGATCTCCTCATCTAGATCACTGAGAAAAATATTTAAGAGGACTGGTCCCAGTACTGAGCCCTGGGGACACCAATGACCATTCTCCAACTCCATTCACCACAGCTCTTTGGACCCAGCCACCCAGCCAGTTTTTTACCCAGCAAAGCATATGCCGGTCCAAGCCATGAGCACTCAGTTTCTCCAGAAGAACATTGTGTGAAACAGAGTCAAAATCTTTACTAGGTAGACCACATCCACAGCCTTTTCCTTATCTACTAGGAGGGCCACATTGTCATAGAAGGGGATCAGGTCAGTTAAGCAGGACCTGCCTGAACAACTCCAGTTCCTTCAGGCACTCCTCATAGGGCCTGGAACACAAGTCCTATGAGGAACAGCTGAAGGAACTCAGGTTGTTTAGTCTGGAGAAGAGGAGGCTCAGGGGAGACCTAATTGCTCTCTACAACTACCTGAAAGGAAGGTGTGGGGAGCTGGGGGTCGGCCTCATCGTGCAGATAACTAGTGATAGGACTAGAGGGAATGGCCTCAAGTTGTGCCAGGAGAGGTTCATTTTGGAAATGAGGAGACATTTCTTCTCAGAAAGAGTAATCAGGCATTGGAACGGGTTTCCCCGGGAGGTGGTGGAGTCACCGTCCCTGGGGGTGTTTAAGGAAAGGTTGGACGTGGTGCTTAGGGACGTGGTTTAGTGAATGACGTTGGTAGATGGGTAATGGTTGGACCAGATGATCTTGAAGGTCTTTTCCAACCTTAATGATTCTATGATTCTGTGGTAAACACATGCTGACTGGGCCTGATCATCTGTTTGTCCTGTGTGTGCTGCATGATGGCACTGAAGATGATATACTCCATAACCTTCCCTGGTACCGAAGACAGACCTACTGGCCTATAGTTCCCCAAGTCCTCCTTACAGCTTTTTGTTGGGGTTTGTATGTTATATTACAGCCAATTCTGTAGTTGCCTAGAAGTTAAAAATATATTTTTCTTTGAGGCTGAGGCCAATGAATTAAGACATTTATATAGAGGGAAATCTTTCCATCTCTGCCTACCAATGTTACAGTATAATGTTTGAGCACTGAAAGGTAGTAAAAATCTTGAGTAAGTGGAGTTCCCTATTTTCATATTCAAGTAACTGATAGTAGAATTTGGCACAGCTCCTTTTAGCTTGTGAATGCTTCAGTTAATGGACATAATTTGCTGTTAAAGGCAATAGGAAATACAATTTGTGGTTCAGTCTGCTCAAGACAAAAATGAGGTTATCTTTGTCAACTTTTCTGCCAGACAGCTACACTTACATTTATATTTACACTTATATAATGGTAGGAGAAATATTCTAGAACAGGTCACTACAGTATTCTGAACAAACTCTGTTTGCAAAGGTAATTGAACTATATGAAGATTCACCTACAGGACTTTCATTTTGTCCCTCTTTATTTTTCTGATTTCTCCATGAGATTAGCTTTGAATTCATAGACTGGATAACAGCGAAATCCTGCTGAAAACATTGTACTGGGTCTCTTGTTTAGACACTTATTACTGATTCCATTGAAACCCTTCCACTGAACCAGATGTACTCCCAGCCTTCTCTGACTTTTTTTTTTGTGAACTTTTATATAATTTCAGAAGTAAATATGACCTGTCTTTTTTAAATTTAAATTTAACTTTTAATTTTTATTTCTCATGTGAAATCATTCTTCAAATTGAGACAATTTTTACATTTACTTGGGACACATTTTTCTTCATAGTATGTGGTTGTTACTGTCTGGGAGAAATGACTGTACTGAAATTTATTTTTAAACAGCTGAAAATGCTAAGATGTCAATTTAACCTTTCATGACATTAATATTGTGTTTTTGTAGATGTTACCATTTCAATTTAGGAAAAGTGCAAGAAGTAAAACTGTTTTGGACAAGTGTTAACTGTATGATAACAAGCTAATTTATAAAACAAGAGCTCTTAGATGAAAATGGGCCACTCAGAGAGACAATTTTACATTTTGGAAAGTAAGATGTAGTTGTTAATTAGTGTATAGTGTCCAAAATAATCTACAGCCAGGTATTGAACTGCCTAAAGTAGTTTGGATCATTTCGATCACATCAACAGGAGAAAAGGAAAACAAAAGGAAAATGGAGTATTAATTTTTGTTTTTCTTAGAGTGCTGGAGAGGTGGAAAAGTCACAAAAATTCATCCTTTCTGGCCTTAGCCCTGTATCTCAGAAGGTAGGGAGGCAAAAGAAGCTGAAATCATGATTAGTATTTGGATTCATCTTAAGTGCTCTTACTCTTCATAGAATCATTAAGGTTGGAAAACTCCTTCAAGATCATCTGGTCCAACTGTCCCCCTACCACCAATATTACCTAGTAAACCATGTCCCTAAGTACCATGTCCAACCTTTCCTTAAACACCGCCAGCTCTTGTTACTCTTTCCACATAGTCCTGTAGATAAAGTAAGACTTTATTCTAAATCCATATGTGTGATCATATTCTTGCTTTTGGCTCTTTAGAAATGCCAAGAATAAGGCCAAATGAAGATCTTCCTCATATCCAGGGAAAAAAACAAACAAACAAACAAACAAAACACACTCAATTCGTGCTTCAGCTCAGCCATTTAACTCTATCTGAACTACTCCTCCACAACTCTTCCCCATTGACTCACTTTCATAAAAGTGCTGTGAGCACATACACTGTAATCTGGTAATCACTTCATTTCATTCTTTTCCTCTAACGTTGTTTACAGTAGTTACAGTTTATAGATAACCCCATGCAGCATAAAAAGAATCTAAAGAAGTTATTTGTTCAGCTCTTGTTATGCAATTGTTCATGATGCTGGATATTATGAGTGCAGGAACATATTAGTTGCAGGAATTTGGTGTCCTACAGCAAAACTGGAGTCAGCCACTGTACAAAGGTGCAAAGGTGCATAAGATTACTATTCAAAATCACTGCATGAAGCTCTCTCCGGTGGGGATTTCATGTTTGTGCTCAAATTAGAGAGTGAAGGTCAGTGCCCAGGCTTTGCCACCAGAGGTCTTCAAAGAACATATTATAGACATATCTTCAGTAACTGAAAATAATAGGTACCTCTTAAAGTCACTGCTGACAGAAATAGTCAGGAGTAATTTTCTCAAGTGCTTCAAGTCGTTATTTGTCAGAGATGCAGAAGTCGTGCCTGACAGAGTCACTGCTGGAAAGCTGGAACAGCTCATCTTGCTTTGTTTGTCTGTCTGGTTGTGCTGTTCTCTATTCCCCTGCTTAAAGAGGGAGAGATTTTGATAGTGTCGAATTAAAAAGAGTTTCTGATTACTTGTTGAATGTACATAAACAGAAAGAAGACTTCAGTGTATTCCCTCAAGGGCCTTCTGAGGGATGCTGTGGGCCGGAGTGAGTGGAGAGAACGAAGGTACTGCAGGCGACCTGGTCCTGCACACACCATCCCTTGCAGAGGAGGCTCTCCCAAGCCAGGCCCTCCTGCATGTGACACTGCCTGCAGCCCTCCCAGCACAGAGCCTCGTGGACCCTCCTTGCTAACAAGCTTCTCCTAGCCTCATGCTGAAGATCCCTCACTGGGTTAGGAAGCGTAGGATGGTTTTGGATTTACCTTCCTGAAGGCCGTGGGGCAGATGCATTTCTTGGGCTTTTTTTTATGCCTTTTATCCTTGGATAAGGAACAGGAAATGTTTTTGGAAAAGTAATTCCTTTTCAAAAATGAGATATTTCCCTTTTTATTGGTTTTATATTAGAGTGTAGTGATATTTTACACTGTGATAACACAAGGGAGAGACAGTTTTTCTGTCATAAAATAAGTCTCCAGTGAAACTATAAGTCTCTTAAGCTCATCCAGTTAAAGTTAATACATCAGTTGAAAGAAGGCCTTAGAACATGAGAAAACTCTTCTGTGTTTTCTGTGAAGGTGGCAGAGCACTGAACAAGTTGCCCGGGGAGGCTGTGGAGTCTCCTGCTCTGGAGATATGTAAAACCTGCAACATACTCTAGGTGATCCTGCTTGTCAGGGGGGTTGGACTAGATGATCTTCAGAGGTCCCTTCCAACCTCAAACATTATGTGATTCTCTGTTTCTGTAACATATAACAACCTAGTGATTTCCCTGTACTCATAAAATACAACTCATGTTTTCTTGAATGGACACTTGGATTTTATTTTATTTTATTATTTTATTTTATTTTATTTTATTTTATTTTATTTTATTTTATTATTTTATTTTATTTTATTTTATTTTATTTTATTTTATTTTATTTTATTTTATTTTATTTTATTTTATTTTATTTTTTTATTTTATTTTATTTTATTTTATTTTATTTTATTTTATTATTTAGTTTAGTTTAGTTTAGTTTTGTTCTGTTCTGTTCTGTTTTGTTTTCAAGTCAAAAGTGGGAAAGCAGAATATTTAGAAGCTGAGATAAATATGCAGTATCATGCTGTCATTCTGGGGAGCTGAAAGTACTGGATCTTCCAGATGCTGATGTGCTCTGTTTTGATTTTGAGAAGAGAATTCATTTTATCCAGGAGCAAATCTCGAAGTTCTCTATTGTTTAAAATGTCACGTTGCACTGTTGAAGTCTTTTCTTCTCGTGGGCTGTTTTGGGTTAGTTTGGTAAGAGCATTCCTTAACTTCCTCTGCCAAGCAAAAAAAGGGTTTATTTCCTTCCTTTCTTTCCTTTCTTTACTTCTGTCCTTCTTTCTTTCTTTCTTTCTTTATCTCTCTCTCTCTTTCTCTCTCTTTCTCTCTCCCTTCCTTCCTTCCTTCCTTCCTTCCTTCCTTCCTTCCTTCCTTCCTTCCTTCCTTCCTTCCTTCCTTCCTTCCTTCCTTCCTTCCTTCCTTCCTTCCTTTCTTTCTTTCCTTCCTTCCTTCCTTCCTCTTTCTTTCTTTTTCTTTCTTTCTTTCTTCTTTCTTTCTTTCTTTCTTTCTTTCTTTCTTTCTTTCTTTCTTTCTTTCTTTCTTTCTTTCTTTCTTTCTTTCTTTCTTTCTTTCTTTCTTTCTTTCTTTCTTTCTTTCTTTCTTTTCCTTTCTTTCCTTTCTTTCTTTCTTTCTTTCTTTCTTTCTTTCTTTCTTTCTTTCTTTCTTTCTTTCTTTCTTTCTTTCTTTCTTTTTCTTTCTTTCTTTCTTTCTTTCTTTCTTTCTTTCTTTCTTTCTTTCTTTCTTTCTTTCTTTCTTTCTTTCTTTCTTTCTTTCTTTCTTTCTTTCTTTCTTTCTTTCTTTCTTTCTTTCTTTTTCTTTCTTCTTCCTTCCTTCCTTCCTTCCTTCCTTCCTTCCTTCCTTCCTTCCTTCCTTCCTTTCTTTCTTTCTTTCTTTCTTTCTTTCTTTCTTTCTTTCTTTCTTTCTTTCTTTCTTTCTTTCTTTCTTTCTTTCTTTCTTTCTTTCTTTCTTTCTCTTTCTTTCTTTCTTTCTTTCTTTCTTTCTTTCTTTCTCTTTCTTTCTCTTCTTTCTCTCTCTCTCTTTCTCTTTCTCTTCCTTCCTTCCTTCCTTCCTTCCTTCCTTCCTTCCTTCCTTCCTTCCTCCCTCCCTGCCTCCCTCCCTCCCTCCCTCCCTTCCTCCCTTCCTCCCTTCCTCCCTTCCTCCCTTAATAAGCATTGATAGGTGAGATTCTCAAGGAATTCTTACTTCTCCTTCTTCTCCTCCTTCTCCTTCTCCTTCTCCTTCTCCTTCTCCTTTTCCTTCTCCTTCTCCTTCTCCTTCTCCTTCTCCTTCTCCTTCTCCTTCTCCTTCTCCTTCTCCTTCTCCTTCTCCTTCTCCTTCTCCTTCTCCTTCTCCTTCTCCTTCTCCTTCTCCTTCTCCTTCTCCTTCTCCTTCTCCTTCTCCTTCTCCTTCTCCTTCTCCTTCTCCTTCTCCTTCTCCTTCTCCTTCTCCTTCTCCTTCTCCTTCTCCTTCTCCTCCTTTTCTGAATATTTTATTTTTTTGTGGCATGGCTTTTAAATATAATTGCAGATTTATAAGCTGGTATTTGTTACTGTTGTTATACCAAGTGCAACCATTGCTGTTATCTAAGAACAAGGTGTTCTTATTGCTGCATGCAATTTACAGTTTGCTGTCGTGGTTCTAGATAAAGGTGCAAAAAATTATTACACTTTTTTTTTTTTTTTTTTAAACATAAAGCTGCTCATTTTTGTGTCTCTGAAAGAAGAGTCAAAATCAAAACTGTAGAGGAAGAGCTCTGACCATTCAGAACTCAAAGCAGGATTTCTCACATCTTCTCTGTCATCTTTAATAAATCAGTCACCTCCTGTATTGCTGTCTGAATAAGTGTATTTTGAAGGGGGAAGTAATAAAAGTTTGAATCTGATTTTTTCTTCTTTTACCCTTACTTTATTAACTATCAATAGTAAGCCTATTAAATATAATTTGATATATCTGTACCCAAACTCAACTAGATATATGTATGAATTCCAAAGGATTTGGGAATTTGAAGTAATTTATTTTTAAAGCAGCACTCCAATATAATGTGTGCTTTTAAAGTGGTACTTGAATGTGTCTCATACTCATGCAAAATAAATTTATTTTCAGCTCTGTTATTTATACAGTCTTGTGTATATTTTTTGTCTGTAAGCAAATGACATACATGTTCCTTGTCCCAGAGGTCTCCTTGATTGGAAATGTTAAACAGTAAGAAATCTCAGAGATGCAAGTGTGAAGACTTGGTCTAGAGAATTCCTCAAACCCATTTTTTTTGTCAACGAGGCCAATTAAGGATATGTAGCACATCATATACGCCATGCTTATATACACACCACTCTGTATTCAATTTACTTACCTTTTATGGAATGGACAGAGTGAACACAAAGATCTGAGTTGGTGACTATGCATAATAATCAATTTATCTTTCCTTATGGCCAGAGATATAAATTCAAGCAATTGCTGTAGTCTTTTCTGATGTGAAGATGTGCAAATCCTGTGCTATGTTTTGAATACCAGTATGTAGTCACAGCAGCCTAACAAAGCTCAGCTTCCTTAGGACTCTGACCTTCTGAGGACTGATGTACTTCCCTACTTCTTCTCTACGTCTAAGAGATGCTAATAAGTGATTGAATATATCTCCATATGTCCATTTGTTAAAGAACTGACATTCTTATTTACAGTAAGTAAAAACACTCTGAAGAGAAGCAGGATTATCTATAATATAACTTTCTTCCACATAGTGAGGAAATTTTACTTTTAAAATCAGTTCATGAGTTTTGGCCTTTATTGGGAAAGATTTTCAGAACATGATTTCTTTGATGAATCAAGAATGTTGTTTTCACCTGAAGTCTTCATTTATTTATGCAGCTAATTTAGGCCAATTTATTCCATTGCGGGGTATGATTTGTACTGAGTGCTGCCTGCAAGAAACCAAGCAGGTCCAGCTTCCTTGAATTAAGTTATGTCCTGAGAAGAATCAAATACAGAAATGGAAAAAGAATCTGATTGGCAAAGAAAGGTACATCATAGATAGGGCAGGGATAAAATGAGATTTGTCGTAAGTCAAGCTGAGTTTAACCTTACAAAGGAAACTAAAGCAAATAGTATTTTTTTTCAGGTATATATGAAAAGGCAAGAAGAGAAGAGCACATGAAGGTATTGAGGAGGACGACTCAGCCAAGACTAAAAATACTCACGACAGAAAAATATAAACTAATAGCTTTTCTTCCACAAAGTAATTTGAACAAATGTTAAAATGAAGAAAAAATTGTTAAGGACGCAGAAGAGGACATGGATTGTATCAGAACGTGATGAGAAAAGGTATTTAACTGCCAGAGAGGAAGGAGAGAGCCTGGTTAGTTTCTTCCCACAAAGGTGAGGGATATTGGAATTTTTTGCAGAAACACTAGTCTAGTTTAGCCCCTAAGGATTGAAAAACAGAGTTTCCAGATAAAAGGGAAGGGAGAGGAAAGGGTTTAGGTGATTACAGTCTTGTTATATTATTCCAATACTATGGTTTAAAAAAAAATACAAAAAAAAAAGGAAGGAAATAATGATTGAAGAAAAATAGATCATAATTCACCCACTTTTTTATTTACCAAAAGATAAATCACATTGCACTAGCTTAATGCTTTTCCTGTTTAAATGATTCACTGGAAAACAAGGAGCCTGCCTACATTTTTTTTTTTGTTTGATATAGTAACAGCTATGATACTGTTAGTTAAGCTAGAGGAGAAGGAGATTAGTGTAGGAATTGCAAGACTTAGGTTAGTATTAGTAAAAATGATCCAGTTAGGCTTCCAGATAGGACTTGAGAATTAGGTTATTACAGCGTAAATGTTGCTTTTAACTGTCCCTGTTAATTAAGAATGGGAGCTTAAGTGTTATGTAAGTTGTCTGGATAGGATACTAATTGTACAAGTAAAAGATGTATCTTAAAGCAGTCTGAATTCTAACACATTAATTTTGCTTTAATATGTGGTTGGTCTGAGTTAAAATATACTTTCTGTCTCAATGTACTAGATCTTAATATGAATTTCTCATGCAGGATTATGTAGGATGATGTACTATTTTATGTAGGTAGGCAAGACCTAACTAGGGAAAAAAAAATGGAGATAGCAATATTTTTCCAATCCATTTCTGTTAAAAGCTATGTAGTAATGTCTTAGCTGTGATATGTTAGTAATACTGACCCAGAGACAGGCCTTTTGTTTATGCTGAAATGCATCTGTGTTGTTGATCAGTGATTATTCATCATTTTCTAAGGTCAAAGGGTTGTGGTGCTGTATCATTAGGTCTCTAGGAGAGAAGAAGTGAAATTTTCCCTGAGATGCTTGCACTGGTCAGAAAGACAAAATCCAGGAAATGGAATTGGTTGCAGCGTAATTTGATGAGGGAAGAGCCTGGGTTTTTCAGTGACTAATAGTGGTATAACAGCTGTTAATTTGTTGAAGTTGAACCTGAAGTGACCATATTTATATATGAAGCATGTTTTTTTCAGAAAAAAAATGCGAAAGGAAAACTGCAAAATTATAAATGTGTAGTTAAATAATAGCTAGAACTCTGTATAGCCAGGATTTCATTTGAGGGGTAGTATGGTGTACTGGGGTCCCGTAATGAAATATAAAAAATATGCGTATATGTAGACACTTGAGCCATTCAGATTTCTGGAAGACACCAAAATAAATAAATAATTCATCAGGCCTTTCCTTTGAAAGCGCAAGTCAACACCTAGTAGGACTTTGCCAGGCATTCTTACAATTATAGGTTTTTTGTTTGTTTGTTTTTAATTTACAACTTCATTGACATGGTCAAAAAAAAAAAAAAAAAGCCAGAAGTATAATGAAAGCAAAAATTAAACAGACTCATCATATTTAGTCAACCAACTTCTTTTGGCACAGATAATCCTGTATTTTTTGCATATTCCTCCTCTTTTCATTTTTTTAGTAAATCTGTACATTTTTTTTTTTTCCTGGCTGCTACGTAAGAATCTCCTTTAACTTTTTCTCTTCCTTATTTGAACACTTTTACATACATTCAGGGGTCCTGTTTTCCCTCTTCTTTCCATCTCTACTCTTAATATTTGAAAGGTATAAAACATTGTGAGGGCTTTTGCTAGCTTCTCTCTGCAGACAGCTCCCAAGCCTACCTCTTCACCCCATTCTGTCTCTCTCAATTTAGTTTCACATTTCAGCCTGTCTTTCTGGATGTCCTGTTCTCAGTTCAAACCTAATATTCTGAAAGTGAACTTTTTTTTTTTTTTTTTAAATTATTATTGTTGCTCAGTTCTTCATCCTGGCTGGTAGTTTCATTATTTGTTCTGTGATTTTGACTGTGGCATGTGTCCTTTTCCAGATGCATTTGTGCTGACTGAAGAAAATACTGCTATCTGTCCCCAGACCACCTCTTTTGTGAAAGTTTGCTTCCCAAAATTATGGTGGCCGAAGACTTGTATAGTATTTCATTTTGTTGCAGTCAGAATGAACCAGGTTATTTTAAACAGTGAATTTTAAGTCTACTCTGTTGGAGACATGACAAAGAAAAATCAAGGGAAGGGGAAGGAGAAGGAGAAGGAGAAGGAGAAGGAGAAGGAGAAGGAGAAGGAGAAGGAGAAGGAGAAAAGGAAAAGAGGAAAGGAAAAGGAAAAGAAAAAGAGAAAGAGAAAGAGAAAGGAAAAGGAAAAGAGAAAGGAAAAGAGAAAGAGAAAGAGAAAGAAAAAAGAAGCTCTTCATTTTATCTTCCAGAATTACACTTCTCTCTCTGTTGAATTTGCAGAATTTTCTTTTAAGTTAAATATATAAGATTTGTCTATGCAGAAAGGTGAAAAAGGTCAATCTTCTCTTTCAAACTGGTGAAAGAAGTTGTGGCAGTTTTTGTGTGCTTAACAGCTCAGAAGCTAAAGCATCTCAGGAACCTATGCTCAATTCTCCTCTGCCTACCCAGATGCAGAACCTCATTTCTCACTTTGAGAATACCCTGACCAGCAGGCAGTATGTATTTCATTCTCCAACTATGATATGGAAAGAAAAATGTTTTATTTGGATGCGATAAACTTGCTGTACCCTCTGCAAGTTTGCAGATGACACCAAGGCAAGCAGTGCAGTTGTTACAAGAGAAGGAAGGGATACCATCCAGAGGGACCTGGATGAGCTTGAGAACTGTGAACCTGATGAGGTTCAATAAGTCCAAGTGCAAGGTACTGCACCTGGGTCGGGGCAATCCCAGACATGAGCACAGACTGGGAGAAGAACCCACTGAGAGCAGCCCTTCAGAGAAGGACTTGGGGGTTCTGGTGGACAAAAATCTCGACACAAGCCAGCAGTGTGTGCTAGCAGCACAGAAGGCCAACTGCGTCCTGGGCTGCACCAACAGAGGGGTGGGCAGCAGGTGGAGGGAGGGGATGGTGCCCCTCTGCTCTGCCCTTGTGAGGCCCCACCTGCAGTGCTGCGTCCTGGTCTGGGGCCCCCAGCACAAGAAGGATGTGGGGGAATGTTAAAGCAGGTCCAGAGGAGGGACACAAAAATGTTAAGAGGTCTGGAGTACCTCTCCTACCAAGACAGGTTGAGAAATCTGGGGCTGTTCAGCCTAAAGAAGAAAAGGCTCCAGGGTGACCTTATTGCACCTATTCAATACTTAAAAGGGGGGTTACAAAAAAGATGGAGAGTGACTTTTTGCTCAGTCAGATAATGACAGTAAAAGGGGGAAAGTTTTAAACTAAAAGTGGTGAGATTTATGTTAGAGGTTAGGAGGAAATTCTTCACTCATAGGGTGGTGAGGCACTGGAACAGGTTGCCCAGAGAAGTTGTGGATGCCCCATCCCTGGAGGTGTTCAAGACCAGGTTGGATGAGGCCCTGAGCAACCCGATCTAGTGGGTGGCATCCCTGCCCATGGCAGGGGGGTTGGAACTGGGTGATCTTTAACGTCTCTTCCAGCTCAAGCCGTTCTATGATTCTATGGTTCTATGATAATGAAGTGAACTTCATGCTCCATCTAGTGGTTATGTTTCAACCTTCACTTGACAAGGCCAAGAATGAAACTGTATTCCATCTTCTCTGTCTTGGTGAGTGGTGAGCTTGTTGATCTCTTGCCACCGGACTCCTGAATATATGAGAGCTTGTGAGAAGGGATGGCGTTACAATCAACTGCTGTTGCCTCTAGGTTGTGCTCTGAGCGAGAACCAGCTGGTGGAGGGAGGGAAGAAAGGATAGAGATGAGCTGCACAGTGTTGTCAAGACTCGTAACCAGGAGATGGCATTTACATATGTAGGAAATTTTACAAAAGCAATGGTAAATTCTGAGCACCAGAAGAACTAGACAGAGTCTGAGCAAGGAGCAAATTCTATTGGTCAACAAGGAGCTATATCTAATCAAGGCAAAGACTAGTCTAGCCTAGTAGTCTGCCTCAGATATTATCAAAGAATCATAGATTCATGGAATGGCTCAGGTTAAAAGATTCCATTAAAAAATAAGCTGTTTCTTTTTTTTTTTTTTTTCCTTATACTATTCTGATTGTGCTCTCAGTATCTTTTTGTCATACCTCTGAATCCATGCATGCAACAGTTAGTACATCCTGAGACAGTGACAAGATATTCACGCATTTTTCCATGTGAAAACACATAATCACTATGATTTTTAGCAACAGAAATGTAACTGTTTTTAATATCTCATTTTATCTTGCTTATTTATTTGTTTATTTATTTATTTATTTTCCTGAGAGTGGACAGCTTTTATAGCTTATGGGTCTGAAACAAAAGATTCACAGTGATGGATGTGGTGGTCCAATGACATTGCTTAACTAAAAGAAGTTCATTGCTAGAACCCACCAGCCATTATGTGCTCCCTTCACATGAATCTATCTACATTTCCACTCTTCTGCACAACTAGGCAGTGTATTGCTTGGGCTTGATTTAGATGGCCAAAGGTAGTTTGAACCATCTGTTATTCATTTAGCTCTTTTGACCTTGGTATTTGAGCATCTGGCTTTTGTTTTTTTTTTTTTTTTTTTCCTGTGTCAATGATTTATTTATTTATTTTTTTTCTTTTTGGGAGCTGCATTAGAATCATTAAGAATTCTGTGCTTACTATAGCAATTAATCACTAGGGAAGTAAACATCTCGATTTAGCTCTATTTATATTTAAAAAAACCAATAACATGTATAAGGAAAGGAATAGGAACTCAGATATTTGATTTCCAAGCAAGTGGAAGTCCTTTACATGTGCTTTAAGGCTAGAGGATCTTGCTTAATTGTTGACTGAGGTGAGATATTTGTAAAATTACTACTAGGTGAGAATTCTTTAACAGATTTTTCATATTAACAAATAACAAAATGATATCAAAAACATGTAGCATGATCCTGCAGATTTTCCTTGCCCAAAAGGTATCTGATTTCACTAGGATTTTTGCCTGTGTTGTTTCTTATGATACACAGGAAGCTAAAGAGATGGTAGAACACATCACTGGCTCTTAGAACTCATGTTGTGCTGCACAGAGTGGAGCTCTTAAATATTGCACTATCAGCAGAATTAAAGTTTGGTTCTTCATTCACAAAATCAAAATCTTCGGACCTCCACTCTTTCTTTCTAACATCAGTAAACCCCAAAATCACCACCATCACCACTAATAATAATAAATAAATAATAAAAACAAATAAAAAACCCTCTCTCCCTCTTTCTCACACACACACACACACATGCATAAATGTTGCGAAGACAGACTGAAAACATGTCTCTGTCATTATCATTGCTAGTTACTTTGCGCTGGGGGGTGTTGGTTACAATTCCTGTTCTGATATGCCCAACATTGCCTTGGTGCTAGGTAGGAAGTCTATGTAACCAGTGCACTGATCTGCATCCCATTGTAGGTGATAATTATCCAAAAAATTAGGTGTTGCAACATTTAGCTCTGTGTGCCAGTGAGTGCCCACTTCGTGTTCTGGATCTAGCATTTTCACTCATCTCTAACTGTAGGTTAAAGTCTTTCCAGCAGAGGGTGATGGTACATTTATGCTCAGGAAGCTGATTACAATGACTTGGGGACATGGTTAATTTTGGGCTGAAGGGGATGTGAACATGCATTTCAGTTAAGCACATTCCAGTATGCAAGTCTGAATGCTTCCAATCTAAAACTAATACTGTTTTTGCTCATGGGAATTCATTACTGACCCAAATAATGAACAAGTAGATACATGAATGCCAGAAACAGGGAAAGCTGTTTTCCCTTGGTGACTGTTCATTAACTGGTTACTGATCTAAATTATAGTAAGATTCTGTGTTGTACTTATGTTTACTTATTACTTTCCCTTTGAGAGCATAGCCCCACTTAGCTCTGTCAGTGTTGCTGATTTTAGATGTAGCAGTAGACCCATAAAATCAAAAGTTAGTAGTTTTTAATCTATCTGGTTTTACAAGGCTACTAGGAGCTTAATTAACCTTGAGACTTCATTGACTCCAGCAGCTTCAGGTGAAACTGGCCAGGGGGTTCAAACATCATGTGGGGAGGATGGGGACTAGAATAACAGATAGAGTAGCTGTGTATGTCTTGCTCCCATATGAAACCAAGCTGTAGAAAGATAAATACACATAGAAATTATGGACATTTTAGCATCGTTAACACCAGTGCTCATTACATTATTTAACAAGTACTCTGAGGCTTCTAAATACAATGTCCAGGCAAAAATACTGCAAAGCTCAACTGAATCACACTCTGGCACAAACTAGAAAATAAAAACACAAAAAAGTCCAGCTGTCTACACAAACAAACAAAAACCAAAAGAACTATAAAAATGAAAAAGTCTGTATCTCTTCATTGTATTGAAGGTATTGATTTCATTGCTTCTTTGTGTCACTCATTAATTCCAGTGATTTCATCATTAAAGCCATATCTATCACCAAATAGCCCCAGATATATTGTATGTAAATACTTACGTTGCAGATTTGTAATTGATCTTGAACCTTGTGTGTTTCAGAGCAGGTAACTTTAATAAAGAAGTTAATAAAGAATCTTTCATACCTGTCTCCTAAGAGAAAAATAGTCTTTGCATAATATACCTTTAATGAGAAAAAGACAAATGTCTAGAAATCCTCCAACCAACCTATTTCTGTATGTCTTTTCAGACCTGAATTTTTTTTTAAATTTTCATTTTTGATAACTTTTTTCACTTGCGTTAAGTTCCTTTATTTTCTGATGATTTTGTTTCAACGCCATGTCTATTTTTTCAAGTAGGTGTACATCTGACAACTAATGTGTGAAGTATAACTAGAGAAATTCTCTTTTGTACACTGTGTTTAGATGCAATTTTTTTTTTGTTCAGAATTCCTAGGTAAAGAACATTGAGTTCTGAAAAGGTAACTCCTTGAAGAAAAGTACTTATTAGCCACTGTCGGAAAGGAAATTGGTCCAAAAGACTGCATTTGGAGAGGAATCTGTAATTGTGGTATGATGTTAATTTGGCTGCATACTGAAATATTCATAGCCTTCTGTATTAATAACAACAACAATCACTTGCATTTTTACATACACACTCACAAAAAGCAGAGGAAAGAGGCATGTCTAACTCTAACTTTCACAGTAGTAAAATCATCGATTGGATGCTTCTATCCATCAGCAATTGTCACTTGCAAACAAGTAGCTGGAAGGAATTATAGTAGCAGATGCTGTTGTTTCTTTGCACTCTCTTGGGCTACTAACAAGCACATGGCAGATGTTGTAACCTTCATGCTTCTAATGGAATTAGCTTGTATAATTTATTTTATATTATTATATCCAGTTAATCTCTTCCCTGTATAGGGGAATTCTTGGAGATCCAAAGGATCTTCTTGGAAATGTTGTGTTGCTTGATTTTTATTTATTTATTTTTAATTATAGAGCAAAGAAATTTCACTAATTTAGGGAGAAGCTCTGAAAGTAGTTAATCCTGTGCTTACATTTAAGCTGTGCAGCTACAAGGCCAATGTACACACACACTCATATACATTTGTTTAATGTGATCAAATTAACTGTCACTTTTGCAAAATTAAAATAAGTGTGTTTGCAGAAGCTGAATCTATCATAAACTTTCAGAGACTGCGTCTGATTTAGATCTATCAGAGGACCAGAATATCTCATAGAATCCCATGTTCCCTGGTGAGTCATATGGAAAACACAATCCAACTGGGACAAACTTAGGGAAGGTGCTCTCCTGTAAGTACAGGAGTGGGGCAAAGGAAAGTATATTTCAGGAGGGAGGAGGGAAGGAAGTATATTAACCATGGTAAGCAGAACAAATTTTAGTCCTTGTAGTAGGTTATTCTGCCAGCTAAAGTCCCTTATTTTGTTATTCTAACATATCTCCTTTAGATTATAGGGACTTCTCAGGGTTTAATACATATAATTCTTTGTTATTTTTAGAATTCTTCAGGAAAATTTTTGTTGTTGTTGTTCTTAATTTACTATATTATGATCAATTCAAACCAAAAATGATTCCCAAGAAACTAGCTTATTAAATAGTAATTATATTAAATGAAAATTAACCATCTTTGTGGCAACACATATCTTACTGTGTGTACTTGTCCTTATAGAGACTTCATAGTAATGGGAAGGACAGATTGCATATCTTCCTGCACCAAAACCCAATATTGTTTCATACATCTAGCCTCTGTTGCTTTCTCCCACCAGAAGGCCAGATGATTATGTTTATTTTATTATTATAATTTTTTTTGAATTGCTAAACAAAAATAAAATACTTGGGTATACTGAAGCTATTTCAGTGAACAGCTACTCAATAAACTCTAAAGCAATATTTTTTCTAGATTCACAGAAGATAATTTTTAGCTCACAAGCCTACAATCAGGGAAATTTAGTGAAACAACATTTTGTTAATATAAATATAAATATAAATATATAAACTCTATATTTTTGTACCAAGTTCCTTTAGTTAATCTTAATTTTCAGAGTATTGGAAAATTTTGCAAAGTCTTTGAGGTGGGCATATTGTTTGTCTTTGCAGTTAGGTATGGATATACAAAGACTAGAAGTCAACCAAGAAATGTAAGCTTTCATCATGAATGTATACATCCATTTTCACCATAAATGCATACAACTATTTTGTTGATGGTATCTGTGACTAAGGCCTTGCATCAATGTTGTAAAAAGGGCTGAGCAGGATACGGCTCCTCAAACTTACCCAGTGCCCAGTTGTCCAGATCCTATCTTTCTCAACCCCTACAGTTGGCATGCAGAGGGCTGCCACCCTGTCTCAGCTCTCATAAGAATAGCTTATGACTGCTTTGATCATCATGCAAAATAAACAAAGCAATTGTAGTAAAATAATAATCAGGGAATAAAAGATTCTCATACTCATTTAAATTTGTAGGACTAATAAAGGGGAATGTACTCATATATTTGATTTTTTAAAAATGTTGCAATTCTGTAATTTCAAAACTATTTTTGCAGGTTGCAAGCAACTTCTGAGAGAGACTGTCTCCCATTTGAATTCAGTAACTTAAGTTGAACACATATATGCATATCTTTATTTACTGTGACAACTATTACTTTTTGCTCAGAAATGTCTTTCTGAATACTTTTTCTAGAATATTTAACACAGCAGACATGATTTGCAATTAAAGAGGAATAAAGATATATACCTGAGCTGACTTTAAACTGCTTAGCCATGGTACTTGAGCAACATCAACACAACAACACAGAGCTTAGCAGGGCTGCAGAATTCAGTTGGGAAGTAAAACAAACACCTATGCCATTAATTTGCATGGAACTGCAGCCTGCCATCAAAAGCTCCGTCATTATCTGAACTAGCTAATTTAAAGCAAAAAAAGTTTGTCCATACTGGACTGCACTATAACCTCTTTGATGCTGAATGGTGACCAAAGCAACATTTTGTTTTTCAAGAACAGAGAATGTAATGAGTCAGTAGCAACAATGTGTTCTGAATTCCCCTTGGAAAGAGTGTTGTCTTGTAAGATGCATTTTTTTTGAATAGCATTTTTTATACAAAAACTTGTGGTGGGAGAATATTATTAATCATCCTAGGGTCCTGTGTAACTTTGTTAAAAGTTGCTGTGTGAGCAGTTTTTATGGATGCAAGTTGTTCACGCCTTCATCGCTTGAATTATGTAGCAGCCCATGTTCTTAACCTTCTATTCTGCTTGCACAGTCAGTTCCATGTATTTTACACTGAAATGCAATAGAGAGGGGAAGGAGAACAGGACCAGCACACCCTTGAAGAATGGTGCCTGAATGACTGAGCTGATTCCTTGTTGTATGAGATCAGCCCTGTTTTAACGTGTCGTTAGTGGAAGTGACCATGGCTCTGAGCCTGCCAGTGTTCCAGAAGTGTTTGGATGTTTTCACATGCATGGTCTGATTTATTGGGTGGTCCTTTGGGAACCCAGAATGTGGACTCAATGATCCTTGTGGGTCCCTTCCAACTTGGGATATTCTGTGATTCTATCATTCTATGATACTTTAGGAACCTTTACTTTTTCAGTGTAGCAGTTAGTGCAACTCTGTTACAATTGAACAAAAGAAAGATTTTGGTTACATTTTTTTCAGTTAATCACTTGATTTTAAATTCAGAAAAGTATGTCTTGTTGTTTTGATTGCTTTTACTTTTTCTCAGTCAGTATTTTTCTAAACTTTGACGTGTGTTTCCTACTGTGTCTGCCATGGCAACCGAACAAGCTCAAGTCCCTGTACACAAAGTTCTGAGTCTTGTTTACCTCCTTTAACTCCTTAATCCTTCAATAGCAGCATTCTTTTAACAGCATTCATTCTTTACAATTTCCTGGCCATTATCGTTGTCATACAATATCGGTTTATGAAGAAACATGGTGCTGAAACAGTTCTTCTAGGTCATTGAGTTCACTCTGCTACTGCAGGTAGCATGGATCTCTTTCAGAAACCAATCAAATATTATCTCAGCAGTTGACAGTTATTGAATTCATTATTACCTTTCTTTTAGAAACCTAATTCAGTTTAAGTTAAAATATTTATTTTCTTTTTGCATCATATTCAGAATACCTTTATTTTGCACTATTTGCCTTCAGAGAAAGCATCCCTTGAAAATCCTTGTCTCCAGGATGCTAGTTAGTGCCTTTCACATTCCTTTTCTGCTTTTTCTTTACTTTTCATATTAATTTGGAGGTGAGTATCCTTCTAGCTTGGTCTGTAATCCTTTCCTGGCAAAATCTTTCTTTTTTTTTTTTTCTTTTTTTTTTTTTTTATCCCTCCTTTTGTTCCCCCCCCCCTTTTCTTTTTTTTTTTTCTTTTTCTTTTTTTAATTAAAACTGGAAATACTGACAAGATTTCAACATATTGCACTATTTACATGATATCAAATGTAACCTCACTAAATACATTTTCAATATCTAACAGCATGTATTGTCCTAATCTAACATATGCACATGTAGGTTATATTGTATTATTTTGTAAGGTAGGCTCATTTTATGCCCAGGCTTCTTGAACTCCACAGTGGAGACAGAAGAGACACTGAGGATGATTCAGATTCAAAGACTCAAAACAGATTATTGTTGAAATATTAATTTTGAAAAAATAAAAATTACTAGTAAAAGTACGTGGAATTCTGGCTTCAGGAATTATTTCTTAATCTATAATGAGAAAGCAACACCTGCCTATCAAGGAATAAAAGCACTGTCAGGCTTCCCTCTGCCAGTTGCCCTGCATTTTGAAACAAGGTGTGATAAAGAAAGCACCATTCTCAGGAATGATTCTCCTTTTTTCTTATAGGTAGAATCACAGAATGGCTTGGGCTGGAAGGGACCTTTAAGATCATCTAGTTCCAATCCCCCTGCCATAGGCAGGGATGCCACCCACTAGATCAGGTGGGGATCACTTCCTGTGGCTTCAATGCATGCGAGAAAAGAAGGTGGTTTAGTTCCATTCCTCAATTACTGCAGATAAGCATGTATGAGGCTGAGAGCAGTTGGTATGGTGATATGTGAGATAGAACATTTCACTGGGAATGCTACCAATATGTGGTCATTAATACAATTCCATTGTTGCAAAACATGTATGTTTGGTCTTTTTATTATTATTATTATTATATATATTTTTTTCAGTACTGCAGTTAGCTAGGAAGCATAGTGTTCTGGGATGGGAACTCCAAGCCAACTACAGTGAAAGTGCAGTTTTCCCACTGAAGAAGTCACAACAAATTTCTTCAAACACGCTATATGTATTTGAGAAGGGTTGCCAAAATAAACAGTTGTGTCAGGAACTTATTTTTTTTTTAAAGGGCTGTCTGAAGCCAGCTTGGGTTCAACAGGAGAAGTCTAATTTGACAACAGTCCCTGCATAACCTCCCCACACCCTGCAGGTTTACACCAAGATTCTCAAAAGCAATTCTAGTGCCAAGCAGAGCTGGCACCAAGGGAATACGTTGAATTTTAAAAAAGCTGTGATGCTTTCACTTCCCTCTCTGCTTCCTATTTGCTTCCCTCTGTGCTTTCGCTTGTGATATTTGGAATTTAAATTTGACATCCTTTTTTTTTTTTTTTTCTTTTTTTTTTTTTCCCCTGTGTATTACTGGTAGAATTCAGCAATTGGAGTATGACTTATGACTGTTCCTCCACCTTAACCTTCCTATTACAGCAGTGTTAGGCTTGAGAATGGGTATTACAGAGACTAACCCTAATAGTTTTATTCAGAAAGAAATGTCTGTTGACTTACATAGCTTTTCTCACATACAGGATTGAAATGATCAAGACCTGAGAGTTTAGCCAGTATACAGTTACATAATCCTGTTTTATAAGTGCTACATGTATGTTTAATGTATCCCTCGGTACATTGCATAAGAGGGCTCCAGGACTGCAAAAGAAAATGGTCTCTCACTAAGTGATCCTGCTGCCTGAGTGACTGCATCTTCGTAAACTGCTGTAAATATCCGAGATGTATTATAATTCTCTCTCAGCCTAAGTTTTATTGTGAATTCCGTAGCAAGTTTTACATACTTCAGTGTGAATATAAGTATGTTCCCTAACTATCTGCAGTTATTTCCAAAAATTTAACATATTTCAGAGGATTTTTCTCCATTACTTCCACTACTTCTCTTTTCCTTCCTTCCTTCCTTCCTTCCTTCCTTCCTTCCTTCCTTCCTTCCTTCCTAGTCCATATGGCACCGTTAGTTTTGAGAAATTCCTTTACATTCATTTATTCATGTTCAAAAATCCATGAGACTTGTTTAGTAAGGTGCAGTGATTTACAATGAAAGAACAGCAGCATTCTCAACATTTCAGTGTTGAAAATGATGTTTGGTTTCCTATTACTCGGCTGTGAATCATGTGCAATCTTTTGGAGTTTAATTCTCTCTGATAGGAGTAGGATGAGGGTAGGTGGGCGGTTTTGAAAAGAAAATGTGTAAGTGCTTCATTTGAAATGATTTAAGGTCTCTGGTTTGAAGCACTTTGGGAAGAAGAATTTGAAATTATTACGTGTCTGTGCTTTGTTGCTATGTTCTATAACAATTTTCATACAAAAACTGATTAGATTGTCTCAGCTACTGTGAAATTCATTCTAAATGAAGCTATACCAGCTGCATTCTCTCAGGGCTGATTATTTTCTTTGGATAAAGGTCGTGTCACTCAGTTGCTTGGATATGACTTGTCATTCATGTATGCCACATGCCCCTCACAAACAATTACAACGATCTATATCTTCTGTAGAACTGTAATACAACAGAGCCTAGGGAAATAAGAGATTCCATTTCTTGAAGTTTGTGATGAACATGTGAGAGCTCTGAAGAGTACTTTATTGCTCCAGGCAGGTAACTTAAATGTCAAGTGACAGAAAGTTGGAGGAGATCAGACTATTTTCTGTAGTATTTCTTTCTGTACTGGAATATCATTTGGGGAAAAAAAAAAAAAAGATAATTGAGATTATTTTGGACAAATCAAATTATTCCAAATTTATTCTAGGGAGTAAATAACACTGTGTTCCATTCCAAACCAATTGTCCCCAAAATGAGAGTTTAAATACCTATTGACTGGTGTCAGAGCCTGCAACAGACATAGGTCTACCTTGCTGTAATAGGGCATATGCACTGGTGAGAAATCTTTGTGCTGTTCTCTTCCTTAAGCTGATGATGATTATCACTGTATGAGGTTATACATCCTCCAATTTTCAAAGGTAACTGTGAGAGAATTTTGGGTGCAAATGCATTGCATTTTAAAGAATAATCGCTACTTGCAAACTGAATTCTTTTGTAAAAGAGATTTTCTATTGATCTAATGCAAATCATAGATGCATTCAAGATCATCAAGTCCAACCATCAGCTGTTAGGTCAGGTCCTTTGTTGCTGCAAAATGACCCACACTGCCTTCCACACACCAATTCTGCCATGCAGCATTTTGCTATTTAAACTCCAACAACAAACTGACATTCATAACATTCCTGTTGAGTTTCAACAATACACATCTCTCACATCATTAACCCTTATGTGTACATTTCTCCCACATTCCTGAATTTCCTGTGATATCCCAGTGATCTCCAGGCAATGTTTGTAGTTTTCATTGGAAACTACCAGAATTACCTGGGATTCAGTATATTGGCCTGCTGTTTTCAGATTTGCCACTAGCCAGCCCTACATCTGTTACCCAGCTTACCTTGTCACAAATTGCCCATGTTCCCTATTACAACAGAGGTAAATTTGTCTATAAGTCATTTGTAAAGGGTGCTGAGATCCACTGACTCAGGTGGGCTGCAACATAAGAAACGATTAGTTTAAGACATAGATAGTTATTTTAAAATTTAGTGACTTCAGAGATACCGTTAATGTCAATATATACAAAAATGTAGATTTCAAATAATATAGGAAGACCATGCAGACAAATAGTTAGACTTTCACAGGTAAATAGGAAAGAATTGTATCTGTGAGAATATGTTGAAGAGTACAAGCAGATTGACTTAGTAAGGTAGAGGGCTGGTTGGCTTCTGTGATATAGTGAGACATTCCTATGAATGAGAATACCATACTTGTTAGCAATATGGGAAGCAGGCATGGATGCCTGTAGGTTCTGTATTAATTCTGGCATGGATACACGCCATGACCAACCTCTGATAATTTGTTTTAAGAAAGAACATTTGTAAGTTGGAGGTAAGAAAGCTCTTTATTAAGATGAAATGACTGTGATTCTGTATTAAAATTTACTTTCTGGTTCTACATTCTAAAGTCAGTATTCAATTGAGAAATGTATTGCTTAAAGATTTCAGTACACAAAATGCTTGAGGAACCATTGGTGCTGACAATGTTTAGATGATGTGAATACTTAATTTTCTGGGACTTATACTTTATCAGGCAGTTGAATATGTGCTTCCAGTCAACTTCAAAAAGCAGCTGTTTTTAGAATGACAGCTATATGACACTAGTATGCTTATTTAGTCATATCTTCAAATAATCTTGACCTAAATAAATTTCACAGCCATTTTATCACTCAGTTACAGGCAATATTTTAAAGGAAGTGTATTATTTCTGACAGTGAGAGCTGTACTTTATTTAATAAGCAAGCTGCCAAACCTATTTCAAAACAATTTTAGTCAATTAAATAATTTTATTTTATTTTATTTTATTTTATTTTATTTTATTTTATTTTATTTTATTTTATTTTATTTTATTTTATTTTATTTTATTTTATTTTATTTTATTTTATTTATTTTATTTTATTTTATTTCATTTTATTTTATTTTATTATTTTATTTTATTCTTATTTTTATTTTTATTCTGTTTATTTTTGTTTTTAAATCAAAAGTGGAAAAGCGGAATATTTAGAAGCTGAGGTAAATATGCAGTATCATGCTGTCATTCTGGGGAGCTGAAAATACTAGATCTTCCAGATGCTAATGTTACACTGTGCATAGCACGTTTCTGGCTGGTCCTCATTCAGATACTTTAATACTAAGGGAAGTACTAATGAAGTACACTCTTCATTAGAGGTTATATTTATACCTCTATCTACATATTTATATATAATTTTTGTATGGATAAATGGTAACTTTTAATCACACAAAAACTGATAGAATTGAAAAGAAACAAACAAACAAAAAACAACAGCCAACAAAACAAACCCCAAACCAGACATTTTTGTTGTATAATGTTTACGTCTAATTTGAAACAGAAGGAGCATGTTAACTCTATGATGGGTCCAAGTTAACCTTGATGTTACTCAGGTAATTTCAGAGAAAAGTGTTTTGGGCACTGATGGCATAAATACTCCCCAGAAAGTTCAGTCTGTCTTTGACTATAAATACTAATACCTATAGAAAACCAGTAGCTGGCAGTTTTCCTTGCATGTTATATCACTGTTATTTTGAATAATGACATATATTAATTTATGTTTGGATGGAGCTGACTTTACTCCATTCATTCAGTGATCCTGGGACAGACAGATGGTCTGACTAACAGTTCACAGACAAAGGACCAGAGAGATAAACAAAATTATTATTTTTAATTATGTTTATCCATATTTTATGATCATTTAGTTTGTGAAAATAAGATAACACTTAGGGAGGACTCTTAGATAAAAATCATTTGCTGATTTAAAAAGAATGTTTTTAACTTTCCTCTGAGAAGTTCAGGATAGGATTTCTACATTTACAGGTTGCTCTATCGGTCACGGAAGGTGTTTCCCATAGATGTCATGACTGGCTGGAAAAAAATAGTTAATATTAATTTCTTGACTCTGATCCAACCAAGACAATATAAAAACAGACAGAACAGAGATACAAAGAGAGAGGACAACCATTTGGCCTCATTTCAGGGTATTAAATATTTGTTTTCATGCCAAGTAGCTTCTTAGTTTCAGGTGGGCTAATATCATTCACTTAAACAGTGAAAGGGAGGAAGATGAGGGTAAGATTATGATTATTTTGATTATTTTTTTCCTCTTTTTTTTTTTTTTCCCCCATCAGAACTACTCGTAGACAATCTGGAGTTAAAAATAACAAAATAGCCGCAGTTTTTTTTTTGTGTGTGTGTGTGTGTGTGCTTGTTTGTTAGTGTGTGTTTGTGTGTGTGTGTTTTTTTTTTTTCTTTCCCTAATGAAAAGAGCATCAGTTAGCAAGCTGCCAGAGGTCTCAGGTGTTTCCAAGCTAATTTGGCCTGGCAAGCAATGACCTCTGGGATTTTCAGAGCCAAATGTTAGTCTCTGTGGTTTGTATTTCTGCCTCCTACTTTTTGTTGTACAGAACAGAAAGCACAAGCTGCACAGCGTGTATCATACTGTAGCAGTCTAAATCAGACAATTTTTGCTTTGGGTTTCTCATGCAGATTCTTCCATTATGTTTTTGAAGAAGTGTGAGTTTGCATTGCAAAACTACAGCCTTTAAGATGTAATTGTGGGTCTTGAGCATGTTGAAATTCTTTAAGCATAACTTGCTCATAACTATGGAGTATCACTCTGAACTCAAACTGTGTAGAACTGTGAATTTTGCATGATTAGGATGCAGCAACAGGAACTGTGAATCATTTGTTCCAGTTTTATGAGTCTTTGAAGATTGTAGATGTGAGGATTTTGCTGGCTATGATACACTTTATATAGTTTCTGGGTCTGCAGCAAACAGTCCTTGTGATTAACGTACCTGTAAAAAGGCATGGTTAATGATCTATTCAACTTTTTTTAAAAAAGACAAAGACTTGTGTTAGTTCTAGCTAACTTTAAGCATCCAGTGTGATACCTAAAGGAGGAATCCAGCCTGATATATGGAGGAGATTGTAGTGAAGGGGACAAACTCACCTTCAAAGCTCTTGTCTCTCTCCATTGATCAGAACCAGGGACGTTAAGTGCCATAGTCTAGCTGTGATATTGCACATAACTGCAAATTATTTTCAATGATTTTATTAACTGGAAGAAGTGTCAGTTATCAATAACCATTAAGCATAAACATTTTCAGGTTGGAAATTAGGAGAAATTTCTTCTCAGAAAGAGTAGTTAGATATTGGAATGGGTTGCCTAGGGAAGTGGTGGAGTCACTGTACCTAGAGGTGTTTAAGGACAGGCTGGATGTGGTACTTAGGGATATGGTTTAGTGGGTAATGTTGGTGGCAGGGGAAAATTGGACCAGACGACCTTGGAGGTCTTTTCCAGCCTTAATGATTGTATGATTCTATGAATTGCTGCTTAACCATTACTTTCTTATGGAGGGTCTCTCATTATGGCTGTGGTCAGTTTTTGGCTTAGGAAGACTGTTTTTGTTTTGTTTTGTTTTATTTTATTGAGATTTGTGAATCCTTGCCATAGATTTTCCTATTACTTTACAGAATTACTGACCTTTGAAATCTAAATAGAATGTAGTGTTATTTCTGTTTGCAGAGTTGCTTATCTTTTCTAAGAACAAAAGAAAGAATCCTGAAATAAACAGAGGAAACTGTTTAGAATATATCATTGATTAAGGAAAAAACTATGCAAAAAAAATCAGCTGGAAAGGATTCTAATTAGAATTTATCCTCCTTTGATGTTTGAACAGGAAACACTGCAAAAAGTTGGATACTACACAATATTTTCTTCCCCAATTAACTATGTGGACACAAGCAATTTTTCTATTTTCAGTTTCAAAATGTTATGATCTCATATTTTTTTTCTGACAACTCTTCCACAGATTAGTAAATGTTTCTTGCTGCTGAAAATATGTTCAGTACCAAGAGTGACAAAGGCAGTGTTCACTGTAGAGACAAATTCTAAAAAGAGACTATGAAGTTGCTAATATTAAATCTTTCTGATAATTGCCAGAAATACACTTTGAAAACCTTGTCAGTTTTAACTGTTTGATTTTATCTGCAAAACCAGATGGCTTATTTGGCCAATCTAGTGGAGCAATTGATTGAGAACTGGCATTTTGGAAATTTGCTAAAAGTGAGAATATTTTTCATGGCTGGCTGCTGCTTCAGTGAGAAATTGCAGAATTGTATGCTTGTCATGAGACTGGGTGTTGATGGGAGGCTGAATTCTTGCAGCTTCTGAGTTCACATTCAGAGCACTTCAGAATATCTCCTTACATTTTGCTTACAACACTGCCGCTATCATTGGGTTTATTTGAAATTGGAGATTGAAGATCTGATTTAGAGTCCACTGACGTTAGCCTTTCTGGACTTCCATTGTCTTGTTATGTAGAGTGTTAGTTGATCATACTGTGAGTTAAGTCAACAGAAATTGTTCTGCATACTCTAAGTGGAAGAAGATCATATCCTGAGGAAGAAATTCTTCTTGTTTAACCAGCAGAAAGCATGTTCATTGTAACAATATGCAGTGAAGCACTGAGCAGCCAAGGCTCAATATAAGAACTCAATATAAGAACTAGAAGACTAGGATGGAAAAATATAAGGGATTATCAGATGTGCTGTGCTTATGCTTTGTGTAGGAATTGCAATTTACTAGAATAAATTTTAAAAAAGGCAGTTAGCATTGATTTATTAAGTGGATACTATTTGGGACAATCTTTTATGTATATATTGACAACTACTTCATTTATTTCTAGCTGTATAGTAGTATACTGCTAAAGCCCTGTATAATGAGTGTAAAATTAGAGGAGAGGTGTTTTTTAATAAATGGATAAAGCTAGTTATACATTTTTTGTGCTTCTGAGTACTCTGTTCATTGTAGAGTTGGAGGATACACAATGTATCCATTCTACTATGACCAAGGCTGTCATGTTGTCTCTCTTTTTCATATAGTTACCTCAAGGGTAGTAAAGATAGTAGTAGACAGTTGGCAACCATCAAAGAAATAATGAAGTATTTCATTTCAAGACTTTAGAACTGTTCAGAATATTACTTAAAGACCAAGAACAGCACAGAGAATTTAAATGGCAGTGCAGAGTTGAATTTTTGCAATTTCTAGATTGTGAAGCCTTTTTTTCCTCTGACTCAGGAAGGAAGATCCTCTGATTATTTTGGTTCTATAGGCAGCTGGAAAACAGCTACATGTGAACTCAGGATGATGTTATCTGCGGACAAATTAGAATAAAGACCTCAGAAATCAGAAAGGTGATGTTTCTCCATCCTTATTTTAGGTCATTGAAGGTTACACCTGAAAAGGATAATCTCAAATAGGTATTTCTGGTCTCACATATGCAAAAGTAGGACAAGAGATTATTTTAAACAGATCAACACAAAATTTGTTGGTTAGGATAGCTGGTGCCAAACACTGAGTTTACTTGACAGTAAGTTGCTTTTTATATAGCTTAATCTCTTTGCTAAAAACTATCGTAACTAATCCATACTGAAAAAAGGAAATGCTTCTTTTTGGATTAAAGCATGCAAACCGATTAAAAATGTCATCTCTTCACAGAATCTGGAGTCCAGAGAACAGGTAACCAAAGGAAACAATGCTACCTACCAAATGTCATTGCTTTTTCCAATGTCAGAATATTCCCTGGGAACTTTTAAGGCACTGTTATTTCAGTCAGATGGAGATTCAGCTAAGTAATATATCAGTTCATTTTAATAACCAATTCCTGTAAAAAAACCAGCAGTATAACAAAAGATACAGGACAGTTGGGCAGAATCAGATCCTTAAATAAAAAATAAAATGTCATTAGTTCTATAAGTATATGAGAACCATTTTAAGAAAATTTATTTATTATTCAAAAAAGCATTGATATTCCCCCTGGAAATGTTTTGCAATAAGGTTGCAGTTAGAGTAGTTTCTAGTTTGGGGCCAACATGATGTAAAAGATAGACTCAGAAATCTGACTTAGATATTTGACATAATAGACTCGTGTGGTTTTAATATGTTTTATATTCAAAATTTCCTTAGAGTTACTCAAAATACTGTAAAACTCAATGATTGTATAATAGAAATTATATCCTAATTTATATCTTGACATCCAGATAGATAACTGTAAGGTGTGATGCTGTGCAAACCAGACTAATATGGAAAAGAAAAATGTTCAGCAAAAATAACAAATATAATTCTATGAGCATTCTTCTGCTATATTTACTTAATGTGATATATTCAAGATTTTTCCTTGAAACTAATAACCAGATCTGTCCCAAGTGTGCCTGAAATCCAAGTGTAAATTTCTTTGAGGAAGAAGTCCTAAGTTTTGCCATGCATTCTTCTTGAAAATATGGAAATTGATTTGCAATAAAAAGCCAAAACTTTATTTAAAGTGAAGAGCTCTGTAGGTTCATGAACATCCCCACTTTCCAGAAGCTTCTTTATTCGTAGCAGAAAAAAAAAAAAAAATCAGTAGGATGTTTCTACATCTAGTACTTTTGTCCAGGTGAACAAGAAAGTAAATTGCTTAGTGGCTCACTGTGAGGTCTGATAACACCTGAATGAGATGTGGTTTCATGTTCTGCCATATTTAGAGTCAGTACCTTATCTTGCAGGCATTTATTTGCTCTGTGAAGAGGTTTAGGATCTGCACCACAACACCATCATTGCCGGTTTTAAAAGAGCAGATTAAATTAATAATTTGTTATACATGTGAAAGTAATCACTCATTTCGCAAGCTGTCCTAAAAGGCTGCACTTCAGACTCCTCAGATGTTTCAAATAAAGGTAGATGATATGAGGAAATTCTTGTATCTGTAGTTTCAAATGCCTGTTTTTAAAGCAGTTTTAAAAGAGTCATAGTTGAATGGAACATTCAGAGAAAAGTTTTTGCAAGTTTTAAATTCCTGGAAAGTATATCTTAAACTTACAGATATCTCTGCTGTGAATGCTTAAACTGAAAGGAAATTTTCATCTCCCTATGGCATGCACGGATAGAGCTGTGATTCTCACTGAATATTTCTTGTACTTCTTTCATCTTATCTGTTAGGGTGTGGATGGGGAGCAAAACAATGCTCCAAAATTAAAAGTGCTGAAGACCTTAAACTGACCTCTTAAACTGAGATAATAACAAAGGAACATTGAAGGCCTGACTTCACAACCTCAGGAAAATGCCAAGCAATGTTGTATAGTACGACGAAGCAGAAGTATTGGACCTTATTTTAGCTCTTCTCTGACACATGCACTGAAGCCTTAGGAGATGCATGTGCTTTTCTACTCATGTGAAACACTTTTTTGTTGTTGTTAAAAATAAATAAATAAATCCTGCATGCCCACAAGTGGAGCTCAACTGGCTACAGGATGCTGGAGAAGTGAAGGCTCTTGTACAGCTGGGGCAGGAGGTATACAGTGCACAGCCCTCTGGGATTTTTCTTTCCTCCCTTGGGAAAGGTTGGCAGCAATCAGATATGATGGAGTAGTAATGGAGTACAAGTGGTAGTCCTGGGAACGTGTGTGCTTTGCCATAATCTACAACTTCAGCAAGCCCAAGTAGAGTCCCATCACTTAAAGAAATTGAGTTTACATTATATATAAATCTTTATACAAGATTATATACAGTGAAGTAGAAAACAGGTGTCCATGTTAGCTCTAAGAACAAATAGCTGTGAGGATTAAATTCCAGTTCTCTTAAGCTGAAGGTCCTTTTTAACCCAGTCCTGGCCATTATCAGGCAGAGCTAGGATGTCTGTGGCAACACTCAACACAAATTTGACGGATAGAAGTTCCTCTCTGGGAATGAGACACTCTGGTGGGTGTCCATGGCTGTCTTCTGAACTGTGGGGTACATCTTGAGGAAGGACTCTAAATACCAAATCACACTCTCATCTCTTTCAGATGAAGATGTCTGAAATCCTGCTGGAATGGGTTTATCTGCAGAAGATTCCATTTCAACCCCATCTTCTCACTTTGAGGATCATTGACCTGTGATGAGCTCTTATAGGAAAGCATTAACAGCAAAGGCATGTTTGTACTGACATAAATGTGTCTGTTTAGGGTTGTAATGAGGGAATATTCCTACTCAAAACTGTTCTTCTGTAAGGAAGTTTATATTCTGAAAAAGTGCTGCATATGTGAGGGGGAAAAAGTACAGCGGAAATGCTTGGCTAAAATGTTGTAAATCTACAAAGTCTGCAAAATGCTTTTATTGTAAAATATTACTTTCCTTCCTATAATAAAATGTCAAACAAAGAAACAAAAAAAAAGAGCTAAGTCAGCAGAAAAAATGGGAGTGCTGCAAATGAACTATTTAATCTTTTGTCTTGTCAGTCCAAGTGGAAATTTGTGCTCTACACTTTGTTATTAGGCTGCTGTTGGTTTAGTTTTTGTTTTGTTTGTTTGTTTGTTTCCAAGTTTGGAGTGAAGAAGAACAATTATGTTTTAATCTTATTTTTAAAGGGAGAAAAAATATAAGTAATCAGTATTCTAAGTAATGAAATGGGGATTCTTAAGTAAAAAAAAAATCCTACTTGTGTAGAAAGCAAATGCCAGAAAATAGTTTTAAATTTCACATTGCAATTAAAATTTGTCACAATGACAAATATAGTACACAGGGCTCCAGTATACCTTTGATGTAATTAAACTGAAATTTTGCAATTACTTCTTTATACCTCATTACAGGAAATTTATCAAAAAGCTTGTGGGAGTGAGCAAGAGGAAGGTCTGGATTTCTTTCAGGGAGGTGATGGACACTAATGTCTGATGGGATTTTTATCCAGAGATGCCTGCAGCCGTCAGCCTTGTCAGGATTTGTTTTTTATCTGACTAGCAGGAACTGTGACAAACAGTGTGTACAGTTACTAACAACATTGTGACGGCAGAACTAGGTGCTGTCAGTATTATCTCTTATAATACAGATATTTCTTAAGAAGCTGTGGATGCAGTGGGTGGTATGTAGCCTGTGAAGGTTGAGAAGAACTGTAAGAGATGTGGGCTCCTTTTCAATGGAGGCAGAGAGGAATCTCCTCCCAGATCTTCCACACCACCTCTGAGATGGTTTTCCCATGCTTTTTGGCACAGCCTTTTCCAGGCAGCAGAAACATTTGCACTGTGAAGAACTGAAAGGGCATGGCTTTATCATCGTGTTTCATGGACATAAAAATCACTGCCACTTTGTCTGGGTGCAGCAGAGAGCCTGCCAAAGGTAGACTCAGATAAGCAGAGAGAGAGACTTTAAGGCCACAGGGAAGCTGGGAGAGATTTGGCGTGGCCTCAGGAGAGGTGAGGGAATGAACTGATGAGAAACTGAGAGCTCAGCTGATCCCATCCCCATCTGAAATTCCCAGAATGTTATATCAGGATTACAAGCTTCAGATTCTGCTGCATCTTGCTTGAGAGAGCAACAGCTATAGGGAACATGCAGAATTTGATAAGTATATGAAAGAATACATTGAGTACAGATGGCGTCTGGCTTTATCTTTTCATGTTCTTGTGAAAGGATAACTTGCAATCCTAGGAGATTTCAGTCCTAGGACATTAAATAAAACAGTTGACAATGAATGTTAATACTTGTCTTTTCTGCTCTGGTCAGTTGTCCTTAAAGTAACTCCTGCAGATTCCATCTGGCCATCCTTATGTGACATTGAAAAAGGCAGCACTGACTCTCTATTATAAAAATCATCTAACTGTTAATTTCTTCTTTCCTTCTTTCCTGCCTGGGCAGACAGAATAGTAAGAAATTTCCTTTTGCTGCCAAGGAAAAAAAAATGATGATAGCAAATTTAGGTGCTTCCCTCCGCTCCATATATTCTGCATTGCAATGGTGTTATGGACGTAAAGGTAAATGTGTGTTTTCTCTATTTTTTTTCCCCCTGCATGTGGAAGAGGGCAAACAAACAAACAAAAATTTGTTTATTTATTTATTTATTAACAGGAGAATATATAAACAGGATGGTCACATGTAAGGAGTGAAGTTATTTGTTCTGTTCTTCCTGTTTATTGTGAGCTTTCAGCTGGACGAATAAGCTGGAAATAGATCTTAGCATATTTGTTCATTCATTCCTGTAGGAAGGTGTGTCAGTTTGACATGCCTTACAATTCTGCCCTTCCTATGATGTTTAACTTGCATTCAAGTATCTGTACTTGGTCTGTTTAGGAGGAAGCACATAATTTATTGTTGGATAATCATTGGTCGCCTGAGATTTTCTGAAGTGGCAAAGCAGATATCCGCTGCATATCCTTAGCAAAGTAGCCATCATGCTTCCAGTTACAAACTTGAGAGCTGACTGTTATGCACAGAGATGAAAGCCATGCACCGAAGAAACCTGCGCATGACATACAAAGAATTAAACATATGAGCTAGCATATGCATGCTGGCTACACACAGAAATGCTGCTAGATTTAAGTATTTTTGGATTTTGTATAAAACCTCAGATTTACTATAATAAATCTAAAGCAAAAATATTATATATATGCATATATATATACTTATATATAATTTTATTTCATTTATTTATTTTCAAGAAAGAGGAAACTTTTTAGTATGCTGTGGTGAATTAGGTATTTCCAAGTTCAGATGTATCCATATGTATCAACATTCATCTGTGACTCTTTATGAGTCTTTTTTTTTGAGACTGTTATAGCTGTAAAAACAACATAACCAACTTCCTAGCTATGTCCTCTGCATTTCAACAAAGAATGGAGTACTGGGGTCGAGATAAGTCATCAAAAACTACATGTGTTCAGGAAATCAAAGTAGGTGCCACCATTTCTTGAGAGACATTATAGTCAGTTTGAGCTCAGAGGAGCCCTGACTTACATCAAACACATCTCCAAAGAGTGTATTTCTGAAAAGCTAGGTTTAATACAACCGAAAACATCAGTGATTTGATTTGACTAACAAGAGCTGTTTGGTTTGTTCTTTATGGCCTTGCAAGTAATTATGTTATATTCACTCTATTATGACATTTTCAATTAAACTCTGTAATTAAAATTTACTCTAATTGTAAGATTGTAAGACTTCACAATCCCTTTCATCACCATCATCATTATTATTGTTATTATTATTATTAATATTATTTAAAGAAACAGCTTCTCAACATTTTTGCATCTAGAGTAGAACCATATAATATATATATGCTGTTGAATGTCAGTATCATTTTTAGTAGTCATTCCTACCAGAATTATATTGGAATTGGTCTCTTTATTTATCAGAAGACTGTCAGGACTATAAGAAATGTGGGCAAATATGTGAGTGAAATGTAAAAATTTTGTTCTAAATCTAAATGTATTTAGATGTACAGATATAGATTTGGAAAAGCCCAGAAGGGCTTTTTTGTTGTTGTTTTTGTTTGTTTGTTTTTAAGCACTCCTATCTCAATTCATCAGTGCTTCTAGATGTTCTACGAATCTTCCAGTGATGGAAATTCCCCTCTATTCTTGGCATTATATTCCATGTTTATATTAGAAAGTTTTTGTAATACCTAACTCAGTCTTCTTCCAACTCCATCCTTAGTAAACTTGGAAACCAACATGTCTGTGTTTTTGCAATGTCTTCTTTCAAACATCTTATCCCTACACTGAAAACAATTCTTTTGGTTATCTCATATGTCTTGTTTTCTTTACCCCATTGGAATTTTCTCTACATCTTTTGTGAAGTACATGGACTCTAAACTAGTGCACTATCACAGATGGAATTGTTACTTTATCCATCTTGCACATCACAGTAATGTTTATACACTTCAGTATGATTTTGTTTTATTGTTATTGCAAAAACACGATAACATTTATTCAGTTTTATGTGTTGATCTCTCTTTTTTTTTTTCCTTTCAGTTTTATTTATTTATCCTCCCTCCTCTTCCCCCCTTCCTGAATTGCTCTCTTCTCACACTTTCAGTCTTTTGTTCATGACAGCTGCTGTTGCTGAAATTCCATATCTGGCACTTGACCTAACCAAAGTGCATCACTTTTCCTTCCCTGCTTGTTTCTACATTTTTTTCCAGGATCTTATAAAATTCTGGTCTCCAAAACACTTTCAGCCTTTCCCTGCTTTTTGTCATCTGACAGTTCAATAAAAATATTCTCTGACTCATCATTAGTGTCTTTGATGAAAATATTTATTTAGCTCCAAGAAAGACCAACAACAGAATATAAGTTTTCACAATAAACTATTTGTAACTCAACTTTGAGGACAGTTTTTAGGTAGGTTTACCAGAAGCTTGTATTAGTTTCATTTGTATTGTGCTCCCACAGTTTGCTTATAAGAATATCAAGTCATACAGCGTCAAAGTGCTCGCCGTAAAAATATTAGGGTGTATTGACATCAGTTGCCTAGCTGTACTACCCTTCTAAAGTACCTAGAAACTAATAGTAATACTTTCTGGCATGATTATTTTCTGTTTTATTTGTTTGTTCTCTGTCTTTTTTTTTTTTTTTCCTCTTTTTTGTCTATTTTGCTCTTGCTCTAACTGGGAACTAAGTAACATATAAACGAATAAAAAATTTCTGTCTCTCCTTTTTTCTTCTTTTTTTGCTTGCTAAAATGTAAGATTCACTACGACACCTGCCCCCCCCCCCCACTTCATTCTGCTAGATATGTAGATATGATTACTTATTGCAGTTATTTTCTGATGGAATTTCCTGGTCTTCTTTCTGCAGGCGTTCAGTCCAGGCTGAATCTAGATAATTCTAATTCTAATAATAAATTCTAGACAATTCTATCTAATCTAGGTAAGATTAGGAATACCTAGACTGTCTCTAGTGGTTGTTTGCCTCATAAGGTCTTAGAACCAGTCAGAGATAATCTTTCTGTATTTTCAGTTGACCAGTTTCAGCACTAAACTACAATTCCAGATGGAATAAGATTTGTTTCCTAATGTGCTAACCAAATCTTTATTATTTGAAATTACAGTGGTTGCTCCTTGCCTGATCTTTGGTTGGCTTGCAAGCAAATTGATCTCCTTTTCTTTATTCCACTTTCCTCCAGGTTTGAACTCTGTTGTTATACTCCACCTCAGTCTTCAAAACTAGAGAAGCCTGAATCCCTATTTGGCTGTCATGTATTTCCAGCCTCTTAGTTGTTGCTAACCTTCTTTACATTCTCTTTTAGCTTTTCTAATACATGGTGCCCAAACCTTGATGGCGCACTCCAGATGAGATTATCACAGAATCACAGAATTGTAGGGGTTGGAAGCGACCTCAAGAGATCATCAGGTCCAACCCAGCTGCCAAAGCAGGTTCCTTAGAGCAGGCTGCCCAGGTAGGTGTCCAGATAGGTATTGAATATCTTCAGAGAAGGAGACTCCACAACCTCCCTGGGCAGCCTGTCCCAGGACTCCGTCACCCTCACCGTGAAGTTCTTTCGCATGCTGGTGCGGAACTTCCTGTGATCCATTTTGTGGCCATTACCCCTTGTCCTGTCCCCACAAACCACTGAAAAGAGGTTGGCCAAATCCTTCTGTCTCCCACACTTCGGGTATTTATAAAAATTGATAAGATCCCCTCTCAGTCTTCTTTTCTCCAGGCTGAACAGACCCAGGTCTCTCAGCCTTTCCTCATAGGGAAGACGCTCCAGGCCCCG
Organism: Anser cygnoides; assembly: GCF_040182565.1. NCBI lineage: Eukaryota > Metazoa > Chordata > Aves > Anseriformes > Anatidae > Anser > Anser cygnoides. The sequence continues at coordinate 69,837,478 of NC_089912.1, forward strand.
TATCATCTTTGTGGCCCTCCGCTGGACTCTTTCCAGGAGATCCCTGTCTTTTTTGTACTGGGGAGCCCAGAACTGGACACAGTACTCCAGGTGAGGCCTGCCCAGGGCAGAATAGAAGGGGAGGATCACCTCCCTTGACCTGCTGGCCACGCTCCTTTTAATGCACACCAGGATCCCATTGGCCCTCTTGGCCACCAGGGCACACTGCTGGCTCATGGCCAACCTGTCACCCACCAGGACCCCCAGGTCCTTCTCCACAGAGCTCCTCTCCAGCAGGTCGCCCCCCAGCCTGTACTGATACGTGCAGTTGTTCCTTGCCAGGTGCAGGACTCTACACTTGCTCTTATTAAACCTCATTCGGTTTCTTCCTGCCCATCTCTCCAGCCTGTCCAGGTCTCGCTGAATGGCAGCACAGCCTTCTGGCGTGTTGGCCACTCCTCGCAGCTTTGTGTCATTGCTGTACTTGCTGAGGGTGGACACTATTCTCTCATCAAGGTAGTCGACGAAAATGTTGAACAGGACTGGACCCAGCACCGACCCCTGGGGAACACTGCTAGTCACAGGTCTCCAGCTGGACTCTGTGCCACCAATCACCACACTCTGAGCTCAGCCAGTCAGCCAGTTCTCAACCCACCTTATTGTCCACTCCTCTATCCCACACTTTCTCAGCTTTGCTAGCAGGATGTCATGGGAGACGGTATCAAAAGCCTTGCTAAAGTCAAGGTAGATGACATCCGCTGCTCTCCCCCCATCTACCCAGCTGGTGATGCCATCATAGAACGCAATGAGGTTGGTCGAGCATGACTTCCCCTTGGTGAATCCATGCTGACTACTCCTCATAACCTTCTTCTCTTCCAATTGCTTGGAGACGGCATCCAGAACAAGCTGTTCCAACACCTTTCCAGGGACAGAGGTGAGACTGACTGGCCTGTAGCTTCCCGGATCTTCTTTCTTGCCCTTCTTGATGACTGGAGTGACATTATCCATTGGTGTTTCTAAGTAGTACAAAACAGAAAAAAACCTCTGTATTCTCAACCGTATTCCTTTTATGACAACATAGATGGACACTTAATTCTTTAGAATAAGATTGTAGACTGGTATACATTTAAAATATGCATTATATAGTTTTTCTTCGGCCTTACATTAATAGCTCATTTCAGTTACAAGGAGGAACTACATGAAAAAGTGTGTTACTCCAAGCCAAAGACAAAAGTTCTTCATCAAATATGATCTCTTTCGTTGAGTGAAAAAAAGAAAAAGCAAGCAATAATAAAACCAAAACCCTAATTATATGCTCTGCAGAAACAATTTGGCTAAATTGAATTGGTTCTTCACTATACTCACACAAGGGCCAGTTGGTTCACAGCTCTTCAGAATTTAATTTGCTGCCCTGAACATAAAGGGAAACTCTTGCTGTGGGCAGGCAGCAGAGGATAGCTGTTGATTTTAGGGATATTACTACTTCCAGCTTGGGTGTGCTTTTATAGGCAATCACCTACCATGCCCATGCCTAAAGCAAGCCATGTTTTTAAAGAAATCAATGGGAATTCTGCTCAGTGCTTCCCCTTAAGTTCTATGCCAAAGCTTAGACATTTGCATGATGTTCCAAATATATCCATTCCAGCCTGAGCCATGACTATCTTGCTAATCTTCTGACATAACTGCAATTTGCAGGACTCTCGCTACAGGTAAAAAAAATGTAATTTTAAATTTAATTTTTTAATCAATAGTTGGAAGTGTCCTAGCCCATGATTTGTGATCCTTTCCTCGTTCTCACTCTTTCTGAGAAGATGAGGAATTCGACAGTCTGTGATAGGGTGTCTGGCATATAAGTTGCTAAAAGATAATTAGCAGGACAGCTTCTCATTTGCCATGTGAAGGTGACACTGATACAGTGGAGCAGAGATGAAATTTAAATATTATCCTCAGTGACTCTGGCCAGCTGGGCCAGGTATGAATCACAACGTTCACCCAAGTGAGGGAACTTAATTTCTATCTTTAACAGCACTAACAACCAAGAAACAGGAGTCACAGGCTTGTAGGGTGAATTTATTCACTTTGATGCCTGGGCCTGACTGAGCACAGATTTCAGGTATGAGTGATATTGTACCTCGGGACCATGTTAGGAGTATTTGGCAAGGGAGTAGGGGAGTTCATGGTGCAACAGCCTGGGGCCCCTTCCCATCCAACATTTAGAAAGAGACCTTTCACAAATTAAAGCTATAGATAATTAAGTTTATTTATAGAAAGGCCATGCAAGAAGTGTAAAGCTGCACCATGGGCATCCTGGCAGTGGTGAAGGGCAGTCTGCTAGCAGTATTCCCTAGTTAGCAAGCATCTGTGAACATGAAAGCCTATAGTCCCTTCTCCTGCTTTGTTGTGTAGAGCTATTCTCCTTTAGAGTGGTGACCTTTCTCCCACTACTTCCACCAGCACATGTGAGAGTCTTTGAATCTTGTGCCCTGTGACAGGATTTGGCTTGCCTCTGTGGGATTCTGAGAACTGAGATCTGAAATCCATCTGGTGTTAGTATCAGACCCTTATTATGTTTTTGCACAGTAGAGTTCAGCATCCTCCTGCAAATATTCAAATCTGCATTTTGTTCTCAGAAATAACTGCCACAGCTGTTGTAAAATGAAATCTGCTGGTTGTACCCAATGCAACGTACAAGTGGATGAATATTCCTGATGACTATTTTTTTCACTGTATGTAGGAATGCACACAATTTTTTGAATCCCTTTTTATCCTTTATGAAACCTTATCCTTTTGGAGTAGTTGGTACTATCATGCATCTGTGAAGTACAAGGAAACTAGTCAGCAAAATTATTACTTTTATAACTGATCATGTAATAGTGAACAGAACAGTAGCCTACTTAGCCTATATCCTCTCACTTAAGGTGGTCAGAAGAAAGCGGTTAGGGAAAACTATAAGAAACCAGACCAGTTGTAAATGATTCTTCCTCTTGTGATTCTCAGTCTTCAGCAATCACAGTTAATTGTCAATGCCATTGACACTTTGACAGCTAGGTCCTAACAAATCAATCATATTTTATGCTGTGAAGAGCCCTTTTCTTTTTAGATTTTGAATGAAATTTACTTGGAAGTTGTCCTGCACACATCACTTGTTACCTTCTTAAAGTTTTGCTTTTCTGCTATAAATAAATAAATGCACTCTTGGCCTCAGGAAAAGTCATGAGTGTGATCTAACTAGAGATATAAACTCTGTGAACACTGGGAAACTGGCATTTTAAGAAGCTCACCAGGTTGAAAGCCTGCTAGGCTTACAGTACTGACCTTTGCAAATTTACCTTGCTATCAAGGTACTTACTTTTCCAAAGTAAAAATGGATAATTTGTACTGGTTAACTAGAACGGAGAAAAATAAATGTAAATATATATATAAAGAAAAATAAATAAATAAATAAAAATCATCTAGCACCAGAAGCTTTCAGGTATTAGCACAAACACCTCCTGAGCTAAATTTAGATTTCGTGCCCTCACAGGTGACTACCATTTAAGTGTAATAATGAGATAGCCTCTAGCCATTCAACATGCAAATTTGACTGACTGGGATCTTGCCTATCGTGCCTGTGGGAGGACGTATGTAGAAAGGAAGTAGGAGGACTGTTATTGTGATACTGAATGAGTCTGAAATCTCCTGAATCTAATTAGTTTAATTTTTAAAACCATTATTTAATCAAACTTCAAAGAAGGAGAATATGGAGAATACTTTGAATATTTTTTTTTTTTTTAGATGTTAATGACCCAGGCTTCAGATAGGTTGAAATCACTTTTTTAAATATAGGGGATGAGGAGTTCTGTGCTTGACCTTTTAAGTCATGGACGAAAGTCTTTGCCTGGCTGGAAGCCTCATCACCTTTCTCCCTGTTGGAAAGTGGGAGAGCTCCAGGGCATGATAACATCTCAGTCACTGCCTTGCGTGCAAGTGAGACACATAATAACGTCGGCCTGAATAGATTGCCAGTTTATTTTATTCCATAGCTGAAGATTTGGACTACAGTTTCTTCGCTGTTGCAACTGTCTTGAATGACACAGGTTAGCCATAGCTGCTCAGGGGAGAGCTGTTTGTATACAAAATATCAGAGCTGAGTGCACCTACATTGTGGATTTGAGATTGACTAAAACTGCAAAAGGAATAATCTGAATAACATTTATGTGGAAGTACACTGCTCAGGGCACTTGTGCAGGCTAAGTTCAATGCCAGGCTCATCCAAGAGCACTTAAACCCATGGTTTTGGAAAATATCTGCTCCATGGAAATGGTAGATATGAATGTAGCTGTTTTATCTCCTCTTACCTGAATGAACAACTAACTGAAAAATAAATCTCTGTTAAGTATCAAATATTTTTCTCAAAAAAAAAAATATTCTTTAATGCTGTGTAGATCTCATACCCTTACATGCTTATAAAATATTTATTATATCTGAGGTTGTGCTTCTGTAGTTGCAAGTATATTTTCATTTTTCTAGACAGATGGATGTTTATTCCATGCAATGGGAAAAGGTGTTTTCTAAGGGACATGAAATTATTTAGTAGATGGATTATTTTCAGGTAGAATTTGCATGTGGAGACCTGCAGCTGGAAACTGCATATCATAATCACGGCTTTCATAAGATGATGCATAATACTATCATCCTTTTTCTTGTAGCCTCTTGGCTTTTTAATAATGTTAGTCTGGAATGTTTCCTCTGTTCATGGGAATCTAAAGTTCAGTTAGCTGTTGAATTCTCATTACCATATCTTGCAAATTCTTGTTGTCGGTTATTTGAATTATAAATTTTTCATGATACAAAACTGCTTTCTATTAAGGTCTGTCTTTGACATCTAAATCAAGTTTATCAGCCAAACTAGTGAACTGATGGCCCTGGTCAGCACAGTAGGATGATAAAATCCAGCTTTGAAGTATATAATCCTCTTATTAGTTATATAAGACAGGCTAGCAGGAAATTTCCCAAATGAGGTCTTAAACTGTTTTGTTCTCCACTTATTCAAAACCACCCTAAAATCTCAATAATGATATTTCTAGCCCTTCCTTGGGTGGAAACATGTTATTATAATTTTTGGCATCTTATATTAATCAGAAACAATCTCTTACTTTCTGCTCCAGTCATTATTATTATTATTATTATTATTTACGTATTTGCTGCCAATTCTATCAATAACTGCTTTTCATTTATTCTTTTCAAACCTCTTGGGGTCCTAAAATATTACTTTCTTTTGTTCTCTTGAGTAGTCTTTTCTGTGGGAAGAGGGGCTGAAAAACCTTAAAAATACACCCACCAGCAGCTTTGTTCCTTCCTTAATTTTTTAAACTTATTTCAAAGCCAGTAACTCAATGCCAGTGTACTGAGCGTGCTCTTGGTTTGCACAGAATTGTTGGATTTAGAGGTTAGAGAGCTGCATTTCCTCATTTAATATTCTAAATCTGTGACATATTTTAATTCACAGAAGGGTCATGCTGATTTAGCTGATAATGGTTTCTATTAATTCCACATGCTGTACCAATTAAAATCTGGGCATGTAAATTAAAATGTTTACTGTGGTTGAGTGGAAGACAGAAGAGGCTGTAAGCCCCAAATGCATCTTTGAAGTGTAGCTCTATTTGAACAGAAAGAGCTTCTAAACATTATACTCTGGTTTCTCTGTTTATTATGTCTCAATCAATCCTTATCAAATGTGCCCAGGTTACGATAAATAAGGTTTTTATTTCCTTAGCTGGCAACCTTGACAAGCTGGTGCAGCCTGTCAGAGCCAGACTAGAATCTTTCCATCACAGGTTACATGACCAGTAAGAAAGATTCTGCAGGCCAAAATCTGTCCTCAGCTGCACTCCTGCAAGCCTGTTACCTCCGTTGTGTGTCCTCAGTGACACCAGAGCAAATCCCTCCTCTGTGACGGAATTCTTCAGCTGCAGGGGAAAGGTGTCAGAGGTAGTGAAGAGACTGATGCATGTTCCCCTTATATAGCTCTTTGGTTGATTTTATAAATTGTGCATTCTTATTGAAAAAACATATAAACATAGAATCATCCTGCTTTATATTGTAACTGATTAACAATTAGTGAACCACGTTATTAAAGATGAACCAGATGGGTCAGAATACAAGCTCATCCCTTGGTTTCTATCTATGAGCAATTCCCTTTGTACTTCCATTGTGTTATCAAAAGAAAAATGAATTTGAAAAAAATCCACATTTTACAATCAGATTTTTACTGAAATCTGTCAGAATTGAAATATCAAGAGCTTATAAAGTACTTTCTGGAAAGGAACATGAGTTCTTTTCTGTATTAACAAATAACATCTTGCAGCAACAACTTTGTGTCCTGTATTTTTGATAAATGATGGTTATTTATCAGGTCATTCATTTACTCCCTTTTTGTCCATGCATAAATGGATATATTGCTTATCTTTGTGTACCTATAGAATATTTTGAAGGAAAACACTGATACAAGAATCAGGCTATGAGCAGTACTCTTCCACTGTGACTTGCAATGAGTAAGTAGTACTGGGCTACATCTGGACCTTTGTGTGTGTTCATTTCTGTATAGTGTAATTTGTATCTGACAAGCTTACTAAATGTGAGAGAGTGTGGAAAAAAAAAAAAAGTAATACAAGTACCCCTGATGTTGTTGACTTTCTTTTTTCACAACTGCCAGTAGTTCAAACTTACAAGATCATAGACTGTGATAAGCATGCACAGGAAGGCAAAGCAAATGAACAATTTTATTTGAAAAACATTTGCAAATCACTTTTGTTAGCAGCTGAAATAACTGTGATTATGAATATAAAGTATGTGATTGACAGAGTCAAGAGAATTGTTTTGAGTTTCGCAGAGTGCTGGTGCTTAATAGAATAAATGAAGTGCATTTTGCAGGTTTATTGTTCAGGTTTTAAGAAATAGACCAATTGATCATCCCACTGAAAGTTTAAGAAAGTTTCCTATAAAATGCTGACTTTACAATGACTAACCAAATAAAACTGTAGATATTCATGCTTTAATCCATTAACAAGCTAATGAGTGGAAGTACACTATATTTGGTGTACATACATATCCATGATGACTGTCAGGTCCTATTTCAGCACGGATGTTGAATATATAGAGTTTCAACCTGGGCAGTCCTGTTATTGAATATAAACATCAAGGAAAGTTGTCTGTCTACTCTCTTGTATATAATGACTCTTGTATAATACTCTCTTGTATAATGACTCTTATTTATCCTCTAACATCCCTTCAGAGCCTAAGTGTTGTGTCTGGTTTCTTTACAGCATTCCGGCAGCTACACTTCAGTGACATTGTGGTAATTTTGGATTCTGAAGACCTGTGCGAGAATGGGGAAACCAAGAGGAGAGTTTTGTTGATCATTGGTTTTATTTGTTTTGTGTTTGTTTGGAGAAACATGGCCTGGCCTTAGACAGAAAAAAAACTATGGAGAACAAAGCAACCCTCTACATGTGAAAAGAAACCCAAAGAAGTTCCACTTCCATCTGTCTTTATACTTGCATATGGTTGCACCTACTTGCCATTTTGTAATACCCAAGTTACTAAATGTACCTACGTACTTTAAAATCCAAAGGTTGAGCAGCAGCAGCTTGATTTGCAGCACATATTCCTTGCCTCCCCCTATCTGTGATAGAAAAGTATCAATAGATTTTGATTTGATGAAATTAGGACTCCCAAAATCACAACAAATCATGAAATTACTCTCGGTGATATATATATATATTTTTTTCCCTCCTGGAAGTATTAGTGCATGAAAGACATGAAGAATTTCACATTGACAGTCCAATGTGTTCAATGCTTTTTCTGGTAGCAGTTTTAAAGTTTCCTCCCGTCGTTTGTTTATATAGTATATTGATAATGATAACAACCAATTGCTGTCATAGTCTTATCTATACTGCCATAAAAATAACATCCTAACACCTGGATCATGCATCAAGACTACTGCCAGCTCTTGACTATATATGCCAGACAGGGAATGGGAATTTCAGAAGAACATAAGTATATGCTAATTCTATTTTTTTCCTTGTTCAGAAACTTAACAGGATAACTCTGATTAAACAGTTGGAAAAAGAAAAATGGGTGTGTCTAGATGCAAAATAGCCCTATGTTTGCCATGAATCACTTTTAAAACCTTTTAAGTTGGGAACCTTTTTTCCTTTCACGCACATAAATGCAGCAGGCTGAAAGCTAGGTACTTAGAGGCCTTACCTTAGCTGGCTTGTACTAAAAAGAACCAAAAAACCTCACTTATTAAATAACCTCCAAAAGGACATATGCTTTTTGGAAGAACAACTGAAATGCATTGTTTGTGCTTGTGATTACCACAGATGCTGCAGAGTAGTGAAAGAATAGTAATATCTAATATTTTCTAAAGTAAGAATAAAGATGCTCTTCTCCTTCCTTGTTTCAGGATGAAGTGCATTCTACCATACCTCTATGTAGGGGACACTTACAATTTGGTTTATCAATGGTCTAATCCTGCTTGGAACAGTTGAGGTACCTGCTTGCTCACTGACAGGCTCCTCTGGCACACTGATTTCTCCTCCAGCTGGTATGTATGAGTGCAGGAGGCTGCAGGTTTGTGGGGGCTCAAGATTTACCTGGCTCACTGGGCACCTGCAGCCTATGACTTTATCTCTTCGCCATCTGTCACAAGAACCACGCCTCTGAGTTGCTTTTCCTGGCTGCTAATTCAGGTCAGGATTAGAAAAGAGCTTTGTTGTCTGGATGCCACAAATCTTCCAACGACCTCCAAAGGTGAACTTGCCAGGGTGAATAAAAGCAGAGCTAAATCCGGTAGCCTATGTATAAGTATACCTTCAACTTGGGCTTTCTTTTTGTATCAAAAGAATAGGGAAAAAAAAATGTAATTACATAAGCAAAATGGAGTTTTTCTGCTGTGTTGGCAAATTGCTCTTTTGCAGGGGTCCCAGCAGACCTCTAGTATGGAATACATTTCTGCAGCCTGCAAGGGTAAGTTGGGGCCAGCAGGGCCCACTCTGACTCCTCTCTCAGTAAGTGGACAGCTATGGCTTGTGCTGCTGTGTTGCATATTATCTAACATTGTTCCATATCAACCATGTTAAATGCTAAGTAAAATACCAACCCTTCTCCACCACCCCCCCACCCCCATACACACACACACACACCCTGTAGAAAACAGAATTAGGTTGGAGAAATCTATCAGCAATGATAAGTGGTTGTAGTTCAGCTGAAATACAGAATCCAGACGAAACTGAAGTGGACTATGCTCCATATTTCGTACACATTTGTACTAACTAGTGCATTCTTAAAACTCTTTTCTCTTTTGTTCCTTTCTCCAGCTGCCAACCTACAACATAAATGACTTTTCAGTAATATCACTTTCCTCTGATGTTGTAATAACAAGACACAGTGCCTTGGGGACTAGAAGTGGTAAAGAACTAAACAGTTAGATTAGACTCTTAAATCAGAAGGATGTTGCTTTTTTAATACTGATTGTTGCTTGTTATTATTTTAATGTGCACAGAATTTTATTAAGTGGTTTTGAGAAAATGTCTTGAGGAAAATATCTCTGCCCTGATTGTTAGGTCTGCTTCAGATACATTTATCACAGTTAAATGACATAACCATGGGTCTGTTTTCCATCTCCTTTCACTTCTCCATGTTCTTGGCCTTGTAAGGGGCCTGGCCACCTCCACTTGGACCCGGTGTAATTTTACTTCATTGTTTAACTCCCTGCATTTAACATTTCTGTAGTGTTGTAAGACTCTATCCGTTCTTCCCTGGTTCACCACAATCAAGTTGCTGCGCTTTCACAAAAAAAAATAAAATCAACACCTGGATATCAAGTTACCGTCTGATGGTTCCCCTGCCCTGAAAATCCTGTTCATCGCAGTTGGTGTCAAGAATAAATTATGGCACATTGACTTGAGCTGTCTCTTAATGTCTAAGTTTTTCCAGTTATCCATATGACATTTATTGCAAATGATACTGTCTCCCATAGTGCATTAAAGTGTACGTACATAACAACACTCTCAAGGCCTTATTAAATTAAAATAATTTACTAATGCCAGGTAGGAGGGGAAGAGGAGCAAAGATAGGTGGGAATTAAACAGTTGTTTAGTATGGGACTAGTAAGATGTCTTTTTTTTTTTTTTTTTGTAATGGCAGTTATCAGATTCAGCTGCTGCAATGTATGGGTACTGTGTTACCTAAATATATTAAAGAGCAAGAAATTTCAGGTATTTATTCCTGCAGCTTTTGAAAATAACACTCTTCTGGATATGCCTTATATCATTTAGAGGACATGATTTCTGGCAGTAACTATACGTTTTCAGTGTTTTAGCAGAGATTTCTTGTGCCGGTGACAACCCCCTGTTGCTGTCACCATTATCTGAGAAATACTACTCTCTGCCAAAGCTGATACTCTTTAATGACCTATCACCATTTAACAGTAAGCATTAAAATTGTGCTTGTTGATTTAGATTGTTCTGTGCAATTTTTTTTAAACATTGTATAAGTGCATATGCATTATCCTTTAATGAGTCAGGTTATTTAAATTTCAGATCAGACTGGGGATGTAGCAAGTGTAATGGTTCTATATTTCTCTACCATCTGTCACTGAGGAGCTCCTTAAAGCTGCAGCCTCAGTTAGAACAGCTTGGCCTTTTAATCTCTTTTACTGTTTCTGAGCAAAGACCAGAGACAGATTTCTCATCTACTGAGAACTATTTTTTATCTTTTTTTTTGTTTTTTCAATTAATTATACCTTTGTAGCAATTTTGCTAAGTGGCATATCCAAGACTGTATTGGCATTATGGGATGTTATGTATATCTAAGTAACTCAGACCATGGATATTTCTTGCAGAAGCTCACAACTTGAGGTAGTAATTTAATGCAAAGCCCTGGTGCTGAAACAAGGCAAATGGCTCACCTTAAGTTGCACTCCAGCAAGGAAAGGAGGTATTGCCTGATTTTACCATTTTTCTTCCTTTTGTTGCCATTGAGGGAGATCAGACAATTGTAGCTGAAGGAGAGGAATCACTCATTTTGGAAGTGAAAAGGGCATAACGAAAGAAGAGACTCTGCAAAGATGGGCTGAGATGCCTCCGGCTTACAAGTCTTGCAGAATTTGGATGGTAACAATCCCTAGCTCATCACAGGTTATCTGAGGAGTTTTCCCTATGACTATTTTGTTCTGAATTAATGACATTTTATCAAGGCTATCTGCTTTTGGTTCATGCTCTCCTTCACTCCGTGACAGCTAACAGACTATCCCCTGGGACTAAGTCACTCTTGCTCTGGTGGATCATGGGCTGTAGGCATTAGTTGGTAGGAAGAGCTGAAACAGGCTGGAGACCTGAAACCTTAAAGGAACACCCTTTAGAAGCTCCTGAAAACATTGAAAGAAGCAAGCCTGGATGCTGAGAGCAAATAAGTGCTTATTCCAGTGCTGGAAGAGCACTGCCTTTGACAAAAAAGAAAACAGATTGGTCTGTAAAAACTAATTCCCTTCCACATGCCCCTCACTTTCCTCGAGAGTAGAGCACAACTTTTATTTTGTCTTCCTGAAAGCAGCTATGATATCCTCCTTCTGAATGCCTGTGTTATCTGGTTAAGTAGTGCTCTTCTTGCACAGCAAGAGGCCCAGTGGTATAGCTGATAAAGCACAAGGCTCTGGAGATATAATCCCATGTGTCCTGCAGTGATCATCATTTTCTTCTCTCCCTCTTTCTTTTACATAGTTTGTAAGCTCTCCAGGAGGCAGTTGCACGGAAAGACCTAGATCTTTCTCAGGGCCTTTATTTATTTATTTTTAAAATAAAATATAGCAGTATCTCTGCAGTTTTATTTAACTCATCCACCTCTCAGGTGGGTTGAACTCTTAGAGCACAGAGAGGAAAGCCCCAGTCTAGTCCCCAATTTTTTTTTTTTTTAAAGTCAATTATTTTCGTAAGTGATCGACAAAGAGTATTAGGTAGCTTTTAGTTTCTTTCTATAAAGTGCTGTTGATTTTAGTGATGCTGGCTGATAAGTAAATACATCTCTTATTAGTCTATTACATAATTTAAACGGATGATGGTATGATTTTTAAATGAAAATGTAGTGCCAGTGAGGACAAATAAAATCTATCTACTATCAGCTACTGTATATACAGAAGCAGCCATGTGTACAGATTAAACACATTATATTTGCAAACAAGGCAACCTTTCATACTGCTTTGAAGTGCTGGCTTGTAATTTGATCTGCATTGCTGATATGTGAAATGAGAATTGGGAGCAAAGTCATAATCTTCCTCCTACGTGTAAATGGACAAAATGGATGTTGCATTCTATTCTGCAACATAATTCATGTCTCAATAAGATTAGATTTTTTTTTTTGGTCTTTACATATCTAATTGCCTTTGTGCTGCTATGACTTGTAGATATTCAGTCCCTGTCATATGAGTATTGCTCACATTTGTCCTGTGAAACTGGTCCTGAATTGCTGTAAGAAAGCACTTTCATATGTTCCTGAGTCCTTGGCTACTTTCATTCATTAGAGTATTTTCTTCTCTTCAAAATGAGTTCACCAAATAACATTGATTTCCCGTCAGAAAGATGTTTTCTGCTGGACAGGTAGGACTTTAGTACTGTAATTTAATATGTATTACTAACCACAGTTGTGATTATGTACTGGCACTGAAAAATGACAAATGACTTTTTCACCTCTGTTCAATTTCAAAGTACAGTCTCTAACATATAATCTTTTCTGTTGGTACATTTGGGTTTCCTGAAATTACTAGATAAAAATGTGCTAGACCATACGCTTGCACAGAGAATGTGTCTCAAAGCACATGTATCAGAATATTTTTCAAGTGTCGGACTGTGTATAAACACTGAAAAAAAAAAATCACTGAAAAAAGGAGATTATTAGAATACTCAAAACACAAGGCTGTCCTAATTCAAAGTTTTATTTACCAGTGGGATTAAAAAAATTATCCCATTATACTTAGCATAATACTCTTACCTGAATTTTTGTAAGTTCTGAGTTTTCTGAGTGTACAATGTATTATATATAATTTATTATAACTCTTTCTAAAATCTTTATTCTCCTATTGTGCTCAAACATGGCACAGAGACCTTGCTGTTCTTTGGGCAGGGCCTTGAACATCCTGACTTAATGTGGAGGACAAGCTGTCATCACTACATGTAGTGAAAGGAGGACAATAGGAATTCACAGGAAATATGATTGCAAAATTCTAAAGTATATGGTAAAATATGCAATGGCATATCCTTCATATAAGATAGGGGTAGATTAAAACATTAGAGGGGAAAGGCAAAATATGCATATGCCTTGTATGATTTGTAAAACACTGAGAAAGAAGAGAAAGATGACTGAAAACCTGCAGATTTGGGGGTGAATATTACCTGCCTATTCCCCTGGGCAGTGAAATTGCAGATTTTAAATGCCTCATCGGTGTTGTTGCTCGCAGTCCTACCTGCTGTGGCAAACACCTGCACTTTGGGAATCTGCCTTCCTAATGTGGAAGGCAGCCAAGAGCATTACAGAGAGGCCGCTCACCTACCCTGCTGCAATCCAAATGCATTTAGGTCAATGTTACTCAGGGGTTGTTCTCATAGCTCAAAGAACTTTAAGGAAACAACAAGGTTGCTCATACAAATGCCTATAGAGGTGTTTATTCAGATATTCAGATCATCCATATCTGCAACTGTTACCTCACCAAAACAAAGACCAGGCAGGCTCTGACTGGCAGAGCCACATGACAGCTTGCCATGGCACACAGCACTCCTCCCTTCCTGCAGCACTAACGCACAGCCTCTGCCTGGAGGCTGCAAAATTTCTGCAGACCAAAACAATCTGAGCATGCTTCAACAATGCAAAGTGAGTATTATCAAAGCATTTTCCAAACTTATCTTTAAATCCTGTAGTACCTCTGGAGGAAGATGTGCTATCCCTTCTTAATGGACAGGTAGATGGAAGTGCTGGACAAATGAATGCCTCTCCTTGAGGCTTTGGAGGGAAGAGATGTCATCTAGAGGGACCTGGACAGGCTTGAGAGGTGGAACCATGCAAGACTCATGAAGTTCAACAAGGCCAAGTGCAGGAGGCTGCAGCTGTGTCAGGGCAATCCTGAGCACAAATACAGGCTGTGTGGAGAATGGACTGAGAGTAGCCCTGATAAAATGGACTGGGGATGGTGGTGTATGAGAAACTGAACACGCGCTTTGGATAATGCCCTCAATAACATGCTTTAATTTTTGGTTAGTGCTGAAGTGGTCAGGCAGTTGGGATTTGAAGGTTCCTTCCAAATGAACTATTCTATTGCTGACAACATGTACTTGCTGCCCAGAAAACCGACCATGTCCTGAGCTGCATCAAAAGAAGCCTGGCCAGCACGTTGAGGGAGGTGATTGCTCCCCTCCACTCTGTTTTCATGTGACCCCCACCTGGAGTCATGAATTCAGCTCTGGGGCCCCCAGCATTAGAAGGACATGGGCCTATTAAACTGAGTCCAGAGGAGGGCCACAAGGATGATCAAAAGATTGGAGCACCTCTCCTGCGAAGATAGGTTGAAGGAGTTGGGGTTGTTCAGCCTGGAGAAGAGAAGGCTGTGGGGAGACTTTAGAGCAGCCTTCCAGTACCTAAAGGGACCTGCAGGAAGCTGGGGAGGGACTCTTTGTCAGGGGATGGAGTGACAGGACAAGGAGTAATGGCTTTAAACTTAAAGAAGGTAGATTTATGTTAGATATGAGGAACAAATTCTCTCCGATTAGGTGGTGAGGCACTGGAACCGGCTGCCCAAAGAAGCTGTGGATGCCCAATCCCTGGAAGTGTTGAAGGCCAGGCTGGAGGGCACTTTGGACAACCTGGTCTGGTGGGAGGTGTCCCTGCCTATGGCTGGGGAGGTTGGAAAACAAATGACCTTTAAGGTCCCTTCCAATTAAAGCCATTCTATGATTAGATTGGAAGAAGTGATTTTGCTTCCTTAGCAGTTTCTTGTTTGTTCAGCCAGATCTCCCTTCAGCAACTGCTTCAAGTAATGTTCTCATTGCTGTTTAATGCTCTTAAGTTCCTGGAATCAACACAGCTGTAGGAAAAAGCTGTGGCAACTGTTCCTTCAATGAGACATCAAAACTTTTTATTAAGGTCAGTTCTGCCACAAGAGAGGCATCAGAGCCATATTACTACCCTGAAGGGGCAATTCTGGGGGCAGATATCTTGTACAGACCTACAGTGTTCAGCAAGGGTCAAAACCTGACTTGACTTTCAGATTCCAGATTGAGTTTGCAGGATTAATTCTTAGGAGTAGAGGAAAATGGGCCAATCTTCTTTTATTCATAAATTAAACAAAGCTATTGAACAAAACATTGAAGGACACTGCGGCAGACTATTTCCCAATTTTCAGAGCAGGTTCATGATAACCAATTAAATGTTTTAGTGATAAGCAGATACACATCTATTTCTTCCCTGAAAATTAAGAAAGAGTGCTAGGTAAAACATGAAGTATATGGAAACAATTGGTCCAAAGTTAGACAGTGGGACAAAAAACAGTGCTAAAACCACTGCTTTATTACAGCCATCTCCTTAGGTGAAGCTCACCTGTTTCTAATGACAGGATGCTCCTGAAGAATATTCAGTGACTCTGCCTACCACATGGATATTTGTCTTGCTGTGTGGAGATGTCTACAGCCAAGTTAATAATCCTAACCTCCCATTCAAGTTTTTAGGGGTAAGTAAAACCATGCTGGAGGCATTTAATCTAAAACCAACAACTATGTTAGATAAATCATGCCCTAAAATTTCCCATGTATTCACTGACTATAAGAGAAGCTGTGGGCCAGCACTTCAGCAGTAGATGTCAGACTAGGTGTCTGAAGTTGAGAAGCAAAAATAAGTTAGTTTTATTTAGAAAAAAAAAAAAAATCCAGCTGTATATTTGACCTCTCTGGAAATTTTTAATTTTGTATTTTGAAAATAAAATCTACACCACCCCCCAGAATCAACATCTGTTATGTGAATTAATATTACGGTGGCTAGAATGAAAACATAATGTTTTGATTTTGGTGAAGGAATAGTTTTCCTCAAACTTTGTGGAATAACTTTTCATCCCAGACAAGTTTAGACTGAAAATAATCTCAAAATGTGTCATTTTTTTCTCTGAAATAGAGATTCTGAGGTTTGACCAGCTTTACTTAGGTAACAATTCTATGAGTCAGAAATTTGTCCCAAAGTAAAGTAATTATACATGTAGACATGATAGGATGTGTCCTTTTATGGAAATTTAACCTAGGCAGATATTAAGGGCTTTTTGGTACTTACCCAATATATTTATTTGGAAATTCAAGATTGTTGACAGCTTAACATAACTAGATGAACTGTACTACATACGTAGTGAGGTTATCTTATGTCTTGCGGCCATCTTCAGGAGCATGTATCTTCAACAGAAATACAGAGAACAGTTCATTCAGTTCATTCAATGGAAATTAAAGTGAAAAACAGTCAGTGAGTGCACAGATAAAAAAGTGAAGAAACAAGAAAGTAAGACTGGTGGGAAGCAGGGTACTTTCATACATTAAGGTGCCCATTTCATCATCCTATTCAGATAGATTTTTAATTAGATTTTGCATGTAAACTACATCAGTTTGTTCTTGCGGAGCTCTTCAAAGAGAGGTACCATTTATGGCTGTGTATATCTTGTCTCTCCAACATGGTAGTGTGTGGTGTTAAAATCGCAGACTAGCCTTGCCATTGGGCTCAGCCCCTGCTGCTCCCCAGCAGCAGTCTGGTGCCTGCATGGTGGCACAGCATTGTCCATTGCTCTGTGTATGGGAGCCCTGGGGCTCCTCTGTCGTGTGGCCTGCTTTCAGCTATTTTGTTCCGCTTCCTTGTGTTTTCCTGTCTTTTTATAGTCCTCCTCCCCTCTACTGCAGGTCTGTCTGCAGGTAACATTTAGCTCTCTGTGCTGGTGTTAGATTATTTATTTATTTATTTATTTTGCTGCACAGAAGCTGTTAAATGTCTAATTAAATACAAGAACATAAGATCTAGAAATAATTTTTAATTAGGAGTTAACAGTTCCTTGAAAATTAACAGTAAGGTGGCTGCCCATACCTGTGCAGGAGACGATGAGAATTAACACTTAGAAGGGAAGGGAGATGTGCTCGTCTGCCCACATCCCCTTCATCTGCTTGTGGCTGAGTGTGGTGGTTTTGTTAGCGTTCATAAAGACACATAATCCACAAAGTGATTATATGAAGGTGCTTTTATTATATGAAGGTGCCGGAAGTTAGGGGCATGCCTGCCCAAATCTAACTTTACCTGATTTGTTCACTCAGTTCTCTTTTATCTCCTAAAATATTACATATGCATTAAGTTTCACAACACAGCTATGCATATTCATTTCCTAGCTCCGCCTAGCCCTGCTTCGTATGCTAATTATCTTATCAGTCCTTCTGTGCCTGCGTATTACTCTCTGGTGGTCATCTGGGTGGTCGTCCAGATGAAGTAAGATGTCTTCATCAGAGTTGAACTTTTTAACCTTTTCTTCTTATGCATGCTCTCTGAGCCCTTGGTCTCAGTCCAAACCACAAGGTTGGTTTGATACAGTTCCCGGAGTCCGAGAGGCCCCGGTTATCTAGATGTCTTGCAAATTGTGCATTGTTTTAGTCCTCCTCCTTACTCCTCATCATGAATTGTTGCATTCTCTCATGCTATCCTTGCACATATATTTTGTATCTTCCAAGCGCAGCCCCGCAACAGTACATCGCAAATGTAACACGTATTAAGCAATATTGTATATTTCGTCTTCCATTACCAACAGTTTCACACTGCTGGGCAGCTGATCTCCACCATAGCCACTCTCCCACTCCCCCTCCTCAAAGGAAAAGGAAATGCAATGGAAAGTGCTGAAGGTTTGAGATAAGGGGGGAGATCACTCACCAATTATTGTCAGAGGCAAAAGAGATTCAGGATTGGGGGACTAATATAATTTATTGCCTATCACTAGCAGACTAGAGCGGTGAGAAACTAAAAGCAAACCAAAACCACCCCATCCACCCTATTCCACCTCTTCCCCCATGCAGTGAAAGGGAACAGGGAATGGGGGCTGCGGTCAGTCCCCAACTCTTCGTATCCGCCGCTCCTTCACGGTCACTCTCTGCCCCTGCTCCATGCAGGGTCCCTCCCACAGGATGCCATCCTTCCCAAACTGAGCCTGCGGGGGCTGCCCATAGGCAGCAGCTCTTCAGCAACTGCTCCCACATGGCTCCGTACCACAGGGTCCATCCCCCAAGAGCAAACTGCTCCAGCACGGGTCCCCCACGGGCGGCAGCTCCCCCCAGACCCCCTGCTCCTGCGTGGGCTCCTCTCCACGGGCTGCAGCTCCGGCCCGGGGCCTGCTCCTGCGGGGGCTCTCCATGGGCCGCAGCCTCCTCCAGGCCACATCCACCTGCTCCACCGGGGGCTCCTCCACGGGCTGCAGCGTGGAGATCTTCTCCGTGTGGGACCCATGGGCTGCAGGGGGACAGCCTGTTCCACCAGGGGCCTCTCCACAGGCTGCAGAGGAACTGCTGCTGCCTGCCTGGAGCACCTCCTGCCCTCCTGCTGCACTCACCTGGGGGGCTGCAGGGCTGGTTCTCACTCCTCATTCTCCCAGCTACTGTAGTACAGCAGTTTCTTTTTTCTTTTTTTTTTTTTCCCCTTTCTTCAATCCACTCTCCCAGTGGCCCAACCAGCATCACCCACTGGCTCAGCTCTGGCCAGTGGTGGGTCCCTTTGGAGCCGCCTGGAGCTGGCTCTGATCTGACAAGGGGCAGCTGTGGACTCTCTTCATAGAGGCCACCCCTACAGACCCCCTGCTACCAGGCACAGTTTGCTGAGCTGTCTCAGCCATTTGCTCTTTCAGAGGAAAAATATATCAGCAAAGTGCAGGGAAGATAAGAAGAAACAGTGTGGGTAAAAAAAAATAAAAATAAAAAAAAAAAGCAGGGGACAGGAAACTAAAACTGAACTGAATGTTAAAGGGGTCTTTTCTGATAAATACATATTGTATTACCTGAGCTGACTCTGTGCTTGGACCTGGATTCACTATAAATACTTCCCCCTGTGATGGAGTTGTATGTGGATGTGATTCCTGGATCAGTGCTGCCAATTATCAGCTTGCCTTCTTCTGAGGGTGAGAGGAGACTCCTTGCTTGTGAAAATGTGTTGTCCTGCTGGGGGTGTACAGGGAAAAGCTAAGGCCGTGCTATCTTCCTGCTCCTGGAGATGGAGGTCTTGTTTATACTTCTGTTACTCACAAACCCTTCCTGATCTTCTCTGGCCCAGGTAAAGGCAATTCGTGCTTTCCTCAAGAAACAGTGTCATCTTAGTGAGGCAGTAGTTTTCAAAGATGTTTAAGTGATTCGTACACCTTGTTTATTTGAAATTTGTGGACAATACAAATCGTGGCAGAGTGGCTGACACACCAGAGGCCTGTGTGGCCATTCAGAGGGACCTGGACAGGCTTGAGAGTTGGGCGAAGAGAAACCTCGTGATATTCAACAAAGGCAAGAGCAGGGTCCTGCACCTAGGAAGGAGTAACCCCTAACACCAGTACAGGCTGGGGGCTGACCTGGTGGAGAGCAGCTCTGCAGAGGGGGACCTGGGGGTCATGATGGACAACAAGTTAACCATGGACCAGCAGTGTGCCCTTGTGGCCAAGAAGGCCAACAGGATCCAAGCCTGCATCAAGAGGAATGTGGACAGCAGGCTGAGAGAGGTGATCCTCCCCCTCTACTCAGCTCTGATGAGGCCAAACCTGGAGTATTGAGTGCAATTGAGGGCTGCCCAGTACAAGGGGGACGTGGAACTTCTAGAGAAGTAGGACTTAGAACTCTTCTCAATGGTAGCCAGTGATAGGACAAGAGATAATGGGTATAAATTGAACCACAGGCGGTTTCATCACCATGTGAGGAATAACTTTACAGTTCAGGTAACAGAGCACTGGAACAGGTTTCCCAGAGAGGTTGTGGAGTCTCCTCTGGAGATATTCAAAACCCACCTGGATGTGGTCCTCTGTAACATGCTCTAAGCAACCCTGCTTGAGCACCGGGGTTGGACTAGATGATCTTTGGAAGTCCCTTCCAACCTCAACCATTCTGTGATTCTGTGAAATTTAAGTACATGTTGAAATCTAGATAGCTTTGAAAAGTCCCAGTTGGAGTCAGCTTAGTGGTAGAAAAGAACAGGCTGATAAAACAACCTTGGCCAAAACACAGAGAAATGACTCACTGCTATAATTCAACTTAGAGCCTCTATTGCATTTAACAGTATTTATTCATTACTCATCTTAAAATACATATATATTTTTTCTTCTCTCCACTTGTTTATTAGGGACAGATTTGTTTCAGATCTAGTGGAGAGAACATTTCTTTTAAGGACATTCTGGAGGAGTTGTTTCCACAAGGCTGATCAAAAATTGCAAAACTGAATTAAAAAAAAGACAAAATGATGTACTGAAATATGGAAAATAATAATGGCAAACTTTTCATACTAAACAACAAATATGACATGCAACCATTTCCTCAAACAATCATTTCTTTAACTTGCTAGGTACTTTTCAAGATCTGGAACTAACCTATTCTTAAATATAGTAATTGAGAAACAACAATCTTTGACATGACAGAAAAAGTTGATATTATATATATATTTTAGAAATCTAATTCGTATGACTCTCTTGTATGTTCTCAGTGCACAACACACTATGGAGACAGTTAAACTAGCCCCAAATGCACCAGTTTTGCTATGGAGAGCAGATGTAGCTGGAGATCCATGCAGGTACATTTGTTCGTTTTCACTTTTCATTCATCTGCAATGCAGACGTGTTTTTATTCTATGAATCATAGAACAAAATGTTCTATCTCATTGCTTACAAGTTATTTCATCAAAGAAAAACTACAAGTATTCTGTGAACTCTGCTCATGCCATTTGTTATCAGATTTCTAGCACTTTAGTCTAGTGAACAACACTTTCCTTCTGCAGAACCAAAGCCCAAAAGATGAGCTTTTCAAAAATAAGACAACGCCAATCTGTATGTTAAAAAAATATTACATTATATTCTGCTTGCCAGTGAATGTCACTGAAAATGGAAATGTACTGACATAATCTGTCTTCTCTCCACTAGCCCATTTTTTAAGCCTACCTCAATTTTAAAAGCATCTGAGTAACTATTTCACAAAAACATTAAACAGTCTATCATTCTTCCACTTAAATTTTCTTGTGGGATGTATATTTTTGTTAGACTCAGTTGTGTAGGAAACTGTAAATTTCATATGAAATATGAAATTTTGACTGAATTGTTTGTTTTGATGTATGTACTTGTGTCTGCTCTGAATGTCAGGCCAGAGCATCAACTGGTGTAAAACAGTAGTCTTTATTCCATCCAAAGGAAGTACATGAATTTGAATCATCTGTGTGACAGAGCTTTGTCTACATTAGCAATACCTAAATAGGTAACTGAAAACCAAATTCAAACTGCTGGAGAAGTGAATGAAAAGAAAGTATGATTTGTACTCTACAGTTGGAGTGTCTTTTTTTAATCGTGTAGTTGGTGACTTTGCATTCCTTATAATCTACCCGAGAACAGAAAGATACTTTATAGCAACTGTAGATTGTCAGCCCTGTAAAATGTGTTTTCTTATATTTTTCTTTATTTTATATTATTTTATTTTTGTTTTGTTTTGTTTTGTTTATTTACTTTTTATGATTTCCAGAGGCCTCTTGAAAACTTCTTTAGCCGTAGCCACAGTCTTCTGCCTTTTCCATGGTACTCATAAAAACTAGCATATACACTTTTTGTTGTTGTTGTTACAAGGAGATAAATGACAAGAATTTCCCCAGGTATCTAGTAAATCATAGAATCATTAAGGTTGGAAAAGACCTTCAAGATCGTCTGGTCCAGCCATCACCCTACTACCAAAATTGGGTTATTAAAAAAAATTCAGCCCTATTAAGAATCTACCTAACATAGGTGTTTCTGTATACATTGCCATAGCATTGAGCACAGCCTTCCATACAGCATGATTAATTGTTATATGGAAGGACTGAACATAGAATTGGGTTTGCTGTGTATTAGATCACCATGCATGCACAGTCTAATCAACCATGAAATGAATCAAGCAAGTCAGGGATATGTTGGATTTTCTCCAGAGAAGACTAAAGAACACAGCCTGATTCAGAGCCAGCCTATCATGCCAACAAACCACGTGCTCTGCTCTACTCTGTCTGGGTGCATGGGTTTTGCAGTGAGAACGTCTTATGGGTTGCATTAATCTAAAGATTAAGGAAAAAGATATTTCACATTTTTTAAATTTACTTTCCCTTTGCTGTAACAGTATCCTCATTTTTTCTGCTCAAGGGTACGTAAGAAATTTGGTTCAGGCTCTCTATAATTGGGACAGAGACTGACAACGTTTAGAGTTATTATGGGAGTGAATTTTTATGTAGTTACTGTGTCAAATATGGATAAACCTTTGATAAAACCATTCTGAGAATACGATGTCTCAGAAGTGATACATTTATACAGCTATATTCTTTTCTGTCATTAGCCAAATGGTTAACATTTCTCTCTTAATAAATAGAGACAAAGAGACTAGAAATATGAACCAAATTTATACAATAAATGACTCTTTTCCTTGTTTGTTTGTTTGTTTGTTTTTTCTTTTTTGTTTTCTTTTTTCTGTTATTTATGTCCCATTTAGAAAGTTACTACTCTGAAGTGTTACTTACGAGCCACAGAACTTCACCTGGAGATTTCTTTATATTTCACCTTCTCATCTAGAAGTAATGTTATCTGCTGTTTGCTCTTGGCATATCAGCAACTGATATGAATAGCAGTTTCTGACACAGAATTTCTTAATGATTATCTACAAAAATAAGAACAGTGCATTCTCACTATTCAGACTTTTGCATCATTAGAGATCAACAAGTTCAGCAGTCTTGAAATGATGTTCAGCAAAGCTGCAGAGCTGAGTGATTTACAAGCCTAACAGCAATACTAAACAAGATGGATATTTTCCTACAGTCAGGAAAAAAATTACTCTCTGCATGTACACTGCTTTTAATGTCTACATTATTTACATTTCAATATTTACATTAATATTTAATATATGCTTCTGATACAGATGAAGATATCAATTTTATGCAGTTTTGTGTTGCTAATGCATTTTTTCTATAGGGAACTGTTGGGTTTGTTAGATTAACTGAAGCTTACTGTAGGTTCTGCAGTCAGCAGCAGTCACGGCCACTGGTTTTTAACGCTCACACATTCTCCTCTGTGTATTTATGCAGATAAGTATTATAAGACATGAAAGTATCTATTCATTATTTAATATGTTGTTTGTCCTAATAATTTAAACATGAAGGTTATTCTTAAGTAAATACTCAGTTGAGGTGTCCTGTAAGTCACACAAGGACATTCTCACTTGAACTAATCATAGACTCATAGAATGGCTTGGGTTGGAAGCGACCTTTAAGATCCCTTATTTCCAACCCCCCTGCCATGGGCAGGGATGCCACCCACTAGATCAGGTTGTTCAGGGCCTTGTCAAACCTGGTCCTGAACACCTCCAGGGATGGGGCATCCACAACCTCTCCGGGCAACCTGTTCCTGTGCCTCAACAACTTCTGAGTGAAGAATTTCTTCCTAACCTCTAATCTATATCTCCCCTCTTTTGGTATAAAACCATCCCACATTGTCTTGTCATTATCTGATTGAACAAAGAGTTGCTCTCCATCTTTTTTATAAGTCCCCTTTAAGTACTGAAAAGCTGCAAGTGGTATTGCTGTCTTTGTGAGACCTCTTTCCTTTGCCAAGACTGCTGCCACAGCTGGCATTTTCAGTGTGTTTCCCAGGAGGTGGATCACTGCGATTCCTCAGTGATGTCCACCTGGCTGGCCCTGCACAGTGACACATGGTGTTCCCCACACTTTGCTCTGACTACCACTGGAGTGTGAAACTCCAGCTGGCATGAAAGAGGCTTCCCTAATTGCTTACAGGTGCTGCACAGAGCAGTCCCAACTGAGGCCTGTAAAATGGAAGTAGGCACAGCTGACGCATTCTTCCTGGGTCTGTGGCTGAATTTTTCAGCATTTTTCATTTGGGTTATTATCTCACTTGTAGTCCATATTTGTGTGCATTTTTTCTAGATAATGCTTAAAAGAGGAAAAACTTGGCTACTTTGAGATGGGGACCAATGTTTTAAGGATGTTATTTATCACATGCAAGAACATGGAAGCAGAAAAATTCTTCTTTGCAGCATGCCACTGTAGCATATTTTTCAGTTTACCTGGATTAGGACATATTGCAATTCATGCAAATGTGGAAATGTTCCCCAGGGACACAAATGATTGCACTACTTGCCATGCAGAACTTTTAAACTTCTGGTTCGCTACATGAATAAGCTTAATATTTCAGTAAAACTGTTTTGCTTGTTTGTTTATTTCTTTTACAGTCAGTAACTAAGTTCTGATTCTGGAATGACTGAATGAAAAAGTGCTAGCTGAAATTCTACACGGTTGTATAGATAAAGCAATGCATTTAAGGAAAACACCTTAATTGTACATTAAAGATGAAAGAAACTGAGTGGATATTAGTATTCAGGAATTATATTTTGAGATTATAGGATGTCTGTAGGAGCATGAACTCATTAACAAATAAATTTTAACTTCCCTGCGCTCCCAAAGAAATAAGAAGGAAAAGAACAGAAAATATAACAGAGAGTATAATTTTACCAGTGTTTGACTACATTGTATGCCTGAATTTTGAACGCAGTGAACAATTCCAATCTTGCAGACTCCGAAAGGTGTAGTAGAATGGGAAAAGATTTTGTGATGAGCAGTGAGGATGAACACGTTCTGGATTGGTTTGTGTATGTGGCAATCAGAAAAGGGGCATTTTTGGAATCATGAAAAATCGTGGTCTGTAGAATCAGACGTAACCAGGAGAAGGTGATTAGGGAATAATTACAAATTACTGGCCTAAGGTTACCTACGTTTTAAACTAATACAACTGTCATTTTGGAAGAACAGGAGGCCTTAGTAATGATATGTAGAAGATGTGGAGTTTGCTAAAATTTTTCTCTTTAAATACACTGGTGAACGTAGAACCTGAGCTATGATCTAAGAGACATACAACATGGAATTTGCTTTGAAATCTGAATGAAATTTAATTTTAGTGAAGGCTCTTCAAGTTGCTGCAAAGTCCTTCACAACCAGCAAAATATTTTTCAGGACATTGAGAGAAACATTATTTATTTATTTATCTATCTATCTATCTATCTATTTATTTATTTATTTTCTTTCTGAATAAAGTATTGACCTCTCAGTTAAAGGAATTTAGTCTCACACTTCAGTAGCACCAGGATTTTTCCCCTTAGTCCTTTCATATATGATGTGAAGAGATTCAGCTATGAATGGTGTACATGTACACCTCCTCTGGAAGTAAATCCTAGTTCTTGAACTCTCTTTCTCTCACATTTCTGGGTGATAAGTAATTAATCAGAATGCTCAGATTCCTCATATTCTGTCTCTGATGTGCTAAGTGCTGATGGGAGAATGGAGGGGAGGGGAGGGGAGGGGAGGGGAGGGGAGGGAGGGGAGGGGAGGGGAGGGGAGGGAGGGAGGGGAGGGGAGGGGAGGGGAGGGGGAAGGGAAGGGAGGGGGAAGGGAGGGGGAAGGGAGGGGGGAAGGGAAGGGAAGGGAAGGGAAGGGAAGGGAAGGGAAGGGAAGGGAAGGGAAGGGAAGGGAAGGGAAGGGAAGGGAAGGGAAGGGAAGGGAAGGGAAGGGAAGGGAAGGGAAGGGAAGGGAAGGGAAGGGAAGGGAAGGGAAGGGAAGGGAAGGGAAGGAAGGGAAGGGAAGGGAAGGGAAGGGAAGGGAAGGGAAGGGAAGGGAAGGGAAGGGAAGGGAAGGGGAGGGAAGGGGAGGGAAGGGGAGGGAAGGGAAGGGAAGGGGGAGGGAAGGGGAGGGAAGGGGAGGGAAGGGGAGGGAAGGGGAGGGAAGGGGAGGGAAGGGGAGGGGAGGGAGGGGAGGGAGGGGAGGGGAGGGGAGGGGAGGGGAGGGGAGGGAGGGGAGGGGAGGGGAGGGGAGGGGAGGGGAGGGGAGGGGAGGGGAGGGGAGGGGAGGGGAGGGGAGGGGAGGGGAGGGGAGGGGAGGGGAGGGGAGGGGAGGGGAGGGGAGGGGAGGGGAGGGGAGGGGAGGGAAGGGAAGGGAAGGGAAGGGAAGGGAAGGGAAGGGAAGGGAAGGGAAGGGAAGGGAAGGGAAGGGAAGGGAAGGGAAGGGAAGGGAAGGGAAGGGAAGGGAAGGGAAGGGAAGGGAAGGGAAGGAAGGGAAGGGAAGGGAAGGGAAGGGAAGGGAAGGGAAGGGAAGGGAAGGGAAGGGAAGGGAAGGGAAGGGAAGGGAAGGGAAGGGAAGGGAAGGGAAGGGAAGGGAAGGGAAGGGAAGGGAATTCTTCATTTACCTGCTACTTCTTTACCTTCTACAATGAATGAAAAAGTACGTGAGAAACTGACAAACCCCTAACACTAGCAGTCAAAGGCGATCTGTCCATCTATGAATGTAAGGATGGGCATTTTTAAATTCTGGTTAAAGCTTTGAATTGTGTTTACCCAGACAGGTCTCAAAGATAGGGATCTTGTCTTTAATAGCTCACTGTTGTAGCTATTCAACTATAATAGCTTGCAACAGAAGATGATTATGAAGTGTGTTCTGCTTCAAAATAATTTTTAAAAGCACACTTTGAGGTATAATGGGATTTCACAGAAACAATTGAATGTACTCCCTATGTCTTCACCAGTAACATATTGTTTTTTGTTTTGTTTTGTTTTTGTTTTGTTGTTTTGTTTTGCTTCTCCAGTCACAAATAAACAAGAGTTACTAATTTTGTTGCCTATTTTTAAATCAACCTTGAAGGATGGAAGTCAATGGTTAGAATTCACCACTGTGTTCTGATCCTAGTACTGCACCAGTCGCAGTTCATTACAGACAAAGTAGGACAATACAAGCTCAGGCATGGTTTAACAATGAATAATGAATAAACAGAACCTATTTTTTGTGAGGCCCCATCTGACCACCAGGACCACTTTAGGCATAAACATATTTTCTTACCCATCTTATCTGTGGCATCTTACCCATGAGGATACAGAACCCTTTACTTTCCTCCTTTCTGCTCTTTTTTGTTGTTTAATCAGCCTCAGTCCCTCAAGACATCCTTTCCCCATGCCACAAATGCGCAGCTTCTTAATGCTAAATTAGCCACAGGAGAAAGACTTCTGTCCAGAGTAGAAATAATAAATTAATAAAAATGAGCTAATTAAACTTTATATGAGGGTAACAGAGTTCAGGGAATTTGCAGTTTGTTGTTGTTGTTGTTTGCTTGTTTGTTTGTTTTCCATTATGTTTACTATTTGCATGCTGCAGTTGTATTTAATTTCACATGTACTTAATTTCATGCTCCAAGAAAGAGGACAGTTAAGAAGAATTAAGGATGGTTTTCACATTTCTTTCAACATTTTGGAAAGTATTATTTCTTTTCTGTATGCATCTCTAACGTAAATAATTCCACAGAACACAAAAATTGTAATATTTCATCAGCATAAGGAATAATATTTCTACAAACTAATTGCATTTACAAATTTACATAAAGACAAAAAAAGAAAAAAAGCACATTATTTCTGAACTAGGGAAAAGGAAATAATCTTCCCTTTGAAAATGTAATTAAATCATAAAATACTTCAATTTTCATCTATGTCACTTGGTATATCTAATATTTCTAAAAATTAATAAAGCTCCACAAAAGTATCTTTGTTCTGGAATGTAAAAATCCCCCCCCCCCCCCCCCAACTATATTTTGCTACAAATATAAAGTAGAAAATTATGACAGCAAAGAAGCACCAATATTAAAGTACTGATCACAGCCAGACATAGGATTAATAGATGCAGTGGGGATATGTGAGTGAAGGGAGAAGTTTGTACACGGGCATTTCTGCCTTTGGGCATGGCAAAGGCCAGATGACTGCTCATCACCTTTCCAGGTTGATTTTTCTGGAGCTATTCCCTGCAGCCTGGCAGGGGGATAACAGCACTGCTGCTGCCCACACTTCTGCCTCCATGGTGTGAAGCCTTCCCTGATGGTGTATTCTTGGAAGTTTAGCAGTGCAACAGAGCCAATTTTTAGGTTCAAGTCTCTTAAACTTGATAAGTTTGTGTTTTTATCCTCCCTTGGTGTAGCTCTGTCTCGGTATAGTCATCAATATAGGCTTTTGGTATACAGCCAGATTCTGGCTGAATATAGCTAATTTCCTGTACTCAGGAGACCTCCCTCCTTCTGCACCTTAGTGTAATTCCTGTTCCAGGTGCTTGTCAGATCCCAGTGTGTTGAAAGGGTGGAGATATTCCCTAGAAATGCTGGCTAGCAACTGATTCTCCGTAGCCCCAGAATTTGTTTGGATATTGGCATCAAAGCAAAGCCAATCTCTAAAAAGTAGAGTGTGTACAGTCATACAGTGGAACAAGAAATGAAATCCTTTCTTTGTGTAGATTTCATATGAATTAGGAACGCTATTTCTTTTTCCCAAATTTTAATTAAAAACGTGTTATTTTAAATAAAAGGGTTGAATGAAAACATCAATTGTAAATATTTTTGTTCAAACTCTCATTTTCATATAAAACTCATAGAAATTTACCTCTATTTATTACAAGAAAAAAATGATAATTCTTGAATGAAACAGCAAGGATTATTTTATTACATTTCAGGGGAAAATACTGTCTGATTTTGCATACTATTTCTCATTCTAATTTTGACTGTTACAGACAGGTGGAAGAGTAGAGGAACAGTTCTCTAAAACGTGTCAGTGTTAGAAGTGACTGCCATTTCAGAGATGTTCTCTCTATATATTGCTAGCTGTGAATTCTAAAAATAAGCTTTAATCTGTACTTCTGATTTTCCTATAGACTGCTAAGCAGCCAAGATGTCAAAGATTCAAAACTTGCAGATCATCCTCTGGTTATGTGACATGCCAGGAAAGAAGAAAGTAAATATCTGAATATTGAGATGGTACTTCCATCAAATACTTGTTTATAGTAAAAGTTCAGGTAAACAATCTCCTCTAATAAGTCATCTTTCACCTTAAGTCTACTATGGAACTCATTATATACAAGTCATATTGAAATTCACTGCTGAAAAAGTAATTTTATTGCATTTTTTTCATGTTTCTCTGTGAACTCCCAGTTACCCTACTGCTAGTGCTATCAGTTTATTTAGTACTGAAGAAAAGATCCATCTATCTGATGAGGGAATGCTGCCCTTTGAAAAAAAAAAAAAAACCTATATTTTTTATAAACCATGCAAAATGTAAGGATGGTTTTGGTCTTCTCATGGGTCTTTTCTCTTGAGAGACAAAGAGTGGGCATTTGGGGAAATTCAACTAGTTGGTTTTGTAATCATTCTTCAGCGAGCTGTTCCTAGCAGCTTCACTCCAATGAATGCCTTTAATGCTGGCTTTACAGTTGCAGTTGATTAAACAGAAGAAAGACTGTGAAACATAGGAGAAAACCTGATTTAACAAGCTGGGACTGATACATGGTATTTGTGAGATCTAGACATGAAAAATGAATTTAATTTTTGTAGCCAATGTTTATGACTTGATAGATTTCTAACAAATTGAATGTACAGGAATACATTTTAAAAATCTGTTTTCTTCTCTCATTTCTGCCTTTCGTCTTTCTCCATTTCTGATGTCAGTGGATGTTGATTAGTTTCAAAGACGTGTAATTCACTGGCAAACTTAAAATAGTTTATATAACTATTTTTGTAGAGTTCATCAAATTGAATACAAAATGGTGTGGTCAACATGCTGGAGGGAAGGGATACCATCCAGAGGGACCTGGATAGCCTTGAGAGGTGGGCCCATGCAAAATTCATGAACTTCATCAAGGCCAAGTGCAAGGTCCTGCATAGGGACAGCAGCAATCCCAAAGCACAAATACAGGCACCACAGAGAATGGATTAAGAACAGACCTAAGAAGAACCTGGGGGTGTTGGTGTATGAAAAACCGAACCTGAGTTGGCAGTGCATGCTTGTAGCCCAGAAAGCCTTCCATATTCTGGGCTGCATCAAAAGCAGCATGGCCAGCAGGTCAAGGGAGGTGATTGCTCCCCTCTACTCTACTTTCATGAGAAACCCACCTAGGGTCCTACATTCAGTTCTGGGGCCCCCAGCATTAGAAGGACATGGAGATATTAGAATGGGTCCAGAGGAGGGCCACAAGGATGATCAAAGGGCTGGAGCTCCTCTCCTTTGAAGACAGAATGAGGGAGTAGGGGTTGTTCAGCCTAGAGAAGAGAAGGCTCCGGGGAGACCTTAAAGAAGACTTCCAGTCTTCTGGAAGGGGGGCCTACAGGAAGGCTGGAGAAGAACTTTTTTTGAAAGCATGTAGCGGTAGAACAAGAAGTAATGGCTTTACACTAAAAGAGGGTAGATTTGGATTAGTTATAAGGAAGAAATTCCTTCTTATGAGGGTGATGAGGCAATACAACAGGTTGCTCAGAGAAGCATGGATGCCCCATCCCTGGAAGTGTTTAAGGCCAGGCTGGATGGGGCTTTGAGCAACCTGGTCTTGTGGGAGTTGTCCCTGCCCATGGCAGGGATGTTGGAACTAGATGAGCTTTTAACTCCCTTCCAACCCAAACCATTCTGTGATTCTATGATTTTATGAAATATCCAATTTTTTAGTGAATATTTATCTCCGGCTCAGCTGCAGTAATTATTGGTTAGCCATTCCTTCATCAGCTTGAGAAGTGCCAAGATAGGTTTTTGTTATATATATGTGTGTGTGTGTGTGTGTGTATGCATGTATATACCTATATATATAATCAAAAAGTTTTTGTGTGTTCAGCTGTACTGACAAATCCTTTTGGATGGTAAGAAGTCCATCGCAGTATGGCAAACAGAAATAGATGGATACAAAAATAATGAATAAAAGGAATGTATAGGCTGAGAAAAATACTCAGTTTGGCAGGCTGTGCTCTATTTTGTACAAGCAATATTGAGATATAAAATAAATACTTATTTCGCATGGAAAAATGTAATAATGCTGTGTAGGCTGTCTGCTAAAATTATTGTATTAGAACAATAAAAATCAAATATTTTTAATATGTTGATTCTGATTCACTCTCATTCTAGTTTCTCTGTCTACTGAGCTTATATATGCAATTTAGAGATGAAGAAGGTATTTCCAATGTTGCTTATAGATGCCTTGAGAGCATTTTAATCCCCTTACTGAAGGTACGCAAATGCAGTGAAACATCTGAAAAGCAGCTGTGCATGTGCCTTCCCTCATAAAGTTGTGCAGCTCCTTTGCCTATTAGTGATATCCAAAACTAAGCCTCCTTTACTGAAAACATTTATTTTTAATTACACCTGTTGATTTTCTGTCTTTCAACTTGCTGTAAACTTAATGTATTTATAATCGTTTGCTGATTAAAGTTCTGAATGACAAACTCTTCCTAAATAAGCTGTCAGGAATGTGTAAAACCACCATTAAAAAGATGCTTAGAACTAGAAGATTATAATTTAGATGGAAAAATCAGACTACCAAAAGGAAAGAAATACCAGATTTACTATTGTACTTCCAAGTTTACCTCGCTTTAATGGCCATCTGGACCAGACCTTGTGCAAAAGCAGTGTCCCACTGGTGCAGTGAAGTAAGATAATACAGATAGGATGAAAGAATAGACTTGAACCAGAACCCTGCTTTTAAGCCACCTTCCAGACTCCACATTCAGCTATAAAAAATCTATGAAATGTCACTGTCCTTTGTGCATGTCACATGCATAGACCTTGTGACGGACTCTGCTGTGCAAAGTGGTGTACAAATACAAAACAAAAAAGGGCTGCTCTGTAGAGACTTTCTGCACTTGCCGTATGTTGTGTTTGTCTCTGCAATAACTGTGTGCCTTCCAGTAACGCACTGAGCAATGTGACTACCATCTGGCATGTGTTTGTTCACTCATTTTCTCCCTTGGGGGGTGAAGTGTGTGCAGTGTTATGTTTCAGAATTTTTTATACACAGATCCTGATGCGTGCTGCTACATGTGCTTACGCTAGAAGTGACAAGGTCAAAAAATATGCCTTGCACTTGAGTGAAAACATGGTGACGTTTAGGATGTTCCTTAGTAAATTCTACTTGTATTGGATCTTGAGAAAGATCTCCCTGTTGCATAAGAATATTTTGCAATTTGAATTTAATGCAGCATTTTCTCCTCCTGCATAGCCTCTAGTAACCCTCTGTCTTCAAGAAGAAGTTGCCAGGGGCTTCCATCCCTTTCTCCAGATGGTGATGGGAGCTAGAGGGAAGAAAAGAGAGGAGAAGTTAAATTTAAAAGTGTACATGCTCACAGAAATGAAATCTGTTCTTCCTGAGACTAGGAGAAGTTATGACACAACAAATTCCTCACTCATTCACATCCTGTGCAATTTTATCTAAAATAAGATGTTGTTCCATGTGTGTAAATACATGCAGCATTTGATCTGGTTTGGTGATCACAACTGCGTTAGTACTTGCAAAACTTGGAATGAAATATAATTGTACGTCTTGGGCATATGCGGAGACAAAACAAAACAAAATAATTGTTCACCGTGATTGTTCACAAGTAAGCCCAGCAGAATCATTATTGGAAAATAAGTTGTTCAAGGTATTATTATTATTATTATTATTTTTTAAATGTCTCAGAGTCTTGGAGATAAGTGCAGTCTTTTACATTATTGCATTAACCTAGCTGAAATGCTGGGGTGGAATATTTCTGACAAGATAGGCATCTGTGTTTCTTTAGTTATTTTATAAGCCAGACAGGTGTCATGTGGAATATGCATACTTATGCTTCAGAAGGGAAAGAAACATATTGCTTAAAGATTTTTTCCAAAGGAAATTTCCAGAAGACCTCTGAAGAAGTCAACACAAGTTCACTTGCATTCTTTCAGAAGCCTCAGGATGTGTTGTAATCAAGTGATCTCTTCTGCACATTTCTAATAAGTGGATGGCAGTTCTATCAGCTCCCCAAGTATTTTTCCATTATTATTATTATTATTATTAGTAGTAGTAGTAGTAGTAGTAGTAGTAGTAGTAGTATTGCTACACAGCCCTTTCCTGCAAGCCATGTGTTTTCAAAAGTCTTGTATTATACCATTTTTCCCTCTGTGGATTTAGCAGCAGAAATTGGTGATTAACCCACCATTAACAGTTTGAGTTGAACAAATGTGATGAAAGAAGTATAACATACAAGGCTGAGTAGGTCACAGAGCAAATTAATTTGTAATAGTTTTCATGGTGCTTTTGATGATCATGATGTAAGCTAGTGGCTTCCTCTTTCAAAGGTCTCTCTGGGCTTCAAAATCTCACATAAATGTTCTTATTTCTCAGGGGTGGAACTGCAGATTTTCAGCAGCTCTTGTAATTATAGGTGGGATAAACTACAAAAAAATTAAGAACTTTCCCTATTTTGTAGAATATTTTCCTGTAAACTTTGTTATTAATTACACAAACTGATCCTTAATCTCAATTTACACAATCTCATTTTAATTTTATTATAAAACATGCAAGCACCTTTGTAGGTGGAGAACTTCTTACTTCTGCTATGGAAATCAACTTCATTTAATTATGTGTAAAAGGCTGTGTTTCATAACACTGATAATAACTATTGCTATCTTCTTTGTGGCCTCTAATTCTCTAGTTTGGGTGGTTATGCCAGACAACTAAGGTATCCTTCATCTTCTTCTTCCTCCTATTTTTTTTATTTGTGTGTTATGAATTTATCTATCTATCTATCATCTATCTATCTATCTATCCACCTATCTATCTATCTATTTTTCAAACACAGATTTGTCGTGTATTTTGCCTCACACTCTTCTCAAGAAATCTGCCATGACTAATAGGTTATGCTCTATACCCTCTAATTGACCTGGATGCACTAGGAAATGGCAATCTAGGCATTAACTAGATTAATATCCTTTTCACATGGTAAACCATACAGCTGCCTTTATATGTACTAGGAGAATCAGCACTTTATCTGCAACTTCTGTTTCAGTGTTCGAAACTGTTTGTTCCTCTACTAGTTATGGCAAATTGTGGGGAACATCTTCCTCTGTATACTACACAGATTTGTAATATGTAGTTACCTACTTTGGAAGTACCTACCTACCTGCTTTTAAAATCTGTGAGGCCCAGATACCTATAAGCCTATATACCAACAGAGAAAGTTTGCAATGTAGGGGCCTGGTCTGTGGCCCCATTTCTGCTCTTTCTCTCAGGATCCTGATACATTGTCTCCTGCATATATGTATTCCACCTATGTGTGGGTATGTGTAATTTTCTCAGCTGTTGGCTGAGAAATGCTCTTTGACTCTTCTGTGCTAGACATAGTTTGTTTCTTGGATGAACAATGATCCATCAAAAGAAGCACATGCTATATCCTGATGGGTGCTCCTTTAGGATGTGAGACTTGAAAGCTTTAAAGACGCTTATCTAGAAACCATGTTTCTCACTTCCAGGGCAAACTCTCTCTTTATTTAATTTACTGAATGAGAGATGGGAATTGCTTTTAAGTCCGTCTATTTTGTAGCATATAAGTGCATATGAGTATATGACTTACCTACACGTTTCAGACAAAACAAAAAGTGAAGTTTATAAGGCAATTTCGTTTTAAGTAGGGTCACCTGAGGTTTACAGAAAGTGGTAGAAGGTGCTGGAGACAGATGACAAAACCATCTGGTTCACTGTTTCAGGCTCTGCAGCTGCAATGTCATGATTGCCGTTTCCCAGCATGCTCCAGTACCTTCCTGAAGGAGGGTTCCTCAGCCATTGCTCATTACTTTGAAAACAAATGAGTTCTCTCTATAAAGTTTTATATAATTCTATGAAATGTATAATGTTATTTATACATTTCTAAAATGCTACAGAGAAATTTTCACTTGGTTCTTTAGATGTAGCAGATCTGGACTTTGTTAATTCACAACAGAAAGTGACATCTTATACAGATGAAAGTTTTATCAAAATCCTGGAATGATGCTGCCAGCACTGCTATTTCCAGCATAAAACATGGTTTTCTTCTGAAATGAATGAAAACCTTCTCTAACACAATTACACTTGTGGGAACATTTGCCAGACAGTAAGTAAGCCAGTTAGGGATTTCTTTAGGATGGTCCACTACAGTTCATTCTAAATCAGCTATAAATATTACCAAATAGTTCCATTTAAATTGTTATCTGCTACCATCACTCTAGGCCTTTCACAGATGGATTTTATCAGAACAAAGAGCTGACAGTACTTTTTTTAAACTGAACTATAAAAGTTGAGGTTAAGGGCTGCAATTTCCAGTGTCCTCCCATATGTGTTATTAAGTCTTATATGCTCTATAGAATTCCTTACAGTGATTGTTCTCAGCTTTCCCAACAGAATTGTGGATGTTAACTATCATTTTTTATTTTATGTGTTTCTGCTGATCTGTACTAAATACCTCTGCCTGTAAGATAGCCATGCTTGTACTCCCTTGAGAGGCCTGATGTTGTGATTGTTTTTAGAAAAATACTAAATATTGACACAATCACAACTGTCACTAATTTTAGCTGTGGTCTTTTTCTTTTGGAAAGATATGTGTTTCAGTATACGTATTATGTCAGTTAGACAGAGAATAGACAGAATAGAACAACTCCTGCATTTAATTCCTTTAGCAGGAAGGGGGAAGCCTCTTCAATTTTATTTTATTTTATTTTATTTTATTTTATTTTATTATTTTATTTTATTTTATTTTATTTTATTTATTTTATTTTATTTTATTTTATTTTATTTTATTTTATTTTATTTTATTTTATTTTATTTATTTTATTTTATTTTATTTTATTTTATTTTATTTATTTTATTTTATTTTATTTTATTTTATTTTATTTTATTTTATTATTTTATTTTTTATTTTTTAAATAAATTATCTTTCTGCTTTGCCCAGAAGTGCCCTGTCCATCAGGCTATCACCTTTCCTGTTTGAAAGCCACTCTCCATTTCCTTTTCAGAAGCCAAGGCAATGTAAAGCAAAACATGAAACGGTGCTGGAGTATGGCCAAGTGTTAAGGCAAGAGTCAGCAGAGACTACTGTTCCTCCCTCTTCTCCTGCTTCTTCTAGCGCTTTCCCCCTACATCCCATCAGGTGGGAGGTGAGTTGGCTTGTCTCCAGAAGATGGGATGACCATGTCTGCAGGGAGAATTAATTTTTAACATTTGCCAAATTTGTCTGAATTGTTTTCAGCACAGATTTGGTGAGGTCAAAGGGAGGAAATGAGAGTAAGAAAAACCCTAGACAATAATTAACCATTCACCAGACAGTAGTGTTTTCTTCTCTACTGTTTGTGCATTATGGTCATTGGATTAAAAGAACTTGACATAATTTTCAGCTTTTTTGAGCCCTGTGGAATAACTGCTGGAGATGACTTATTGAGACAAAAATTATGTCCACATATTAAGAGAAGTTTCAGCATTGAGGAAACTTCCAGGGTGAGATGCAGCAGATATTCCAGGAATCTGTTCTATAATAGTCCCCTTGGCAACACAGTCTGCAACCTTAGGTATTTGTAAGACGAGGAGAGCTTGGTGTGGTGACTCTAATGGAAGTAGTGCAGAGGGTAGAGCATGGTGAAGACACCACAGCCAAATCCCTCTACAACGAATAAAGATTAATTTTCTTCTGAGAGTGAGAACCAATTAGATTCCTAGAGCTGTTTCTTGTTGGAGAAATTATTGCCAGAGCCTGCCATCAATGTTTTAGTATTTCAAATGGTTTCACAGGGAATTTTTTTTTTTTTGTGGTAATTTACATTTGAATAGTATCACATTTGCAGCTGACTAATTTATCTTTGTTCTCCAAATGAGATTACTGTATAGCTAGCAGAATGTACTTAAATATTTTTGGGCAATACTAATACACTAGCTGCAAAATACAGTATACATATGTATAGGATAGGGAGATCTGTGTGTTTTATGTCAGGCATTTGCTATTTACAAACAATTTATTGAGAAAAAAAAACAATATTTAATCAAAACCTCCAATAGTCTGTCTACAAGTTTCAGAAATCATGATCCATTTTCAAAAATATAATCCGTGGCCCTCTGACACTCAGCAGGAAATACTGTACACAATCTACGTTGTCAAGCATGAGAAACAGAAGGTCTGATTAGTAAATTGCATTGTTAGAACACCAACTTGAACAATATATCTAGCTACTTTTCCTCCTATCCAAAGAAATTGGACAAATATCTACTCTGACTGGATCTGATTTTCATGTCTCAAACACCTGAGTGCTGGATCAGCATCTCACTGTCTATCTCAAGCAAAAGGCTAGTGATTTGGCTGTCTGGGAAAACTGTCCCAGACAGAGAAAGAGGAGCTTCAAATTAGTTACCAGCTTGGTCACTGGCTTCTCCTCTCTGCTAATTCTCCCATGCCACTTAGGGTTGTCATGCATCTGACGTTACAGGTATGGGCTGTAAGTGTCTTCAACACTTCACATCCATAAAGCTGTATGTAGTTTTTCCCCACAGACTGTTTTTCTTTGCTGGGTACTTCAAGCACTGCCAGTTCCTATGACCCACTGTTCCCAGGTGCAGGGATGGGAGAACCTTATGTCTTCAGTGCTGCTGAAAACCTTCTTATGCAAAGGAGCAGTTGGAGGGCAACAATTGAAATTCTTCAGCTGTTGCCTTGGGTATGCACTGAAGGCTGAGCTGTGTTGTTTTTTTCAGGAGCTGCTTCACACTCATTAGCACTCAGCTGTGTTTTCTGCTACATGGGACATACCAGAGATTTGTGCTTTGATTACGTTAGCGTCTGGTTGGTGGCTACATTATACAGGCAGCCCAAATTCTTTCACAATCTTTTGGAGTGTCTTCTGAAAAACAAAACAAAACAAAAAAACAGAACTCCCACATTGTCTAGTCATTGGATCAAATGAGAGAACAATCTTAAAATGCTGGAGGAGAAAAAGGTCAGAGTGTTTTGAAACCTGAAGGATTAGTATTTAACATCCAGCTGTGATCTCTATTGTCATGCAGCTTGTCAGTAAGGAAATTTGCTTTGAGACTGCTGCACATTACTGTGAATATATTTACTCACACACAGCAGATAGAAATAAATACTGCTTCCCTTTCCCTTTCCCTTTCCCTTTCCCTTTCCCTTTCCCTTTCCCTTTCCCTTTCCCTTTCCCTTTCCCTTTCCCTTTCCCTTTCCCTTTCCCTTTCCCTTTCCCTTTCCCTTTCCCTTTCCCTTTCCCTTTCCCTTTCCCTCTCCCTCTCCCTCTCCCTCTCCCTCTCCCTCTCCCTCTCCCTCTCCCTCTCCCTCTCCCTCTCCCTCTCCCTCTCCCTCTCCCTCTCCCTCTCCCTCTCCCTCTCCCTCTCCCTCTCCTTCTCCCTCTCCCTCTTCCTCTCCCTTTTTCTAAAAACAATTTACAAAATTTGGGAGCAATGAGAAATTATTCTTTGCTCTTCTCCTATGCAAGCATAAGGAGCTGTACATGCCTGTTGTACTGGCTGCACCCATGCCAAAGTGAAGGGAGAGGAGAGGGGGGTAGTGGTGGAGAATAAAAGAGGGACAGGATGAGGGGAGCAAGATAAAATGTAGGAGCTAAGGCACTGAAGGAAAGAGGCAAGGAATTGAAAGGAAAATTCTCCTATGACTCTTGACTTCTCAGGTGCTCACTGTTCCCCTTTGTGCAGCTCCACCTCACAAATATGGCAGAAAAAGTGACCTAGACAAAAAAAAAAAAAAAAATCAGGGTAGTCTTGTGCTGAGATGGAGAATTGTATCAGCCTGCAGAAGAGGTCCTGTCAGTGCCCTATTTGGCTGAAGGGAGGAAATCAGATTATTAATCTGGAATGGGGATGAAGAGTGGGAGTGTGAAGAAGAAATGGGAAGGGATGAGATGGGAGGGAAGCAATGCTGCTCCTCTTTTGGTGAGAGTGAGCTGTGAGGCCAATTCAGCCACTTGTCAAGGTGCAGCCTGAGTCTAATTCATGCTTCAAAATAATTGGTAGGAGAACTGGGTCTCAGACTTTGCTATTCAAGATTAAAGATGAAAGCAGTCTGGAAACACATCAGCAGAAATCGAAGACCTTGACACTGTTGCAGTATTTGCAAATGAAATCTGTTTTGAGGAAAGAATGCTTTTGTCTGTGTGTGTGTGTGATGGTGCTGATAGCTGTTCAGCAGAACTTAGAAAGGAAAGGCAGTATATTTCTGTATATTTATATAAGCTTATATATGATATACCCAGAGCATGACAACTCTTCTTCTTGGGAGTGGGACTGTCTGGAAGATTATTTTCTGAGCAACGTAAACTTAATAAATTGCTGTTACAGAAAGAAAATGCTTGATTCCATTGTGGTGCCTTGGTAATGTAATTGATACCTACTGTAAACGAATCATAGAATCATAGAATCATAGAATCGTTAAGGCTGGAAAAGACCTTCAAGATCATCTGGTCCAACCATCACCCTTCTACCAATGTCACCCAGTAAACCATGTCCCTAGGCACCACGTCCAACTTTTCCTTAAACACCCCCAAGGATGGTGACTCCACCAACCTCCCTGGGCAACCCATTCCAATGCCTGACTACTCTTTCTGAGAAGAAATGTCTCATAATTTCTAACCTGAACCTCCCGTGGCACAACTTGAGGCCATTCCCTCTAGTCCTATCACTAGATATCTGTGAGAAGAGGCTGACCCCTAGCTCACCACACCTTTCTTTGAGGTAGTTGTAGAGAGCAATTAGGTCTCCCCTGAGCCTCCTCTTCTCCAGACTAAACAACCCCAGTTCCCTCAGCCGCTCCTCACAGGACTTGTGTTCCAGGCCCTTCACCAGCTTTGTAGCCCTTCTCTGGACACTCTCCAGGGCCTTGATGTGCTTCCAGGCAAGGCAGTGGCAGATCAGCAAAAAGTTGCGTCTGTGTTGGCACAGGATAGAACAGAAAGGACCCTAGAAATGAGGAGAGTTCCTCATAGGTGGGATCAGGTAGACAAGAACTTCTAAAACAGTTAAAGTTAACTTATGAATTACTTTACCATGTGTGGTTTGCACTGTTTCTGTTCTTCCCTTGCACGTCTACTATCACATGTGAATCTGAGCTTATTCCTACCTTTTAATTTTCTTCCCATAAACTAAAAACAAACAAACAAAACCACCCAAAGAAATAAAAGAAAAACAAAACACATCAGTCGTCAGCTCAAGGGTGAAAAATCAGTGATTAGGACAGGATAAAAGCAGGTGGATTGTACAGTAGAAAAAGCATCATCATCTGAGGTGAAATTGAGTCTGCTTGAACAGCTTGTGAGGTTTGAAGAGAAGTGCAAAAAGATTTTAAAATGTGTATCTTGTACAACCAAATCTTCAAAAAGTATGAAGCCTTGTATCTTTAATATGCTTTAACAGACCTCTGAGAGACATGTTGAGATTTATCTGCCTGATAACAAATCTCTCGGATATAACCTGGGATAGCTGAGGTTATTTGTGTACAGAATAATATTTTCTGGTTTATATGT
This sequence comes from Anser cygnoides, assembly GCF_040182565.1. Lineage (NCBI taxonomy): Eukaryota > Metazoa > Chordata > Aves > Anseriformes > Anatidae > Anser > Anser cygnoides. The sequence goes on from NC_089912.1 coordinate 69,878,091, forward strand.
CTCCACAGTAGTGACAAAGAAATGCAGGTTAGAAAGAGATGTCAAAATTAGGATAAATACCTCTCGTGCAATTATGCTTTTAGCCAAATTATTGTCCTTAATGAAGTATTAAGGGACAAACACAAATGATCCTAAGAGCATCCTTTAACAATAGAATTTGTTTTGTGTTACAGAATCTAAAGAGGAACCTGAATCCAATGCCTATATGGGAGGTAGGTACTATGCTCTTTTGTTCTGATTTGTAAGGCATGCAAATCTTTTGAGGTAAAGTCTAAGAAGGTTCAAGCCCTTTCTGTCACTGGAGAATTCCTACAGCTTTCCTCACTTTCATCTTCATGTACTTTCATAATAAACTACTTGAGAATAAGTAGAGAGTGCAATAGAGGGTCTAAAAAGCCTGGAAAAAGTCTATCAGTTTTCTATTGAGTTTCTGGGTTCCTAGCATGATATTCAGAGAAATTGAGTGGGACATCTTTTTAAACATGGCATGCCATGATATGAAATTTTCTACTGCAACATGAGGATTACATTTTGTCCTTCCCCTTTGTCTCTTAATGAAAATCAGAGTGGGAAGCAGACCTCCCCTCACTTACCACTGCAGAAGATGAGGGCACACAAAGAAAACTTCTCTTCTTATAATTACCTGTTTTTTCCTTGTCTGTGCTTGTAACAAGAAGGAGGCAAAGAAAGAATAAAGTTTCCAAAGTCAATTTTTATTTTTTATTTTTTCATTTAGGGTGGTTGGTGATGTTATGCTCCTTCCTGCTGTTATGATCTTGTTAAATACCTTTCAGTAAGGAATTCATATTGCATTATGAGACAATAATACTGTTTTTCTTCATGTAAAAGTTATGAATAACTCAGAGTAGCAATTCATCTCCAGTTAAAGTTATTGCTCCAGACTGGTGGGGAGAAGGTTTCCATCAGAGATTTTCCTGCAGATTATCAAAGAAACATAGAATTGTTTGGGTTGGAAGGGACCTTAAAGACCACTTAGTTCCAACCCCCCTGCTATGGGCAGGGACACCTCTCACTAGACCAGGTTGCTGAAAGCCCCATGCAACCTGGCCACCTAGCCTTAAACACTTCCAGGGATGGAGCATCCACAACTTCTCTGGGCAAACTCTTCCAGTGCCTCACCACCCTCAAAGGAAAGAATTTCTTCCTAATATCTAATCTAAATCTACTTTTTTTTTTTTTTTTTTTTAAGCTTAAAACCATTACTCCTTGTCCTATCACTGTACTCCTTGAAAAAAAGTTCCTTCCCAGATTTCCTGTAGGAAGGGTTTCCTGTAGACTAGGCTGGAGAGCTGAGCAGGAAGAAACCAAATGAAGTTTAACAAGAGCAAGTGTAGAGTCCTGCACCTGGGAAGGAACAACTGCAAGTATCAGTACAGGCTGGGGGATGACCAGCTGGAGAGGAGCTCTGGGGAGAAGGACCTGGGCTTCCTGGTAGACAACAGGTTGACCATGAGCTAGCAGTGTTCCCTGGTGGACAAGAAGGCCAAAGGCATCCTGGTGTGCATAAAAAGGCACATGAAAAGCATATGAGAATCACCTCCCTTGACCTGCTGGCCATACTGCTTTTGAAGCAGCCCAGGATACAGTTGGCTTTCTGGGTTGAAAGTACACATTGCTGACTCATGTTGAACTTCTCGTCCACCAACACTTCCAAGGTTCTTCTCCTCAGGTCTGTTCTCAATCCTTTCTCTACCTAGCCTATATTTGTGCTTGGGATTATCCTGGCCTAGATGCAGGACCTTGCACTTCTGAAGAGGGCCCACAATTTCCCTAGTCTTTCTTTTATCACTGATGTACCTATAGAAACCTTTCTTGTTGCCCTTTATGCCCCTGGTCAAATTTAATTCTAATCAGGCTTTGGCTTTCCTAACCTAATCCTTGTTTGCTCAAACAATTTCTTTGTATCCCTCCCAAGATATATGTCCTTTCTTCCACCCTCTGTAGGCCTCCATTTTGTGTTTGAATTTTGCCAGGAGCTCTTTGCTCATCTCTTGTTGGGATGCCTTATTCTTATGTTTGGAGGAGGTGATCTCTGAATATTAACCAGCTTTCTCGGGCTCCTCTTCCCTGCAGGGCATTGTCACATGGTACTCTACCATGCAGATCCCTGAAGAAACCAAAGTCTGCTCTCCCAAAGTTCAGGGTAGCAAACTTGCTGTGCTCCTTCCTCGCTGCCCTCTGAATGCACAATTACACCGTTACATGCTCACTGCAGCCAAGGCTACTGTACAGTTTCACTTTCTCCTCCAGCCTATTTGTATTGACTCTGCTGTGCATACAGGCTCTTGCAAAAGTAAATTATAGTTGTTTTCAGTTTTAAAGCTTATTATTCTAACACTAAAGGGGGTCATTGTCTTTTTGTATATGTATTTGCATATGTATATGCATTTCTGATAGTTTTTAAAAATTGTTTTTATCAGCTGCAGTATATTTGCTGTAGCAAAATTAATTATTGCATTAAAAACAAACAAACAAACAAACAAACAAAAAAACTATTTTCCCAAGTTATCAATAGGAAAAAAATGCTAAAACTCTGAAATATGTATTTTTCACCCATTGCTGTCAGTGTAGTTTAAAACTAAGTTTGAGTGCAACTAAACAGCCTGGATATGATCAACCTCTCTCTGACCTACTTTCTCCAGAGTCATTTTTGCTGTAAACTAATCTTCACAATGTCAGTTCCTCAACATTATCAGTGTCATTAATGCATCCTTTCCAGCAGCAAGGTCAAAGATTTTGCTGATGTTGCTGCTTCTCAGGGCTCCAGTGACTCATTGTCTGAAATGTCCAAATAATTAGACACACCGTACCAGAAAAACCTCCATGTAAGCAAATTCAGTCTGGTTCCAGCGTTGGACCTTGACTTATGATGGCATCATGATGTGTGGTGAACCTATAATTGTATGTTTAGCTAGGCCAGAGGTTATAGTAGACTAAACAGAGGTATTTCAAATTTTGCAATCTCTTCTTTGTTGCAAGTTTTAAATTTAGTGAAACTAATAAGTTGGAAACCACAGTCTTTTTGCATCTGGTTCCTCTTCACCATATTTTGTCCTCAAAAAAACAAACAAAAAAATTGTTTCTTATTATTCAAAAATCTATCTTCAAAACAGGGTCCTTTGCTTACCACTTACTTTGGATGCATTTGCATCTCAAATGTATTTGCATGATTTTCATCCTCAGTTTGCTCATGATCATTATAAAACTATCTCTCCTGAGTCAGTTTTTTCATCTAAACAGCCTTTTTCCCCCTCTGCATTTTGTTCTACTTTGCCAGTAAACTTTTTTCTACTTTTTTTTTTTTTTTTTTCGGTCTGTTTACAAGCAAGTATCTGTAAACCAATTTCTTTAAATTACTTGACTGAACCAATGGGTCCCGATAGCCTTCATTTATAAAACTATGACACATGCACTCTCACCTTTGTTGCTAAATTAATCTCAAGAAGACTTTTCAGGAATAAGGCTTTAGCTGGTGGCAGAATAACAGTATGTGACTTGAAAGAGATTGCATATCTCACAGTATAAAATTTACTTTAGGTAAAGTATCCCAGCTGGTAGCACATTGATGTGGAATTCTGAACAGTTATATTCTTACTGACTACTAAACTGACTTCTGGGATTATTATTTTAAAATAAAAACTGAGAGAGAAACTCTAATGAAGTTACAGCTCAGCTTCCTAGCAAGTGAAAAATTATTTTTTCTCTCTATTTCAATTAGCATTTAATCATTGAGGTTTCCCAATAACACCAAAAACTTTTAATTCAGCAAAGATTCTGGGATTTACACAGGCTTTAAAGGCCAAGAACAACAAATGAAGCTTTCCATCTTTATTGAGGAGAAACAAACAGCAACTAATGCAAGTTGCTGAGTTGAAATTCTAGTCATTTTGACTGTTGACATAAAGTATAAAGGGCAGATCTTTAAAGAAAAGTCAATGGAACTATATTTTTGACTAGCAATAAATGTTCCAGAATATTCCTATTTGCTTTTAAATATAAAAAGAGATATTGGGCTAGGAAGAGATGTCACTGTTATTACTAAAATTTAAGGGGTCTGCGAGAGAATATCAAAGTCGTTGCTGAGATTTTTTTCTCTCTCTTTTTTTTTTTTTTTTGGTAGTTGGAAAGTAAAAATTCATCAAAATCCAAACTACTTGTAAGACTGATTTCAGTATTTCAGTTTACTTTATCTTTCCAAATGTCTTGGGGAAAAAAGGTTCAGTGTTGGTGATAGTTCCTCTTTTAATATTTTAAAGACAAAATAGTTTCAAATGATTATGCTATTTCATAATACAAACTGCAGAAAATAACACATAGCAGATCAAAATTAGAGAAGAATCCTGTGATAACCCAAACTAATTGTTGGGTATGGATTTCTTGTTGAAATTTGAACTGTTTCTCAATTTAAACTGAGAAAATGTGCAAAATCTCAATTCACCTTCTTGAAGGAAAAATAAGTAAATAATTCTCAGATAAATTTGTTAGATATATATTGTTTAAACGAATAAACTATTAAAATTATTATTCTTCATCTTACCATGACATGGAGGGTATATGTTAGGTCATTATTATTTCACTAGAAAGTGAAAAAAAAATTGGAAAACAAGAAGAAATTAGAGCTAAATATATTAATAAGAGGATATTCTTTCAATTGTACAGTAAAAATTGTTTCAGAAATAAGATTTTTCTTACAATCTTTAAATATATTGATATTAAAAACCTGTTAAGACAGTGTCTTTTGTTAAAATATTCATTTTTTCTTGTCTTATTGCATCAATCTATTTTCAGTTCTTACCCCTTACATACACAGGATAGTATGAAAATATTTCTGAAGCATCAAAATTCTATTAAAAATGGCAAAAGTAGGAAGACTAATACCAGTGAAGAGAGTTATGTGTACAGATATTGCCTGTGTGTTTGGTAGAGTATATTCTTTGTCAATGCTTCCTTTTTAGCATTGAACTATAAATAGAAGAATATCATCTTGCCTGAGCAAAATGCTGAGAACATGAGTTCTGTTCAATGGGTCCCTGTTAATACTTATCTTCATTTTCCTTGTAACTGTCATTAACACCTAAGAAAATTCTAAAGCAAAAAAAGCGTGTACCCTTCTGGTGTTATTTGTTACATAATACCCCATACTTATTTGCTAACACTATGTAATTTTAACTGGCTAAAATTATGTCCCAGAATGTTGTTTGAATCAAGAATGTAAAAACAGCAATTAGGCTGTGCAAAAAGGTGACATAAAAAGCTGTTGCTACTGAATTTGGATTGGTGTGGTAATACAAAAAATTAGCGTCACAAAAAGTAGGAGCAGACTTTAAAGGAATTGGAACTATAATATGATAGTTATCACTAATAGTGGGCATATCCAATAGGAGAAGAACAAAATGATATCATGTGACTGGAAATATATATATATATACACTACACAATCACAGGGTGGCTGAAGCTGGAGGAAAGCTCTGAAGATATCTGGTCCAACCTCCTGCTCAAGCAGGGTGACCTAGAGTAGGTTGCTCAGGGTTTGTCCAGTCAGGTTTTAAATATTTCCAATGATTTTCACAGCTTCTCTGGGAAACCCATTCCCATGTTTCACCAGTTTCACACTGAAAAAAAAAAAAATTTAAATAAAATTTCCTACAGTTTAGTTGTCTTTTGACTTGGTGGTCACCACTGGGAAGAATTTAACTTAATTATCACTGAAATGAACAGTCTGGACTGCTGAAATCTTTCCCAGCAGCTTCCATTAGCCAACTGCATCCATCTTATTAAACAAGATATCATGATAAAGTGATAATTACTACATCTGCAAACAAACATCTCCCATAAGTGTGTCATTTTCACTGACAAGTCAAATACAAGACTCTAGGTAGATATTTTGCTCAGAAATACAGCTAAATCTGTCCAAATCTCATCACTGGGATAGCTGAGCTACATAAAGTGAAACAGTGAAACAGTGCCTAGATAGTCTACACAGTGCCACAGACTCAACTCCCCATTTACACTCCCCCATTCTTCCCCAGCTAGAAAGCTAAGCAGGAATTACGTGGTTTTTTTTGTTTGTTTTTTGTTTTTTTTTCTTCTCCAGTTGGGAAGTTAAGACTTTTTCCCTAAGTAAATCTGATCTCCAGCTTCTTAGTCCTCTTGCTAACACTATTTGGATATCTCTTCTAGTATTAACAGCAAGTGAGAGGTGGGACCTAGTCAATCTTTCCCAGCTCATAAGAGCATGAAATAGCTGACCCATTTCTACATTACCTATGCAGTTCTTGTTTCTTACATTACTCAGAAACAAATGCAGAGGAAATGCTGGACAAATAAATCAAGCTTATAAATTATTAGCCAGGTAAACTTAACCAGGTTGACCTTCTCTGTACTTTTTTTTTTTTTCCTTTTTCTTGTAACAATTAGAGGATTGCATGAGGTCACCAGCTATGAGATGTGAATCCAAAGTTGCATTATGAAGTTCAGCTAGTGTCAACTAGATGCTGATGAAGTTTGGGGAAGATGTTGCATATAATGTTAGATAGTCTCAGACTGAATGCATTACTGGAAACATTTCACTCCCAAATCAGAATGGGCAACACAGATCTCATATATGTACATATCTGAGGACAATTGCATTAAGAAAACTTAAAATCATTAAGAACTACACATTTTATTTAATTTTGTCTAACAGAGAGAAATCCTTTGGTCTGAAGCTCATTCTTCCTGTCTGCTAAATTGCATCTTGTTTTTTAGGAGATATTTTGAAGTGTGGAACCACTTTTATGTCATGGTAAATTGAGGCAACTATCAAGGTGTCTTAAGGCAACTGGACATCAAAAGTAAATCAGGTTTTGGACATTCATTTTTTTCTGTTCTTCACAAAACAACAATATTTTTTGATTAAATCTTATTTTTTTATAGTGTGGTTAATGAAAAACTACTTTTCAGTCATCACATGTGAAATAAGACATTTATCTTCTGTTTGGAAGAAACCAAATATAATTCTAAAATCTTTGGTCACTGCTACCAAAACACTTTACTCTTTCATATTGGCCATAGATAGAATTGCCTCTTTGCAGCTAAAAATAATGATTTACTGCAAAAAAAGAGCACATATTCAAGGACAAAGAATAGGAAGAGGTGACCCCACTGAAGAAATCAGATGTGATATCATTTTAAATGTGCTTCACTGGCTGGGAAATGGGACTTTCCTATTCCCTTTGTGTAAGTAGAGGGAGTGGGATGTACACCATCAAAAATAGAATAAACACTGTAAAACCTTTGTTCGTGTCTATTTCTTTTTCTTTTCATTTGATGTATGAAAGAACACTGATATGCTTAATGTATAAATACATACAGGCATACACTGTTGAGGTAGTGAGTGTAAGAAATGTTTTATTATATTCTTTGCCGGTAGCAGATGAGAGCTAGGCATTACTGGTGTAAGAATAAGGGAAATAATAATGCCTTTTACTAGTCCCTTCCAACCCTAATCATTCCATGATTCTACGCTTGAAAAATAAATATAACTCCCTGTATGAATTTTAAAAAGAAAGACATGAATTACTTTCAATGCATTTTGTTTGTTTTGGCGTACTTTAGAATTAAAACAATAGCTGGAAAGGCACTAAGCCTTAATATTTCAAGATTTTAAGAAAAGCCGCATGTGGAATATATGGCAATGCATATATGTATCAAGTTGCATCAGTTACATTTGTTTTACAATCATACTATAGACTCTAGCAACCATTGTCTAATGAAAGAATTGAAACGTAACAGCGTGACAGTCCAGAACACTTGTGAATATTGATGCTTGTAACATTACCTTTACTAGCATTGCACTGCACAAAAATAATTTTTTGAGATACTAGTGGTGTGTAGACTCTTTCTCCTATACAGTAATGTCAACAAAGATAAAAACAATGGGAATTATATCTACAAATGTTTCTTAACATCAACTCTCTTCCTGAAAGAATTGTTATAAGATGCTTTAAGTTTCTTGCTAGCCTCTCAACATTCATGTGTTTAAAAGGTCTGTTTAAAAACAGAGTCAAGCTCAGCCTTTTAGAAGGATCACTTTATTTAGCAACATGCTTTTTTTTTTTTTTTCCAAAACTTTCCTTTAACTTATTTCTGAATCACAGACCATTTCCCAGCCTTATAAATATTTTAAAAGTTACTCTCATCTCATGGACATCTACTGTCATTGACCATGGTTCACGTCACATCAGAGAAACATTGAACGTCCCTATTCAAGGTCCTGTCCTGTCACTTCAGGGGAATTAGTGCAGATGTACAGAAATAAGATGCACCAAATGGTCATGGCTGCAGGCCACATGGAAAAGGCTTTAGTGGGCCGCATCTGAAGCTGTTTTAATCAGCCATGGCATCTTTGCCTGTGAGAGAGGTAAGTCATTTTACGTGGGCAAGGGATTTGGTCCAGAATGAGACAAGGTTGGAGCTTTCCTTTAAAGTAGGTTATTTATCTATCTGCAATATGTTGAGCTGTGTCATCACCACATAATTAATGCATGTAAAGTGACTAGGATACTTAAAAACTTAACTTTCTGTTTAATTCCGTACCATCTGCCTCCTTTTCTGTTTTCCCATAACATGTTCTCATGCTATTCATTCACCAAGCACTACAAGTTACTTTTAATGACTCTATGCCATAAGGAAAATGGAAGGTGCATCCAGTGGGATTATGTTAGGGTTTCTCTGACCCTGCTACCATTCAGTATTTTTGTTACTGCTCAAATGCAAATAAAGAGTACAAAGAGCCAGGAAGAACCCACTAGTGCAGGGTCTAATATTTTAGCTGAAAATTTGTGAAATCATGACGTGGACAAATTGGTGAAATAACTGTTGACATAGACAAATGTTGACTCCTGGCCCAGGCAGGAAGTAACAGCTATGAAAATGTAGGAAGTAGTACTGGCTGCCTCAGGGTTTGGATCATAAACTGAACAAGAGTCAGTACTGACATCTTACAAGGCAATCATCCTGGAAAACAGATGAAGAATAATCTGAGATAAATTATTTAACCTTGTCCTGCACAAAACAAGTAAAGCATTAGTCAAATTGTCTATCTAGAATCACTTACCTCACTCTGAGGAAGTTTTGGAGCAGCTGGAAACATTTGGTCCAAAGGAAAGGGTGGTTAGGCATTGGAACAGGCTGCCCAGGGAAGTGGCCAAGTCCCCTTCCCTGGAGGTATTTAAGAGAGATGTGGACATGGTACTTATAGATACAGTTAGTGGTGGCCTTGGTGGTGTTAGGTTGATGGTTGGATTTGATGATCTAAGGGTCTTTTCCAACCAAAATTATTACATGATTCTTTGATTTCAGTAGGACATATCTCCAAAGCACCCAGAAAAAATTTTATACAGAAAAGACTTAAAGATTCATGACTGTTTAGGTTAAAGAAGAAGCGGTGGAGGAGGTGTATGTGAGAAGAGTTTCCACTTTGTAAGGTAAATAGTAGAATTTTGTTGCAGTGATGAAGACTCAGACCAGGTGTTAGGAAAAACATTCTAACTAGAAAGGACAGCCTCTGTCTAGCTTCTCTGGGGAGCTAAGTGGGACTTTATCTGTGAAAGTCTTCAGAGCTGTAATAGACAAGTAACTGCTGAAAGAGATGTTTTGTGTTTCATTCATACAGTCGAGGTAAGACCCAATGACATCTTCTAGAGATCTTTCTAGCTTAACATTGATGGATCTTGACAGCAAGTTTGATTTTACATACAATTCAAGAATGGCTTTCTTATTAAACAAATATACAAGTTAGGGTAAATACAAAAACATACAGAGCTGTATTAACCTATTACTTTCTTTGGTTTTACTCACTTTTACCGCTAAGCTACTAGTTTACTAGAAATAATTCTGCTGTTACTCAGCTGTTCTAAATCAGATTACAAGTATTTGCCAATACTGGCACTTGGCCACCAACTTATTTTATTTATGTTCATCGTGAACTGTAAGACAATTATTCTTCCTAGGAAAATAAGGCTGAGAAGACCACAATTTAAATTAACATGTGGCAGAGTCAGGACAGTCTTGGTAGTAAATTTTATGCTCTTGAAAATTATAGGAGAAGAGAACAGGAAACCTTTTTTTATGCTCAGAATGAAAGCTTAAACAAGCCTTGAAGGCATACATTCCTTCAGTGAATATTTTCCTAAAATAGAATAACAATTATAATAAAGTAATGCAAATTTATAATTGAGCTATCAATTAAACATATAATTATATATCAAGAGGAATCAGCCATGCTTTGTTATTTAGTGTTAATTGAAAACGAGCAAACAAACAAACAAACAAATAAACAAAACCAACAAAACAAAACAGCATTCGACCTGAGAATTTTTAAAACAATTTGTTTAGATGTCTCATCTCCTCTTTCTGGTATGAGGGCAGCGAGTCTTGCAGTTTTTGCTAAAATGTGCTCTGACACCCACATGAATAATTCCCTTGCAAGAAGCGAGCTATGAGTCTTGTGACTGGAATAGTTCATTTCCATTCAATTATGCAGCTGAAATACCTCCTCAATAGGTTGGGAAGACACACAAGCCCTGGAGCAACTGACTTTATTAAATCAGTCTTTATGTATTTGTGTGGGTGAGTGGGTCAAATAATATTCTGGTGTACAGTGTAGAATGTAAATGGTAACAATAAACTGGAGAATTTCTAGGCCATTTAAATTCTTCAAAATGGATGTTTGACTTAGAAAGCTCTTTCATTTATAGAATAATTCTGATGCATGTTCAAAATCATAATACAGTTTCTAGAATTTTTTCACTTGAAGCTACATTTACTGCTTGATCTGAGATCTTTCAGTAAATACATCAATTTTCAGTTTTCCTTAAACTGGATTGATTTTTAATAGACTTTAGATGGCATTTCTTTTCAAAGTTTAACACAAATCTCAGTCAGAAGACAGCTAGGAATACTAAGGTAGTTAAATAAAGTGACTTTAATATTCCTTTTCACCCCTGAGTTGTTATGTTCCTATCCAGTTTTTCTGTCAAAAGGAAAATTGTTCAATTAATTTTGGCTTAATATTTTAGCAATAACATACAGTATTTTTGAAGGAGTCTTATAAAAGCATATATAATAAACTCTCTGGTTTAATCAAAGATTTTGGAAAGTGATATAACAAGCAATTTTGTTTGAGTTCATAGTGTTAGAACAAAGCTAACTTGTTTATGTTTTCTGTTTGTTTGTTCGTTTGTTTTCATCATCTTGGCTAAATTGATGTAACACTGAATGTAGTCATAACTACATAAACAAAGATGCCAGGATGCAAAACAAATGGAGATTTCAATAAATTTAATACATTATTTTCAATAGCTTTGTTTCTTTATAGTGAACATATTTCTTACAGACAAGATTGTCCGTACCCAATGCGCTGTTATTCTGAAATATATTTCATCCCATTTCAGAGTGAAAAATAAAAATATTGAAGCTTTTATGGAAACCGTATATTAGCAATTATCAATATGAAAACCTTTGGTTTAGCAAAATTATATTTGTTGGATCTACTTCTTTTGATTAAGAAAATAATTTATTTTCTTAATTTCTTAATTTCTTTTCAATTTTTCTTTATTTCTTTTCTACTCCAAAAATTTTACTTGTGGTCTCTGTCCTCTTCCCAGCCTCTCTTCCAGATGTACAGGAACGAGCTCTGGCTAATGTTCCTTGGGGAAAGAAGGTGTGGATTGAGCTCTAGCAGTAGAGGTTGCTGAAGTGAATCTTGTCATTCTTAGTGACTTTCAAACTTCTGAAAAAGAAGAAACAAATTCCCTAAGTACAACAATCCTGAGTATATTGTTCATTTGAAAGCTTTTTGGTGTTGGCAGTGATAAATCAAAATCTTTTTCCATTTGACAAGCCTTCATAACAACCAGTTGTTATTTTGAGTTCTGTCTCCGAAAAGAAAGGGAGTTTTAATTTTGCCATCATATAATTTTAAATCTCCAACCATATTACACTAAGACTGATGGAACATTTTTTCCCTGACAATATGGCCAGTTCAAAATATAATATTAAAATTAGATTTCAGTCAATAAAACTTAAGCACTGGTAGAGACACGGATCTTTTATTTCACACCTGCTTCTATGATTTTTCTGTCAAGTACCAAAAAACAGTTTAATCAAAGCAAATACACTTTTTGCATTCTGATGTGTGCCTCTTTTTTTCAGGAATGTGTAGTACAGAAATTTTTCAAATCACTATAAATTACAGCAGAAAATTCTATCTTGGCCTAAAGATATCAATTTTGAAGATGAGATTTTGTATCGAAATTTGATTTTGTTATAGATTTATAATAGAAATTCATGTTCAACTACAAAATATATGCCTATTCTGCAAAGACTTGGTAGATTTTACTTCTGAGTTCCTGAAAAACTTTCTATATATAATTCCAGTGAGGAACAACATGGTTATCTGAAATTCATCTGAAAAAAAATAAAAATTGTAAGTTCCATGATTTGGATAATTCTTTTTTTTTTTTTTTTTTTTTTTTTTTTAGGAGAACCATACCATGAATTTTCTTTAGAAACTTAGATTAAAGATCATCTCACCTGACTATTGTCTAAAAGACAAGTGTCTGGTCTAAGTTCATAGTATTAAGGTGCTCTTGCCACTGGAGATTTTAGCAATTTTCTGCAATGTCAGCGGCGGTTCATTTCCTTGTTAAACAGACATGTAAAACTGTTGGAATTAAAACCTTATTTGGATTTTGCATGGTAGGAGTCATGTAATATGAATCCTACTTCTGATCATCACCATTTGTTTCACCAAATCACTTTGTGGAAGATAGAAGGATTTTTTTGTGTCTGCTTTATTGCAATGACAGAAATAGTTTCCTCAAAAGTCTATTTTTTCTTCTGTTGACAACAACAAGAACAAATGATTTTGTTAAATTTCTTACCTCTTTCAGTGGATAAAAATTGTTCCAGTACAGTATTTTCAATCAAATGCAGCTGTCTTTATACAAGCAGAAAGAAACGAAGAGAATGCTATTTTCTTAAGAAAACTAAACCTTAATTTTATTTTGGGGTAATAAAGAAGAACATCTTTTTAGCAGTGACCCTGAAATTCAGCAAAGTTGTCTCAGCTGATAAGTAAACCTGTTGACAGTTACATAAAAATGAAGGCTGTCTCGGTAGGAAGGATAATGCTCTAGTACTAAAACCACTCTGAGACAACAGAAAGATTAGGAAGACATGTTTGTGTTTTGTGGGTCAAAGGTGACCTCAGTACCTCATTCAGGAATTTTCAGGCTTAGATATGGTCATGAATATTGATGTTTAATATCTTTATCAATGACACAGACAGTGGGACCAAGTGCACCCTCAGCAAGTTTGTAGATGACACCAAGCTGAGTGGTGCAGTTGATACAACAGAAGGAAAAGCTGTCATTCAAAGGGACCTGGACAAACTTGAGGAGTGGGCCCATGTGAATGTAATGAGGTTCAATAATGCCAAATGCAAGGTTCTGCACCTGGGTCGGTGCAATCCCAGACAGGAGGACAGACTGGGAGAACAACTCATTAAGAGCTGCCCTGCAGAGAGACCTGGAGGTTCTGGTGGATGAAAAGCTCTACATGAGCTGGCAGTGCACACTTGCAGCCCAGAAGGCTAACTGCATCCTGGGCTGCATCAACAGAGTGGGGGGCCAGCAGATGAAGGGAGGTGATTGTTCCCCGCTACTCTGCCCCAACTGGAGTTCTTTTTTGAGGCCCCACCTGGAGTTCTGCATCCAATTCTGGGTCCCCCAGCACAAGAAGGTTCTTGATCTGTTAGAACTAGTCCAGAGAAGGTGATCAGATGATCAGGAGGCTGGAGTATGTCCTGTATAAAGAAAGGCTAAGAGATCTAGGGCTGTTCAGCCTATGTAAGAGAAGGCTCTGGCAGAGACCTCATTGCAGCTTTTCAGTACATTAAGAGGACTTATAAAAAAGATGGAGAATGACTTTTTGTTCATTCAGATAATGACAGGAGAAGGGGGATGGTTTTAAACTAAAAATGGCAAGATTCAGATTAGAGATTAGGAGCAAATTGTTCACTCAGAGGGTGGTGAGGTATAGGAAAACGTTGCCCAGAGAAGTTGTGGATGGTTCATCCCTGGAGGTGTTTAAGATCAGGTTAGATGAGGCCCTGAGCAACCTGATTTAGTAGGTGGCATCCCTGCTTATGTCAAGGAGGTTGGAACTTTAAGGTCCCTTCCAACGAGGGGCCATTCTATGATTCTATGAAAGTAGATGTCATTTTCTGCTGCCCATCTGATACAAATTTTTGAAAAAAGTGTTATGTAAAGGAACAGTCAAAGAATTCTTTCAAAGTGAAAATGAGTTTTCAACTAACAATAATTCAAGAGAAATCTCTGCTTTCTTTAACTATGTTTTTTTGTTGTTGTTGTTTTGTTTTGTTTTAATTCATTAGAAGGATCAGGGGTTATTTGTCAGAAAAAAAATACAAGTGGTCAACTTTTAAGAGATCTTTAGGTGCTCCTTGGGTACTGATTTATAAATGTTAAAAATAAGAACTGGAAGCTTAAAACTCTTTAAGCCCACACCTCGTCTATGGTTCTTCTAAAGGTATACCTCATCTCTCACATAAATAAGATCACAAGGCATACAACCAGTGAATACTTCTGGGATTCACTTTATTAGAGAAACAAGTAACAAATTAAGAGTTGCACAGTGAGGTATTGATAAACATAGCAGAAAGACTGTTCCTGGTTTAAAAGGTTTTATTGCAGCCAGTAGGTTTTGATGCCTCATTGAGAGGACAGGTACCCAATGATATGTGGACCTGTCTGAATTATGGTAAAAACCTGGCAGAAAGTTGTTTTCAAGCTGAGTTTAACTTCTGGGTGATAGCTCAGATCTGCACTTTTGTCTTTACACATATCACTGAATGCTGCTCTATTTAAAAAAAAAAAAAAAGCAAATATAGATAAATATACGTGTATGTATATATATATATACATAAATATATATATATATATATTTTTTTTTTCCTGGAAACTACCCTGGTTGTAATGACAGTGAGACACAGCTTTTGAATCCTGTAATCACAGAATCATAGAATGGTTTGGGTTAGAAGGGACTTTAAAGGGCATATAATTCCAACCGCCCTGCCATGGGCAGGGACACCTCCCACTAGACCAGGTTGCTCAAAATCCTGTCCAACCTGGCCTTAAACACTTCCAGGGATGGGACATTCACAGCTTCTGTGGGCAACCTGTTCCAGTGCCTCACCACCCTCATGTCTAATCTAAATCTACCCTCTTTGAGTTTAAGCCCTTTGTCCTTTTACTATGACTATTACTAGGACAAGGGGTAATCCTATCACAAGGCTTCTCTCTTCTGCAGGTTGGTTCAAGGTGTGTGTTTCAATCTTGAAGGACACAAAGGAAACCTTCAAGTATTTAGTTACAATAATATTTTTCTGATTGTATGTGTGTGGGATTTTCTGTTGATTATTTTCTTTTAAACTGACCTGAACAATGAGCTAAAGTGCAATTAATAATGAAATGGAAATATATACTTTCTTATTTCTGTTGTCACAGAAGACCTGACTCAGCAGCAGAGAGTTTGAGCATCGTAATAAGGTCTAAATACCAATTTATCCTTTAAATGCTTCCTGTCAATCAAGTTAATTCTCTCTTTAGTTTTCTTAGGATCATGCTGCAAGGACATTAATAGTTCTATCTTGGCTTCTGATTTTTCTCTGATTTTTTTTTTCTCTGATTTTTGCAGCATCCCAACATCTGTATCAACATACACACAGAAATTCCTCTATCATCAAACCATATTCTGTCCTTCCTTTTTTTTTTTTTTTCTTATCAGACTTGTATCAAAACCAATGGATCCCAACCCTTTCCCAACCCTTGTTTGGAGTTGTTGATTTCCATGCTTGAGTGACGATTGTTCCACTATTTCATGTGAAGTTCACAAAAGTAATTCCAATATTTCTTCATTTAAACTGACTGGAGTCTATTCACCAAATGTTTTTTCCATTAATTCCACTGACAGGTCCTTTGAAGTTGCTATAAGTCAAGATAGCAGGGTTTCAGACAAAAACAAAAACAAAAAATTGTGTGTGCATATTGAATTTATCTTCACAGTTTAACAGGAAAAAAAAAGCATTGAAATAGCCTGTCTATTCTACTTTTCCCACCTTCTGAAAAATTCCAGTAATTCAGCAGCAGAGAGTAAGAAAAGATCAAACTGAAGTAACTATTTCTTCTAAACACTGTTTTAAATCTTAAATTATTTAAGTCTTAAAGCTTGTAATGAATTTATGTCTCAAATAATACAAGCTAAAGAAAATGTCTTTAACAATTTAAATTATCTTTTTATCCCTACTGTGTTTTTAATGCTTATAGATTAGAAATATAATCTTAAAATTAAAGAAAAAGAAAAAAATATATATATATGAAAACCTGACTTAATTTGTACAGTTCAGTTTTTCTCATCTGTCCCAAGCTTTTCATATTTTAGCAGCATGTGAATTCATCAGCAAGAGGTGTCAGGGACTGCAATAAAGTATTGGAGCACACAAGTAGTTTCCACTATTCCAGTGGCTCTGGAGCAGTTCCATTACAATGGAAGAGTGCAGCAAGCCAGTCATGCATACCATGGCATATACAAACCTACTACTTCTCTCTCCCACTTCCTCTCTCTGCTATTGTTTTCCCTTGATCCAGCCATGACTACAAGACTAATGTTAAAGGGATGTTCACCTTTATTAGCTGTATAAAACTAAATGCATTAAAATTTAGCCTGTCTCTCTTTTTATATTGCGGTCCTCAAAGTCTCCAGTTAGAATAGACACCTAGTTGTAAATTGCCTAGCAAAACCATTCAACTGGTATTTTTTGTGTTTCGCCACATTTATACTTAGCCCAGTTTATATGCTTTATTGTTGCTCTTTGGTTTCATAAATGTCAGCATTTATGCATGTGAATAACCCTGTCAGAGAGAAAAGTTGCTGGCTCTTGACAAAGTAGGCCATGAGTCCATGATCTCCTTCTTAAGGAGCTTTCCATGAGCAGGCATGATTCCCTCTGTGCCTTTACAGCACATGGCAGAGCTGATCCTGCCTCGGGCTGCTGGCAAATGTAGCACCACAAACATTCTTTCGTATGACAAACAGAATACTTAGGCAAAATAAGGACAAAAAATTGTGCAAGCAGCTTTAATTGAAGTTAAAGCAATTCTCCAAGATTAAATCATTTGTCTAGAATCTTAGTTCCACAACTCAATATTCCCAACAATAATTTGCAGTAATAGAAGTCAGATAGTGCCAGGCTTAGAAACAAATATGGACCTGATAAGACTACCCATCATAAAGCGGGACATTTGTGAAATGGGAATTATTCACTCTTATCTACTTACTATTTATTATCTTTTGATGTCTTCATCTATTCTTTTTCATCTACTTACAAAGCATAATTGGAAATGACATTTCTCTGCCTGCAATTATTAGGAAAAATACGCAAAATTAATTCTGTTAGAAATAAATAACAATAGTTTTGTCCTTAGGAATTCAGTTCATAAAGACCATCATCAGTGATAAGAGTTAAATGGTTGCATAATTTGGAGCCTGTTTCTATATTGTGTCTTTCTTCTAGGTTGTGAGTACATTGAAGGACAAAGGAGAGAGAAAGTGGAAAAGAGAGACAGGTGACACGTAGTCTAGATAGTTCTGTCATACAAATGAAAGGCTGAACAGGAACTTCTGCAGCAGCAGGATTTAAAATCTGCCTTTACTGTCTAAACAGCAGCAGTTCAGTTTCTGTAGAGTTCTCATGAGAGCTGGTTGGCAACTATTTCTTTTGTTTGTTTGTTTTTTCTTTTTTCATCCCCCCCAAAAAACAACCAACCCAGCAACCTCAAAGCAAAATATTTTCTAAGTCACAAGTTCTGTTAAATTTCTTGCTAGCTTCCTTTCTGTATATTGGGAAATATCGGAAAGTTCTTGCTGCATTCTTCAAATGAAATCAAAACACAATAATAATCTCTTTATACATAACTGAATTACAGATATTTCCAAAAGTTGCAGAAAAGAAAAAGAATGAAAAAAAAAGAAAAAAAGAAAAAAGATTTATTCTGATTGATATTATTTTCAGATATAAAGATTAAATTCTTGTTTATATTCTGGTTGTGTTCTTTTATGGTTTGTTTTTGAGATTTTGTTTTTATGGCAATATGCTGTGAGAAACCTGAACATTTTTAAAACAGACAAATATTTTTTCTTACTGTGCTAAATATTAGAATCACAAGGAAGGGATTTGGAATCTAATATTGGCAGATAATTGACCAGTCTGCTGGAGATATATTTTTTCTTAAAAAAAAAATTAAAAGAATCTGGAAGAGAAGTTTTGGAAATGTACTGGGATAACATATAAGATTTTTATTATTATTTTTAATGTTCAAGTATTATATTTGTTTTAAATATAATATAAACTTTTGATAACTTGATATACTTAAACTTCATAGAAGTTTACATGACACTTCATGTCACCAACAAAGACATTAAACAGTGCCAGTCCCAGTACTGACTCCTGAGGAACACTACTTGTTATAGATCTCTACTTGTACATTGAGCTACTGAATGCAATGTTTTGAGTGCAATCATCCAGCCAATTCCTTACCCACTAAGTGGTCCATGTGTCAAATGCATGTCTCTCCAATTTAGAGACAAGGATATCATGGGGGACAGTATCAAATGCTTTGCACATGTCCAGGTAGATGATGTCAGTTGCTCTTCCCCTACCCACCAATGCTGTAACCTCATCTTAGAAGGCCACCAGATTTGTCAGGCATGATCTGCCCTTAGTGAAGCCATGTTGGCTGTCACCAATCACGTCCTTATTTTCCATGTGCCTTACCATAGTTTCCAGGAAGATCTGCTCCATTATCGTGCTAGGCACAGAGGTGAGACTGTCCTGTAGTTGCCTGTGTCTTCCTTTTTTCCCTTTTTAAAAATGGGGGTTATGGTTCCCCTTTTTCAGTCAGTGGACTGCCACGACTTCTCAAATATGATGGGCAGTGGCTTAGCAGCTACATCTGTCATTTTCCTCAGAGCCTGTGGATATATTTCATCAGGTCCTATGGACATGTGCACCTTCATGTTCTGTAGCTGGTCTTGAACCTTATCTTCTACAGTGGGTGTTTCTTCATTCTCCCAGCCCCTGTTTTTGCTTTCTGGGATTTGGGCACAGTGGCGGGAGCTCTTTACAGTGAAGACTGAGGAAAAAAATCATTGAGTACCTCAGCCTTCACCATACCGAAGGTGACGAGGTCTTCTGTTCCCTGCCAGAGAGGGTCCACAATTTTCCTCATCTTCGTTTTATCACTGGCATACCTATACGTGCATTTCTTGTTGCTCAGAATGCTGTGTATTCCTTACCGGCTGCTCAGGCAATGTCTCTGTATTCCTCCCAGGCTATCTGTCCTTGCTTCCACTTTCTGTAGGCTTACTTTTTCTGTACGAGTTTGGCCAGGAGCTCCTTGTTCATCCATGCAGACCTCCTGGAGTTTTTACCCCACTTCCTCTTTGTTCGGTTGCATCATTCGGATGCAGTTTGGAGGAGGTGATTCTTGAATATTAACCAAATTTCTTGGGCTCTTCCCTCCAGGGCTTTGTCATGTGGTATTCTACCAAGCAGATCCCTGAAGAGGCCCAAATCTGCTCTCCCAAAGTCCAGGGTAGCGAGTTTGCTGTGCTCCTTCATCACTAGCCTCTGAATGCAGAACTGCACCGTTTCATGCTCATTGCATCCAAGGCTACCCTTGAGCTTCACATTCCCCATCAGCCTCTCCTTGTAGGTGAGAATAAGGCACCTCTATCTATTGGCACCTCTATCACTTGGAGAAAGAAGTTATCATCAATGCATTCCAGGAACCTCCTGGATTGCCTATGGCCTGCTGTGCTGTTTTTTGAACAGACATCGGGGTGGCTGAAGTTCCCCATGAGGGCCAGGGCTTGTGAACATGAGTCTGATTCTATCTGTCTATAGAGGGCCTCATTCTGCTTGTTCTTCCTGATTAGGTGACCTGTAACAGACCCCCACTATAATGACCTATAAGTTCTCTACCAGCCCCTCACCCGTACCCAGGCAGACCTTCATGCCCTACAGCTACCCACTGACATAGAGGATGACGGCCCCTTCACTCCTCCCCTCCCTGCCTGTACTTCCTAAAGGGCCTGTATCCTTCCATTCCAGCACTTGCGTCATGGGAGCCATCCCACCACGTCTCTGTAATGTCAGTGAGGTCATAGCCCTGCAGGTGAGCATACATCTCTAAGTCCTCTTGTTTATTCTGAGAGGAGGCTGAAAGAATTTTAGTAGATAAGTTAATGAGCATGTGAAAGGAAGCCAGAAGGATTTCAGTAGATAAGATAGGCTAACGGGCATATGAAAGGAAGCCTAAAGATTTTTAGTAAATAAGACAGGTAAAGGACATGTACTATATCTTCCGCTACCTATTGTGCAAAGAAACTGAGGCAGGAAATTCTGGGATTCCTCACTAAAAACAGTTCCTGATAGAAAACAGGAAACACATTTCAAGAACCAACTGAAACTGAACGTGCAGTTTAAGCAGAAGCTGAGAAGCTTATGAGTCTGCGCTGAGATGAGAGGTCAACCAGCAGTGATGAGGAAGACTCACTAATCTTCATCCCCACGACCCCCAGCAACCACTACCAGAAAACACTGCGCAAGCGTGGATAGGAGGAATCTATGAAAATGACTCCCTGGAACTAATTTTAATACAAAGTAGGGATAGGTCATGCATACATATAGGCGTCTCAAGAAACTTCCTGCATATGTAACTCTTCACCACATATAACCAAGGCAAGTGCCGCGTTGGGGTGTGCACAACTTTGTCGGGACTACCCCCCGTGCCGCCCAGCGCTGAATAAACATACCTACTTTACAGTCTTACTGATTGTGGAGTTTGCTTTCCTCACGTCAATTCTCTATGTTACATGCATTATCATAGAGACATTTAAGCTGGGCCACTGACGAAGCTAACTTACTGGCTGGAGTAGCTTGAACAAAGTCTTGAATTTCAGAAGAGCCAGCTTCCATCTATTCAAAGAATTAGTAGATGAGATCCCATGGGAGACGGTCCTTAGGGACAGAGGATCTGATCCAAGCTGGGAACTCTTTAAGGATATTTTCCTTGGAGCAGAAAGCTCTCTATTCCCATATGTAATAAATCGAGCAGGAAGGTAGGCCAGACCAACCACGAGTTCATTGCTAACCTATCATTATATTTCTAGGTATTTGATATAGGCTATTACAAAACAAACTCCTAAAATGTTAATATTGATTTAATTAATTGCACTCCAAGAAAAAGATCTGCATCTCTGCTAGCAGTTCCTTCCATCCTGTGGGGGAAAAAAAAAAAAAAAGAAACACTGAACACACTGAACAGTGGAAAACAGGTTAGATTTCTGTACAGTTCTTAAAACTGCTCTGAGTCAGAACTGTTTTTAAATGCAAAAATTTACCACTAGGCAGTTAAAAAACATGATACTGGACCCATATTAGAGTATGGGGGGTCGGGGGGTGGGGGGTTGGAGGGTTGGGGGGAGGGAGGAGGGATGTTTTGTGTTTTTCTTTTTTAATCCTTTGTGGTTTGTGTTTGTCAAATAGTATTTACAGCACTTGCTTATGACATGCTGGCATTAAGTCCTATACTTCTGCTGAAGTGATTGGACTCTTGGTGATGTGCACCACTAAGAGTCTGTCTCTTAAGTCCCAGAACCTTTCTACTCACATTGAAACCAAAGATCTTTTATTCTTGTCATATGCTTTTGTGCATATTCATCATGCCACATTCAGAAGAATCTTTCCTTTCAAAAGCTGTCAGCAATTTCTGAAAGCTTGTTGCAGGGGAAATAAGAAAAAAAAAATGTATATATATATAGGCAGCAGTTTATTTTTTCCCTAAATTCCAAATATTTCCCCTACATTTAACAAATGCTCACTAGAGCACTTTCAGGTTACTAACACATGTTGGAAAGGTCAGAGTTATGCATACAAGATCTCATTTTATATTTCATAGAACAATCACAAAATGTGTCCTACTTCTCTTCTATAAAGGCACAGGTGATTTGGTGATAAAGTAGTAACTTTGAAGATTCATACTCTTGTTTCTTTGGGATATGATATACTCCTGAGTGTGTACACTCATGTTCCCCACCTCATGGAAGGACATTTTTGCAGGCACCTGGTAAAGACATTAAACATCCTTGCATCATTAGTTAAAATCACATTATCAGGCATTCAAATTCATATAGTTTTATTATTAGATAAACTTCCAAAAAGAGCATTTATAATATGAAATGCTTTATAAGATGTTCACAAAGTATTTTTATGAAATGCTTGATATGCTCTTACTCCAAGTCTTTATCTACCTCCAGTTTAATCGGGATTAAAATCTTAAAAGTAGATTTAAGTGTCTCTAACCTGGGCCCCTGAAGTTTGCCAGTCCTTCTGGGGTCCTTCTTCAAAAGTCTACACCATATCTTTTAGACAAACCAACCAGAGGAGAAGTGTTACTGGACATGGTGCTCACTAATGCCGAAGAGCTCATTAAAGAGGTTAAGATTAGAGAAAGCCTGGGTTGCAATGACAATGCCCTGGTTGAGTTTGTGATCTCAAGGGATATGGTCCTGGCCAAGAGAAAAGTCAGGACTGAACTTCAGAACCTGAACTTCAGAAAAGCCAAATTCCAGGTGTTCCAAGAGTTAGTGGATGAGATCCCATGGGAGACAGTCCTTAGGGATTGAGGATCTGATCCAAGCTGGCAACTCTTTAAGGATATTTTTCTTGGAGCAGAAAGCTCTCTATTCCCATATGTAATAAATCAATCAGGCAAGGTAAGGAAACTGGCATGGTTGAATTAGAATCTTCTGGTCAAACTTAGGGAAAAGCAGGAAATTCACAGACAATGGAAACAGAGCCATGTACCCTGGGAAGAGTACAGAAATGCTGTTCGGATGTGCAGCGATGGGATCAGGAAAGCCAAGGCACTGACAGAACTAAACTTGACGAGGGATGCAAAAAATAACAAGAATGTGTTCTAGAGGTACATTGGCTGCAAAAGACAGACTAGGGAGATTGTATTGCCTCAGACAAATGAAGACAGAGAACTGGTAACGACAGATGTGGAGAACACAGGGGTACTTAACAAATTCTTTGCCTCAGTTTTCACTAGTGGTCAGGCTTCCCACATCTCTCAGGTCCCCAGACCTCTAGGTGGGGACTGGGGGAGCAGAGTCCCTCCCACTGTAAGCAAAGGGCAAGTTCAGGACCTCCTGATGCAATTTAACAACTACAAGTCTATGGGCCCTGATGACATGCATCCCAGGGTCCTGAAGGAATTGGCTCATGTAGTTGCCAAGCCACTCTCCATCACATTTGAAAAATCATGGCAGTCAGGAGAAGTCCCCAGTGGCTGGAAAAAGGGAAAAACCACTTCCATTTTTAAAAACGGTAGAAAGGAGGACTGGGGGAACTACAGACCAGTGAGCATCACCTCTGTGCCTGGGAAGACCATGGAACAAATCCTCCTAGAGGCAATTTTAAGGCACATGCAGGACAAGGAGGTGATCCAGGACAGCCAGCATCGCTTCAGTAAGGTTAAATAGTGCCTGACCAATCTGGTGGCCTTCTATGATGTAATAACTGCATCAGTTGACAAGGGAAGACCAACTGCTGTCATCTACTTAGACTTCTGTAAGAGCTTTGACACAGTCCCATACAACATCCTAATCTCTAAATTGGAAATATATGGATTTGGAGGGTGGACCATCCAGTGGATAAGGAATTGGCCCGACAGCCACACCCAGAGACTAGTGGTCAGTGGTTCTATGTCCAGGTGGAGACTGGTGATGAACGGTGTCCCTTAGGGGTCTGTCTTGGGACCAGTGCTTTTCAGTATCTTCATCAATGACATAGGTGGGATTTAGTGCATCCTCAGCAAGTTTGCAGACGACACTAAGCTGAGTGCTACAGTTGATAAAACAGAAGGAAGAGATGCCATTCAAAGGGCATCTGGAGAGGCTGGACAAATGGGCCCATGTGAATCGCATCAGGTTCATGTCCAAATGCAATGTGCTGCACCTGGGTTGGGGCAATCCCAGACATGAACACAAACTGGGAGAAGAACCCATAGACAACAGCCCTACAGAGAGAAACCTGGGGGTTCTGGTGGATGACAGGCTTGATGTGAGCCAGCAGCCCAGAAAGCCAACTGCATCCTGGGCTGCATCATCAACAGAGGAGGGGCCAGCAGGTCACTGGAGGTGATTGTTCCCCTCTACTATGCCTTTGTGATTCCCCACCTGGAGTACTGTGTACAGGTTTGGGGCCCTCAGCACAAGAAAGTTGTGGACCTCCAGAGGAGGGCTACAAAGATGATCAAAGGGCTAGAGAAACTCTCCTATAAAGAGAGGCTGAGAGAGCTGGGGATGTACAGCCTGGAGAAGAGAAGGCTCTGGGGAGACTTCATTGAAGCATTTCAATATTAAAGGGGTCTTATAAAAAAGAGAGTGAAGGACTCTTTACTGGAGTAGATAGTGATAGGACAACAGGGAATGGTCTTCAACTCAAAGAGGATAGATTTAGACTAGACTTTAGGAAAAAAAAATCACTGTAAGTGTAGTGAGGCACTGGAATATTGACAACATAACTTCAATTCTCTCTTACTGAGGGCATAACTTCCTCTCTCTCTTACTGAGGGCACAACTTCATATCTTATTGAGGACAGGCTCCCTTCTTATACCATTCGCTCCACAGCAGTACTTTTCCACTAACTATTCATTGGCCAACAACTTTGCCCAGTAGTAGCAAACACCCAGCAACTTCTATGTCTTAAGGACTGGAGAACAAGCAGTCCAAGACAGCAAGGCATCTCCTGAATCACCCTTCTTTGTTCCCTTTAAACTCTTTACATTCCTGATGGCCTCATCAAGAGCCCGATGTTATCACCAACCATGGGGCTTGTCGACCCCCATGGCCACACTCCCACACTGGAACAGGTTGCCCAGAGAAGTTGTGTATGCCCCGTCCCTGGAGGTGTTCAAGGCCAGGCTGGATGAGGCCTTGGCCAACCTGATCTAGTGAGAGGCATCCTTGCCTATGACAGGGGGGATTGGAGTTAGATGATCTTTAAGGTCCCTTCCAACCCGAGCCATTCTATGATTCAATGATTTCCTCTGTGCTGTTGCTCTTCAGGTGCTCTCCTGTTGACCTATGACCCTTCTCCAGGCTCTAGGCATCTATCCCTGACACAGACATCAAACTGCAAGGAGCAACATAGATGGAAGTTCCCCTCCCCCAGCAACTCTAGTTTAAAGCACTCTTCACCAGCTTGGCAAGCCTATGACCATAATGTTATTCCCCTTCTTGGGTAGGTTGACCCCACCAGCTCCCAGCAGACAAGGCTTCTCTAAATGAGCCCCATGGTCCAAGTAGCTGAACCCCTGCCTGTGGCACCAGTCCTGAAACCATCTTTTGATTTGCCAGATTTGACTGGCCCTTTCAACCCCCTTCTCTTTGACTGTTGGGACAGTTGAAAAAACTACCTGCACTCTTGAGTCCCTTACAGATGCTCCCAGGGATCTGTAATCCCTCCTGATGCTCCTCAGACTACTCCTGGCTGCATCACTGGTGCCCACATGAAACAATAGCAGATAATAGTCATTAGGCTGTATGAGGCTTGGCAGTTTCTTGGTGACATCCCTGAAGTGAGCCACCGATAAGCAGCAGAGTTCTCTCAAGAGCGGGTCAGGTTGGAAGACGAGTGCCTATGAACCTCTTGGAAGAGAGTTGCCTACTGCTATCACCTTTTCTTAGTTGCACTAGTTGTTATGTGGAGAGCAGGCTGTCTTACTCAGCTCCACACCCCCTGCAATGGGTCTGGCTTTTCGGTCTGCAGAGGGATGAAGCACTTCTGTAGGGGCACATTAGGCTTTGGGTTATGTAAAGAAGTTCAGTTCATGTGAGGTATATGAAGTTCAATATCCTAAATTACACTACTGCAGATTTTTAGAAACAAAAAAAAAAAAAAAGAAAGGTAGTAAAGCATCATTGGTTATGTAATATCTAACAATACAAGGATTTTAAGTAGTACTGAGAATATATATAGTGTTAACAGCTACAATATGGTTTAAGAACATGTAAAGCAATTTCAGATATACCTCTGTGGAGCTGATTTGACAATGAAAAACTACTCTTCGTTGCCTTGGTCCAAACTAAAAGTCTCTGAAAAATGTCTAAACAAGGTGGAACTTATTCTTCAAATGATGTAAAGCCTTATGAATATTTAATAAAGAAAATGCAAATTATTCTTCTTGATCCCTGCAGCTGATGCTATGAACATGCACATTTGTTACCTCACATTAGTACTAGAAATTACACGTAATTTGTGCATTACCTCACATTAGTACTAGAAATTACACGTAATTTGTGCAATCTATCACATCAGGATTTACAATTAACTTTTGTAGCTATAAATACTGATTTGATGAAGAGGGTTGAAGAGTTAGGATGCATAAGCAAATTGTCCTGAAATAGGTTTTCCTCGTTTTGTTCTGTTTGATGAATGAGAACTTCCACTGGCATAAACCAGTGTGGATTTATGGACACAGGAAGGTGTCAGTTTTTACAGAAGTAGGAAGGGACTTTTTAGTGTGGTACATCCAAAATTGTGCATAAGTCTTTGAAATGTATCCAGTTTTAAGAAAAAAAAAAAAACTGACTAAAATCAATGCCTAGTAAATAACAGTAGGCTTTAAGACTTGCTTCTTTTTTCTGGCGTAATATAAACTGAAACAGAATCACACCTTAAACAACAATTATATTGCTCTCAAGGGTGTGAAATGACAGATTCATCTGAGGTAATCACATTTCACAAATGCATTTTGTTTCCTGGGAGAAAGAGGGATCATTGCCAATTTTAATGACACTGTTGAATTGGCAAGTGATCAAAGTGATTGTATTCCTTCAGCTAGAACAATCATAAAACACAGATCTGTACAATCATGATATTGAACAAAAAATATGGTGTTTCTATTTTATTATTATTATTATTATTATTGTAAGAACTGATATTTGTGCATTATTCCATACCAGGACAAAAGATTATTTTTAATTTTCATTTTTGTTTATGAAAGTTTAACAAGCAGAAAGAAAAGCAATTGAGGGAATACAGCCATAGTAGACTAACAAAATATATCTCAATAGCTAAAAAAAATTCATGCCATACCTGTAGAATAAGACAGCACAAGCTCAATTTATAGGGATTGGAGCTTAGTCCAAAAGCTGCACAGCTGTAAAAGTCTTCCTAATGACAGTAAATAAAAATGTAGATTCACAAAGAAAGACTACATTAGTGTGATGCAGTTCAGCTCCTAGTTCTTAGGCTCCTAGAAGTTTAATGGAATTATTTAATGTTCTGATTGAGATACCTAGATTCCCTACGCATTTAGGGGTAAACTACATGAAGGACCTCATGCTAACACTAAATGCTGAGTATGACTATAGGCTCCCTAACCAACATGAGATTGTGAGGACACAGGTAGATTGTAAGTACACCTTTCCCAAGATTTAAGCATGCTTTGTACAAGTGAAGACATCTATAAAAATAAAATATTATTTAGATTGAATGGGACCTCTGGAGACCATTTGGTTCACTCCTTTTCAAAGCAGAGTCAATTTTGAACATACATCTGACTTTGAGATTAGATGAGGGTGCCTTGATCAGCTGAATTTTGAATTTCTTAAAGCAAGGAAATTCCACATCTTCTCTGGGCCACTGTTCCCTTTCTTTTTGAAATTTAAAAATGTTTACTCATCTACAGTCATCTACAAAATACAAAGAGAAGAAGAAGCATCATTACTGGAGGAGTCATTGTGTTACGTGATAAATCAGGTTCAGTTCTGTCCTCCACTGGAAGGAAATTTTTTACAAGACTCCCACCATGTACAAAATATTATGCAATTTGGAGGGAGGAGAGTGTGGTGATTTCACACTGATGGTTAGCTAAACTCCAGCACACCGCTCTCTCACTTCCCCACCTCAAAAGAACAGGGGGAGAAAATATGATGAAAAAAAAAAAAAAAAAGGCTCAATGGTTGAGATAAGGACAGTTTAATTAAAAGAAAAACAAACAAACAAACAGACAAACAAGCTCAAGCAGGCAAAGAAAAAAAAATAAAGCTACTTTGAGGCAAAGGAAAAAAATGATTATTCTCTTCTACCCATCAGCAGGAGATGTTTGGCCATGTCTTGGGGCTTCCCAAAACACATAAGGCTTCAATACATGTAGTGCTTGTTCAGGAGGACATACATTTTCATAACAAGTGCTTCTCCTTCCCCTTTCCTAGTTTTTATTGTCAAGTCTGACGCCATATGATATGGAATATCCCTTTTAGGGCAGCTGCCCTGGCGATGTCCCCTTCCCACCTCTTTCCTACCCCCAGCCTGCTGGCTCTAGGGGGGTTGGAGGCAGTCTTGTTGCTGTGCCAGCACAGCTCAGCAATAGACAAAACACCAGTGTGATGTCAGAGCTGTTCTAGCTACAGGTGCAGAGCACAGCACTGTATGTACTGCTGTAAGAAAATGGGAAGTCTGTCCCAGCTGGACCCAGTACAGGGAGGCAGAGTGGTGGGAATAGATGGCAAACAGTACAACCTACTTAGTTGCAAACATGCCTGATGAAGCTGTTCTATTTCATGTGGAATAAATAAATGCCAAAGAAAGACAACCTGGAAACAGAAAGGCTCCCTTTTCTTTCCCATAGTAAGTTAGGTATGTCTCTGCGTAGAGAAATAAATTTAAAAATTCTTAAATGCTATATATTTATTTAAGGATAGCTATAATCAAGGTTCCTTATATGGTATGTTCTTCTTAGTAGACACTTATTTCCAGCAAAGTTGCATCAGCTCTGGAAGAAAGGGCTGACAGAGCAACTACACAAGATAGTAGAAGTAGGTTTCAGTTTAAAATGACAAGAGTGGGACTTGACTCTGCAGCTCTTGGGTAAAAGATACTTTCAAGCAGGGAAGGTAATGTCTTGTTATTTGTTTGAGCTCAGCAAGTTGTTCTCTAATGCTACCAAATAGGTCATGCAGGAAAGACTGAACTTCTGGCTAACTTATGACTTCCTACAGAGTGTAGAGTTGGGCTATGTCTTAACAGCTGGACAGTCATAAAATTAAAATTCCTTTTAGGCTAAGATTCATTTTGCATCTACCATGAGAAGGAGCTGAGCTCCCTATGAAAAAATGACTGGACATCTCTCAGGCAGCAGATGACCTCTGAGGATCTATAAGCTCCTAGTCTGTTCGATAGGTGTAAAAGGTGCTCTCAGTCTAACCACAAATAAGTGAGGCTTCTTTTTTTGACACTGAGTAAAAGGTTAAAGAAAGACCTAGAATATATCCGTGTGGAAATCTCAAAGCAATATTTCCTATGGATATGAAGCTACTTTTTGTGTTTGGTTTGCTGTCTTCTTGCAATCATCAAACTGAAAAAAAGGATAATTGCAAAGCGCAAACATTTCAGGAACAGCAAGAGAAATGATCTAAGGTGTTGAAATTTGCTTTTCAGTAACATACAAAATATTTTTTTCTAGTCATCAAAAAAAAAATCAATGATCATATCAATCCTCTGTTGAAAAGATTTTTCTGGTAGTAGACAGGCTTGAATTTTATCAGAAGAATGACAGAAACATAAAATCGTTAAGATTGGAAAAGACCTTCAAGATCATCTGGTCCAACCATCCCCCTACCACCAGCATTACCCACTAAACCATGTCTCTAAGCACCATGTCCAACCTGTCCTTAAACACCCCAGAGACGAGGACTCCACCACATCCCTGGGCAAACCATTCCAATGTCTGACTACTCTTTTCTGAGAAGAAATGTCTCATAGTTTCCAACATGAACCTCTCCTGGCACAACTTGATGTCATTCCCTCTAGTCCTATCACTAGTTACCTGCGAGAAGAGGCCAACCCCCAGCTCCCCACAGCTTCCTTTCAGGGAGTTGTAGAGAGCAATAAGGTCTCCCCTGAGCCTCCTCTTCTCCAGACTAAACAACCCCAGCTCGCTCAGCCACTCCTCACAGGACTTGTGTTCCAGGCCCTTTGCCAGCTTTGTAGCCCTTCTCTGGACACACTCCAGAGCCTCAATGTCTTTCTTGTAGTGAGGGTCCCAAAACTGAACTCAGTACTCAAAAAGAAAAAGCTTAATGGAAAATGAAGTTAGTTGAATTCCATATAGAAATAAGGTGCAATTCTTTATTAACAATGAGTATAAAAAATAATTAAAATACCCTCCCTAGGAATGCTGGATTTTCAGTCATTTGAGTCTTTAAATCAAGATTGGATAATTTTTATTTTAAGTATGCAATTACTTACGTGGAAGTTACAGACCACAAAAAATACAGTACAATGTTTTTTGCAGTTCTGCGAAGAAGAAGAGGCTACATGAAGGGATTTAGTTTCTTCTGTTTTCAAGTAAACTGTTCTGTTAATCTGTTATTATTTCTTTGCACCAGCCTTGACCATGAAATAAGTTGGAAAAACATGTATCACTAGTCTGTATTTTTCATTGACCAAAATAATAGCATTGAATGGTGAAGGTGTTAACATAAGAGAATATGAGGTGAATTAACAAGAAAATAAATAAATAAAAATATTTGGCCGTATGTTTCAAGTCATTTTCCAAATGAATGATTTGTCATTACAATCAAATCCATGATTTAAAAATCACTTTTCTTATATTAAGTGTCCTGCGCTACTGTGGGCTCACTGACTCTTCCTCTCTACAGTGCTTTTATCTTACTTAAGCTTAAAAGATCTGTAACTGTGGTAAATATTTCTTCATTTCAGTTTCTAGCATTGTCATTTGCTATTAATTACATAATATATATAATTATATAATTATATATATGTATAATATTATATATATATATATAATATAATTATATAATAACCAAAATAACCAAGGTAACCACTGAAACAGTGACAAGTCAAAAGACATATTAATTCAAAAGGTGGCATCCCTGCCTGTGGCAGGGGGTTTGGAACTAGATGATCTTAAATGTCCCTTCCAACCCAAGCTGTTCTGTGATTCTATGAAAAGCATGCCGCTTATCATTGACTATAACATTCCAGATGAATATGAGAGGGCATTTCTTTACTGTGAAGGTAACAGAGAACTGGAACAGGTCGCCCTGAGAGGTTGTGGAGTCTCCATCTCTGGAGATATTCAAAACCCACCTGGATGTCATCCTGTACAACATGCTTTAGGTGATCCTGCTCAGCCAGGGTGTTGGACCAGGTGATCTTCATAGTTCCCTTCCAACCTTGGCCATTTTGTGATTCTGTGATTCTGTGATAATATGAAGAATAAAACACATATTTAGTTATTCCCAAAGTGTGAAGTCATAGGTATAAATCAGAGTACTCTGGAGTCTAGAAAGAAAAGTATTTCTCAAACTTCTACTTGGCACAAGTGCTGAGTGTAACTCTGTGAAATTAACAGCCTTAAAAAAAAAATTAAAAAAATGTAGATATAATCCATCAATGGCGTCAAAAGCCATAGAGCAGCTATGGATTCAAAGTTGTAATCAGAATATTCACCTACAGGAAATCACAAGTAATTCTTACCTACTTATCATTTCAGGATACATTATAATGTATCCTGAAACACATTTATCTTTAATAGAATATTAAACTTCAAAGAATTAAGATGCAGTTTATAAAAATTAGGCCTATATAATTGCTGTACTAGTTTTGTACAATTTTTAATTTACATAATTCTAAGCAGGAAATGTAGCAACAATACTTGATCTAAGATATTTAAATGGTGATAACCATACTTCATAAGATTCTAGCCCTTTAGAAAGCTGTAACTAAACTGATTAGAGATAGTTTCAAGTATGTGAAAAACTGAGACTGAGATGCTCTGCTAAGCAATGTAAAAGGCTTTACAGTATGATTAGAAAGTCCAAAAAGTTATTTCAGTTAGTATGTGGAGATTTTTACTCAGGCAGTTAATGATAGGATAAGGGGAAATGGTTTAAAAATAAGAGGGGAGATTTAGGTTAGAAGTAAGGAAGAAATTCACTATGAGGGTGATGAGGCATTGAAACAGGTTGCCCAGAGAAGCTGTGGATAGCCCATCCCTGGAAGTGTTCAAGGCCAGGCTGGATGGGGCTTGGAACAACCTGGTCTAGTGGAAGGTGTCCCTGCTCATAACAGGGGAGGGGTGGAGTTGGATGATCTTTAAGGTCCTTTCCAACCCGAACCATTCTATGATTCTATGGTTTTTCTCCTCCCTCAAAGTCAAATATTTACTGCTGTCCATTAAATTGCTGTCCAAAGTAGGTTTTATTACCTCATACTCTTTCATAGGAGCATCTCATAGTATTGTGTTTGTACACACTTCTCTTTTTCTTCAATTAGAGGTATTTTTGACATTTTACAACTGATAATTATGCCAAAATAGAAGTTTGACTTTTATATAGGTCTTTGAGCACTGCTATAAGGTACGTAATGAATCGTGAAAGTAGAGCTATAGAGTTATTTATACTAAAGTAATAAATTTCAAACACCTTGTAGTCCACTACATTGTTCTTTATCTCATAATTTCTGAGGCTTAAAAAGCAGGAGAAATGCATTTATATACTGTTGCTAATATTGTATAGTACATGCAACATAGACAAA
Organism: Anser cygnoides; assembly: GCF_040182565.1. NCBI lineage: Eukaryota > Metazoa > Chordata > Aves > Anseriformes > Anatidae > Anser > Anser cygnoides. The sequence goes on from NC_089912.1 coordinate 69,910,874, forward strand.
AAAGTTCAGGTACCATACTGAAGATGCCATACTTGTGCCCACCCAAAAGAAGACCATCTTAACTCAGCAAATGAAACGTTACTTTTCAGCCGTTGCTTTTATTTTGAGGTGTGAAAGAACAAATCTATCTTTTTTTTTTTTTATTATTTTTATTTTTTCTAAATTCATTGGGCAAGTTTGAGAAGAAAAATACCACTGTGAATGTATTACTGTATTGATCAACTAAACATAGCTTAATTTAGATTTTACAGTCCATTTTAGAGTGGTTCGACCGTGGCTAAAATCACTCCAGCTTTGATTTCTTAATAGAGCACACTGAGCTGAGCATTTTCTTTTTAGAATGAATGATCTATCCTTGCTTTGCTTATAAACTGTATATGTGGGAGCTATGTAGATAATTATTAAAGGAAGACAGGGCCCAGAATATTGAAAAATACTTATCTGTGCTGCATATTACAGAAGATGCACATATACGAACAATGGATCTCACGGTTCCCATTAAAAGTAATATAGATTAGCAGTAAAATCTCATATTTTTAAAGATGTTTTAGAATAGTGTAATCACTCTGAGAACAGTTGTAAAGCATTAAGCATTAAAAACTTGAAAGCAGTCTACGCTGTGATTAGTGTTATCCTTTTCTACCATGCCTGATGTATTACTTTCTCAAGGCCTACAGCACTTGCCCAGGACATGAAGAAAGAGTGGGCTCTATTCTGAAAAGTGTAAAATCTTCTTGCCAGCAATAGCACGTTTATAAAGTGTTATGATTTGCAAAAGCAAATCACATTATATAGGTTGTATTTATAACTTTGTAGTCAATGCTTTAAAATGGGGGTCACTGTGACCCCTGCTTTCCAACCAGCCACCTTCCCCCTTTCCTCTCTAATATGTCTCTGCCCTCCACAGTCTACTTCTGGTTACCTCTGTGGTATTTCTGAGCAAATACCAGCAGCTAGAAGGGCTACAGCATGGTGATACTGCTTTTGTCCAACCCCAGTTAACACAGTAAAAACTTAAAAATCACAACAGTATGGCAGCATGTGTCGGAAATATTTGCACACTCATTCCAATGACAACTAATTTCAGTTACTTCTGTTTGGTCACTGGAACAGCTAATTCATCGTCTTGTGTATAGAATAGATATGGGAATCATTTCCTTGGAAAAAAATGATCAGTGGGATTACCTATAGGACAGACATGGTGCATCTTTGCTAACTGACAGTTGTTCCATTTAGTTTGTTTATTTTTTCTTGTGAAGTTGTGCTTGAACAAAAGGAGAGAGTGAATTTTGCACTGCAGGGAATAGGTTAAGAAAAACAACTATCTGTGTACACAGATGAATTTCTATTGCAAGGAACATGAATCTTGTAGTGAATAGGGCTAAAGAGAGAATTGGAACCACAAAACCAACAACCCACAAACAGTACAAAGCTTATTACAGAGAATACTGCAAGGTAAGAGAGATCATGTGTTAGGAAAGTGAAGTAGAGGTGTAATTATTAGAAGAGAAAATAAATAACATGCACTGAATTAAATTAGAAACAAACTGGAGAGGTAATGAATTTTGAGTTTTACAATGAAATGAAATTAAAATACTCATTTTATAAGAATTTGAACAATGACTGTACAGGCAAGGCATTAGGGAGTCCTAATCCTATTAAATCTAATCGTTACAATGTCTATTTCTGCATACAGAATGATTTTGCACACAGAAGACTAAATTAGAGCATATTGCAGGGTTTAATATTTTTTTTTCCAGACAACACAATGGGACAAATTCTGCCCTTCCAAAATGCACACACAATCACAATTTCTATTAAGTTCATGCCATTAAGAGACTTAGGTGTTACTCAGAGCACCTGGGGCAAGCTTCTTGATCTGCTTGTGACACTTGTCGTGTGAATTTCAACAAGTTACTTAAAGTTTTCATGCCCCTATCACCCACTTATTGCCTGCTGTTAATATTCTCCTTTTCTCAGATAAAAGAAGAAAAAAATATTTTAACCAGCTAAAAACAAAAAGAAAAATTAGTACAATGCTAGAACCTTAAAGTATCATCATCATCATTCATCATCATCACAGGGGTTACTTTAATGAAATAATATACATGGTGACTGCATTACAGATCCAATTTTTTTTCCTATCTCCTTTTTGTTTCTTATCTCTATTTTTAGTTCCAAACATCTTTCCCAATCTGGTCATGGAAAAGGAAAAGAAGAGCAAAAAGAGAAGCAAAAGGAAAGGCATCATCCAGACCCCAATAGACTATTCTGATAGATGAAGAAAATGTTCCCTCTGATTATGGAAGCAGTTGTGATATAGTAGAGAAGAAAACAATAATGAGAAAGAGAATAGAGACAGGATATATAGAGGAGGATGGAGAGTTCAATGAAGCTGCATCTTTTTAAAATTGTTATAATTTTTCACAGTGGACACTTGTGGGACAAAAACCAAGCCTCTGATCTTGGGCATATGCACTGATGAAAATTTGAAAAGTATTTTTAATTCTTTTCTCTCATCTCTGAGACATAAATCTGGATGATTTTATCTTCTCCAATATGAATGTGTTGTTTCCCAGAGACAATGTTCCTAGTACAGCTATATTCAGTGTGACTTAATCCTGCAAGCACTTAGGCACCAGTTCCATTGAACCTGATGTAAGCATATTTCACGGGTGTTTCATGATGCTCACTGTGAATGCCAAGAAAAAAATATTCCCAAGATGGCAGATATATTACCTGATTTACTATTTTTATTTTTATCCCTACTCTGAAGCATCAGGAATACTGTGTCACCTGAAAATGGGATCATGTATTTACAGTAGAAAATGAATATACTGATTTGTTCTGAAAAATCCTATATCCCCTCAGAGGTGACATTTTATTTACCTTTTTGTTGGAGCATTTTTCTTATGCTGGAGCATTATGGAACATTATGTCATTACTGGTGCTGAGCTGTAAAAGAGTGGGACTAAAGAAGGTACCACTAGGTACTACCTATTTGCACATCAGTTTTCCCTGCAGAAACTGTAAAAGCTAATAGTTGTACAAAAGATCACGTAGCAGAGAGATGCCTCTACCAAGATAACAACTGTGAATAAACATATCCATCATGATGTTCATAAGTGTTGATCTTTTTAATTCATTTTCCCCAGAAATTATATCATTGGCATTTTCTGTTTCTGGGATTGGTCCCATCTTTGGCTTTACTTTGGTCTTCAAACTACTGTGGATCACTGCAGCTTAAGAATAATACCGTAATTCACTTGGAACCCTGTGTCAACCCCCACCCCCACCCCACCCCCGTCTTCTCTCCCACAGAATAAAACAAAACAGAAAAACACTCGAAGATGTTGATTGCTGCAAGAACATGCAACTTTTGCAGTGGTAAAATGACCTTGTAGTACATCACTGGAGTTCAACATGAAGTGAACATCATGTTGTACCTATAAAAGAGAGATAACCCTAGACACATCTGATAACTTTCTTTGATAAAATAAGACCATATTAGGCAAGGGAAATGAAATAGATGTAATCTATCTGAATTTCAATAAAGCATTTGATGTGACAGTCACCATTTAAAAGGCAGAAGATAAGGACGAGAACATGAATTGTAGGGATGATAATAGATGGGCTAGAGCAAAGAAAGAAGAAAATGAAAGAAAGAAGTTAGTTGAAAGAAAGAAAGAAGGAAAGAAAGAAGGAAAGAAAGAAGGAAAGAAGGAAAGAAAAAAAAGAAGGAAAGAAGGAAAGAAAGAAAGCAGGAAAGAAAGAAGGAAAGAAAGAAGGAAAGAAAAGGAAAAAGAGGGAAAGAAGGAAAGAGGGAAAGAGGGAAAGAAAGAAGGAAAGAAGGAAAAAAGAGGGAAAGAGGGAAAGAGGGAAGAAGGAAAGAAAGAAGGAAAGAAAAGAAACGAAGGAAGGAAGGAAGGAAGGAAGGAAGGAAGGAAGGAAGGAAGGAAGGAAGGAAGGAAGAGAAAGAAAGAAAGAAGGAAAGAAGGAAAAAGAAAGAAAGAAAGAAAGAAAGAGAAAGAAAGAAAGAAAGAAAGAAAGAAAGAAAGAAAGAAAGAAAAGAAAGAAAGAAAAGAAAGAAAGAAAGAAAGAAAGAGAAATAAAAAGAAAGAAAGAAAGAAAGAAAGAAAGAAAGAAAGAAAGAAAGAAAGAAAGAAAGAAAGAGAAAGAAAAAGAAAGAAAGAAAGAAAAAGAAAGAGAAAGAAAGAAAGAAAGAAAGAAAGAAAGAAAGAAAGAAAGAAAGAAAGAAAGAAAGAAAGAGAGAAAGAAAAAGAGAAAGAGAAAGAAAGAATAAAAATGAAGGAAAGAAAGAAAGAAAGAAAAAGGACAGAAAGAAAGAAAGAAAGAGAGAAAGAAGGAAAGGAAGAAGGAAAGAAAGAAAGAAGGAAAAGAAGAAGGAAAGAAAGAATGAAAAGGAAAGAAGGAAAAAGAGGGAAAGAAGGAAAGAGGGAAAGAGGGAAAGAGGGAAAGAGGGAAAGAAAGAGGGAAAGAAGGAAAGAGGGAAAGAGGGAAAGAAGGAAAGAGGGAAAGAAGGAAAGAGGGAAAGCGGGAAAGAAGGAAAGAATGAAAAAAGGAAAGAACAGAAAAGGGAGGAAGGAAGGAAGGAAGGAAGGAAGGAAGGAAGGAAGGAAGGAAGGAAGGAAGGAAGGAAGGAAGGAAGGGAGGGAGGGAGGGAGGGAGGAGGGAAGGAAGGGAGGATTTTTTTTCTGTAAGAGATTGCTGAAAAGAGGAAGGGAGCCATCTTGGGGAAGGTTGAAAAATTCTACAAAAAGGGGGGCAATTATCTGTCAGAAGGGATATATTGCTTCTGATACTGACATTATAGGGAATCTCTTGAGGCCACTTTTCCATGATTATTTAATATTTATCATTAAAACCTCTTCAAAATAAAGGCAGGAACATTACTGCTGATTGACCCTCAAGTTCTCAAAAATTCTTTGGAAAAACAGTCTCTCCATACAATAGTTAAGGGTTATGAGCAATGGGTATGACATCTGGGCATCCATTCAAAATAATATTGTATTTCAGAAAGCCCACACTGACAGGGAACGTGGAAGTCCATCTAGACTGAAATGTCAGAAAGTCTGCCACAGAGCAGGATGAGAGTAGATGAAGGTGAGAGCATTGCAGGAAGTTTGCAATGCTTTGTTATTTTATTTATTTATTTTTTTTTAAGCACAGGCAAAAAATTCTTTGCTAAGCTTCGTTTCCAAATTTCCTGCTGTATTTCTCCTGAGAGTGCAAGTCAGAATATCACCTTTTAGTTCAGCTCGTCGGGACCACACAGAAGTTCAAAATAGTCTGATGAGGCTGGCAAAGAGTTCCCTACTCCAAGGGAGGGCTTGTGTGAGTGGCTGGGTGCAAAGCTACAAGATACCACCCAGATTCGGGCAGGATCCCAGTTTCAGGATTAACGTCATACAGGAACAAATGCTTTCAGAGGAAATCCCTGAGAGTACTGGGTCAGTTTTTAATGTTGCTCAGAAAGTATTCATAAATTATACATTGCTACAGTGATGGATCATAATTATAATTTACCATAATTCATTCAGGATTCATGTGAATGTTGTGGGCACATCCTACTGATGTCAGGTAATCCAAGCATTGAATTTACAGAAAGTGTGTACAGTGGATTCAATCTGTACTCCCAAAGGACAAGATTGATGAGTCATGAAACTACTTCTGCCAAGTGAGTCTAAAGGGGAAAAGACAGTCCTGTCTTCCGCTGGGATTGATCTAATTCTGCTGGGTTATCAGGGTCCTATCCAGAACAGAGAAAATTACTGCTCTTAGTAAATAATGAGATTACCATAGTTAATTATTGTGTTCTGGTTTTTGATTCTGATTCAACAGTGATCCAGAAGTAGTGCAATGAAAATGTCAATGTTGTTAAATGTAGTAGTGAAAAGCAGCACAATTTTGGTAACAAATGCAAGAGCTGAGAAGACCTCTTACCTCCCTGAGCTTTAGAAGCCAAGCAACATCAATGGGGTCAGTAGGGTCAGTGTGGGTGTCAGCAGTTTGGATGTGCTCAGGAGCAGGTTAGCTAAATTTGACACCAGCAGCAGGTATGCTGGTGAAGAAGAAGATCCCAGTACCCTTGCAGGGCTCCTGTATGAGCAAGAGCATCTGCATGCACAGCTAGAGCCCTGCTCTGAAATGCAAGGACAAAATCGATGGGGGATCTAGACAGACCAGATCAGATCAGTGTTTCCATCCCAAATGCTGAAATGAGGCAGATCCAGAAATAAGGTTTAAATGTATGGTTCAGTTCAGCTTTTCTGTTAAGTGACATAAATCCTGAGGAGAATTTATTTTGCATTGTGTGGTTCTGATTATATAAAAAGTGCTAACGGTATGACTAATCATCTTACCAGCAACTACATACAATTCTCCTTCAGGACTCTGTTTTTAAGAGCAGGACTCCAGAGCTGTTTTGTTTTTTTTTTCTTTTTTTTTGTTTGTTTTGTTTTGTTTTGTTTTGTTTGTTTGATTGATTGATTGATTGGTTGTATGTGTGTGAATGTGTGTGTGTGTTTTGTTCTGTTCTGTTTTGTTTTATTTTGTTTTCCTCCATCTGTGCTCTTTGAATGGGAAGCTGCTGTGGATGTAAACTTATCAGAAATGTTACAGACATGTAAGACAACAGTTCTTAGTTAGTGTAATTCTGATAATTTTTAGCTGCTTCTGTAGGTCTGCAGAATAAAATAATCTGAAAAGGCTGGCCTCTCATTTTAGTATATCACCACATAAATCTTTCTGGTCTCTGACCTTCTGAATTACTTGTAAGTCATATTTTTAAAAAGAGCCTGTCTCTTCTCATATAAGATGTTCATTTGCCTTCTAATTTATGACTCAAGATATGAATCTTCAACTCTCTGATCTGTCAGTTTTCACTGCTTTTCATTTATTTATTTATTTACTATTGGATTCTATAATGGTGACATTTGCAGACTTCACTCAAGTAGAATTTTCATTTCACTTCATGTTTCTATTTGTTTTCATTTCACTTAAACATACTTGTTTGAACAACTTATATTTAATGATTGGAAGAATAAAGTAGCTTTGCTTTGGGAGTGTAAAGTATATGAAAACTGTGTAAACTCGATGTCTTAAAAATACACATTTTAATAGAATGAGATCAAATGTTGAATGTTAAGCCTTGTGATTTACAGTGAATTCTGACTCCATGTGATTTAAAACTGAATAAGGTAACTTTCTGTTTTTTTTTTTTTTTTTTTTTTCTTTTTCCTTCCTAATAATGATGTGGTTTACTTAATAAATGGTCATCTGACTGCATGTTGGCAAGATGCAATTTTGCCTCCATTGCACTCTGTAGGAATTTAGAACACTGCTAAACAAAGTCCTGTGATCCCTCCATTTTCATTCTTTTCCTAATGATGAAAAAGACATCTGTCTCTCCTTTGAACTGCTTTTTAAAAAATTAATCTGAATTATTTGGCTGTCTTGAAACCTCTTTTTATGGCATTTGTAACTGGTAACATTTATCAAGAGTCTTAACATTTTTAATGTACATTTTATATGGCTGCAAATTTTTAATATTCTGTAGATCTGTTGTATAATAGAAAATCATGCTGTTCCAATAATTTACATTTCAGGGATAAAAATCAAAAAGATTTTAAAACTTGTTTGGAAAAATTGGAGATGGCTTTAATCAGATAAAAGGTGAAGTTCTGTGTCTTTGCTGAATAGATATTTTTTGAAAGCTGTGGATTAAGCATCATTAAAGCATCTTCTAATTTACAGTGTTACATCTGTCAGAGAAAACATCTGTTCTTCAGTTCTCCAGGCATTTTGTGCACACACATAACCCGGAAAAAAAAAATAATAAAAAAAATAGAAAAAGATAAACTGATATGAAAGGAGAGACAGAAGGCATCTGGGACCGCGGAAAGAAAAATAAGTGAATCCACAAGGAAGAGAAGGTAATGTTCACAGCGTTACTCGGAACCTCCTGCACCAGCTTGGAAGGATCAGTGAGACTTTTTCTTTGGATCAGAAAGATTCAAAAGTGGCTTTTTATCTGGAACTGAGCTGAGAGAGCTGTCTTCATTGATCTTGTAAGGTACTCAGACTCAGACGGTGTTCGCCATGCTTGGTGTTTCTTTCAATCTACTCACTTTTTTTTTTTTTCAGATGAAATTTCTCAGCCACTGAAGAGAGAACCAACACCACTCTGAGGCAGGGAAATGTCAGAGATGAACACAACCATCTGACATTCAGCTTGGGCAAGGATGGCTCAGCTGGGCTTCTGCACCCCAAAGACAGCTGTGAAATCTCTGTCCCTTGACTTTCAGATCCCTTTCTGATCTCTAAAGAGGATTGCACTTCTGCTTCACATATCTGTCAGATGCTTTTTGCAACTTGGTACATTACAGAATGGGGCAGAGGTTACCTGAAATGCCATCTGAAAGTTTCTTTTCTCTGAATAAATCTTGTACGTGGTAATATCCTAGTGAAGAGCTGAGTCCATATTTTTTTAACAAATAGTCACTATGGGAAATGGTCTATGTGTATAAACATTAGTTTGAGGATCTTACATAACTTGTACTTGAAGACAAAATTATCCTACAGGTCAGTATGATATAATACGTGGAGATTTTACACCTGTGAATAAATATGGCTAAATATGTTTATAAACAGGTGACTAGAATGAAATTGGAGATCAAAAAGATAAGAATCACCATGTTATGAGAAGGTCATTTGCTTTGTTCTTTACTGCTGAGAACAAATACTTTTCAGGACTTTCTTCTCCAGTTTAAGAATCTCCAGTTTTAAGACATGGGATCGAGTACACCCTCAGCAAATTTACAGATGACACCAAGCTGAGTGGTGCAGTTGATACAATAGAAGGAAGGGATGACATCCAAAGGGACCTGGACAAGCTTGAGAAGTGGGCCCATGTGAACTTGATGAGGTTCAACAAGTCCAAATGCAAGGTGCTGCACCTGGGCTGGGGCAATCCCAGAGCACAGACTGGGAGAAGAACTCATTGAGAACAGCCCTGCAGAGGAGGACTTGGGGGTTCTGGTGGATGAAAAGCTCAACATGAGCCAGCAGTGTGTGCTTGCAGCCCAGAAGACCAACTGCATCCTGGGCTGCACCAACAGAGGAGTGGGCAGCAGGTGGAGGGAGGGGATTGTGCCCCTCTGCTCTGCCCTTTTGAGGCCCCACCTGAAGTGCTGTGTCCAGGTCTGGGGCCCCCAGCACAAGAGGGATGTGGAGCTGTTAGAGCGGGTCCAGAGGAGGGCCATGAGGACGATCAGAGGGCTGGAACACCTCTCCTTTGAAGACAGGGTGAGAGAGCTAGAGCTCTTCCTACAGAAGAGAAGGCTCTGGGGTGACCTCATTGCGATTATATAAAAGATGGGGAGCAACTCTTTGCTCAATTGGATAATGACAGGACAAGGGGGAATGGTTTTAAGCTAAAAGAGTGGAGATTTAGATTATAGATTAAAAGGAAATTCTTCACTCACAGGGTGGTGAGGCAACAGAACATGTTGCCCAGAGAGGTTGTGGCTGCCCCATCCCTGGAGGTGTTCAAGACCAGGTTAGACGAGGTCCTGAGCAAGCTGATCTAGTAGGTGGTGTCCCTGCCTATGGCAGAGGGGTTAGAACTAGATGATCTTTGAGGTCCCTTCCAACACAAGCCATTCTATGATTCACTATGGTATGATTTAAGCCCCTATACTGCTGTAAAAGTAGTTTTGATTTTATCTATCCTCTTTCTTTCCTTCCTCCAATTTAGATCCACAACACTAAAGATTCTTAGGGAAAGTTAGAAGGTGTTTTTACTCAAGTCGTTACTTTAGAAGAAATATTAGTACAGTATCATTAAACTGTAGTTCAAAAATGTGGCTTGGATCTGTTCTTCCTGAACACTTAATAGACCACACATGAGTATTATCTTGCAGTATCCTAATATGCTGTCCTCAGTCTGCACAGTTGAGGAAACTGTTTCAAGCTTCTTTGTCTTTCACTACATTTTTTGCATGGCAGGAAGGAAGAAATGGTAAAATTTGGCTCAGGCCTGAAAGGTTACAGCTAACCAGGAGAGCAGTCTCTACTGATATGTTATGGTACTGAGTGTTTTCATATGACCTTAGGGATGTGGATTTGCTTACACTTATTTGACCTGCTTATTATCACCTTGTTAAACTAATGTAAGGTGTTTTACATCTGCTGCTAACTCATTTTTGTCCAATCCAGCTTGCTGAAATGAGACCCTGTCTCATGAAGATCCAGGAGGCATTATCTGATGAAGAAACTCTGGGGTTTTGCATTGTGGGAGTATGGGTAACCAAAATCAGCCACTGCCTGAAAAACATGATCCGACTACATTGCAAATCTTTGAAATGTTGGACAGGTTGTGGAAATTTTCATTTCTTCACAGATGTGAGATTAATGTGAAAAAAGGAAGGAGGGACACCACCAAACTCCAGTGAAGATTGTGGAGATCCTGAATATATTGTGCAGTGCTGTGGTAATTCACCCTGCCTACCTTTTAGCACTTGAGGAGGGAGGTTGCTCTTATTAGGCTCCCTAGGAAAAAGAAAACTTGTTCAGAGAGGAATTCTGAGTGCTCCCACTAACAACTTGCCTGTATGACTGCAACTCAAAACTAGTCTCCTGAGTTGCCTAATATTAGTCAGTGTGAATACTAGCCCTCAAATAGCTATTTTAGATGTTGAATTTCCATTAGAGTGAAGTACTGCATATCCCATGAGTGGTAGGACATTCCCATATGGACTGAAGAAGACATTGCACACAATAATTATTTTTCTGCTTCTCGTGTAAAGTTTTCATAACCTGTACCCTCTCATAGTTAAACCAAACCACTGGTGTAGAAATAACTGTAATTGCTGAGATATCTTTGCAGAAGTCTTATGATTTAAATCAAATCTCTCGTGCTTGAAAACATTTTTCTCAACTTTTTAACACAATCTGCACTAATAGGGTAAAAATCCCATTATATATATAGCTCTGAAATCTAAGTTGTTTTTGGTGGAGGTATGAGAGAAAAATAGTTAAGTATGTAAGCCCAAATTTATTGAGCTACAATAACGATAGCAAGTCTCTACTGTATTCTCCTATGGATATTTCATTCATCAATACCTCACAAGTCCCTAATGAATAATTTAACTGGCCAAGCTAAATGGCTATTTAAGAGCTACTATTTATAGCAGGATAGTATTTAACTCATATTCTTTTTCAAACCGAGCATTTATGGCTATTTCAGATCTATCTAGTCACTAATACTGGTTTGAATGTCTCCGTTGTCTACTTTCACTGCACTTTAATGTTTGGTGCTATCCTTGTCAGTATATGGTGTAAGCACCCTGTCAGTATAATGGTGTAAGCACCCTGAGGAAGGGTTAGTATTTATTCCAAAATAGCCAGCCCACTTGAGTAAGTCCAGGTGTGACTGTGAACAATGTTAGCTACATAGTACTTGATTCATAATTGTGTACATACAATTTCCACCAATACTATAAAGAAATTATTGTGATATTTGTTACTGTAATGGTAATACAGTAAGGAAGAAGGAGAAGAAGAAGAAGTAGAAGAAGAAGAAGGAGAAGAAGGAGAAGGAGAAGAAAGAGAAGAAGGAGAAGAAGAAGGAGGAGAAGAAGAAGAAGAAGAAGAAGAAGAAGAAGAAAGAAGAAGAAGAAGAAGAAGAAGAAGAAGAAGAAAGAAGAAGAAGAAAGAAGAAGAAAAGAAGAAGAAGAAAGAAGAAGAAAGAAGAAAAGAAGAAGATAGAAGAAGAAAAGAAGAAGAAAGAAGAAGAAGAAGAAAGAAGAAGAAGAAGAAGAAAGAAGAAGAAGAAAGAAGAAAAGAAGAAGAAAGAAGAAGAAGAAAAAAGAAGAAAAGAAGAAGAAAGAAGAAGAAGAAGAAGAAGAAGAAAGAAGAAAGAAGAAGAAGAAGAAGAAAGAAGAAGAAGAAGAAGAAAGAAGAAGAAGAAGAAAGAAGAAGAAAAGAAGAAGAAGAAGAAGAAGAAGAAGATGAAGAAGAAGAAGAAGAAGAAGAAGAAGAAGAAGAAGAAGAAAAGGTATTTTTAGGTGCCAAAAAAAAAAAAATGTTACCAGGCCCTCTGTCCCAAAATAAATCTGGAATTCATAGCCCCAGGTCACTACCATTAAGTATGTAAAGCTATGTTTTACTTATCCTGACAATTATGTAACTAATGATTGTTTTCTGAATAGCTCATCATATAGAATATCTTAGATAAGAATCAATTATGATTAGACAATGGAAAACCAGAATTAGTTGTACATTCCATTATCTTTGTCCTTAATGTGTAAATGACTTGTGATGACCCATGAAGGTGAAAATAATGAAGTACTTGGTAGGTCACTAGGTACTTTTAACAGTTTCTGAGTTCAATTACAGACGGGAATGCTGTAATGTTTTTGGTGATATCCACTCAAATTTGAATATATATGTCACCTGACCTATAGGTCATCAACACTGAAATATGTGAGACAGATACCTGCAATTTACGAAAGGTGTAAAAAAAAGAAGTAAAGCATCATCAGGTCCCCTGTGTAACATTCTCATCCAAATCTAAAGTCACTTTATGTTATTTCCAGTGTAAATTAAGTGGGACATATCTGAAGTCCCTCTCTTTGTGAAAAAGTATCCACACAAAATTTAGTGACATTGAACCAATCTATACAACCTTCCTGACCATTCTTGTATAAACAGTCATAAAAGACTGACCTATTGCCAAATGTTGGTTGTATAATTGTCCATGCTAAGTATGAACAAGGTGTGATGCTGGCTGTGATATCCCACCGGGACTCATTATCAAATTCCTGTTTTACTCAACATGGTCTCCTCTAATAAGTGTTTCACAAATGTCATCTGTTCGGGTCAGGTAAGCAAGGTGTGATACTACTCAGAAGTAGCATTGTACTTTCCCAGCTCAGAAACTGCAGCATGATCTCCATTGTAGCTTTATTGGCACTGTGCAAAGAACAAAAGGCAGAGTAAAGCTGGCAGTAGGGGTCAAGGTGCATGAACTGTTTATAGCAAAGACTTTAGGCATGTAAAAAATAGAGAAACTATAATGTTGTATTCTACAAAGTTCTGAAACAGAGATGGCAACACTTTCATAAATATATTTAAATATTTATATATTAAATTAATATTTAAATATATATGTATATACATACCTGTACAGTGCTAAAGTTTATGTTTCTGATTGCAAGCATTTCTTGATCCAGCAGCGTTACAGTACGGTAACTGCAGCAGTGCCACTGCTGGTAGCAGACCACAAGTTTTTTATGGAGTCTGGAAGGCCCCAGCATTGAGGCTTGTCAGGCTTGATTCATCTAAACTTGCCTTGACATACCTGAAGCTTTGTTTATTTATCTGTAAGTGCAATTTGTATAATGACTGGTTTGCCATGTCTAATTTATTTCATTTTTCTTCATAAAGTAATCATGTTTTTATACAGATAGTAGAAATGGACCTATTCTGTGTAGAGTAAGATAATGATGAGTCTGATATAATTATATACTGTGGAAAAGCACAGGCATGGTATGGTATCTGAGGCCTTGAGAAGCTGGGGCAGAGGACAAAACATACAGACTTGGGGCACAGTCTGGCATTGGATTCCTCCTGTCTGTGAGATGTCGCTAGTGGTCGGTTAAAGAAATGCAACTCTGAAGCTCGGCAGAGCAGGGTTAATAGAGAACATAGAAAGAGTTGGAGAAGCTAACATATTTAAAAAACACCATACATAACAAATTGGAAATAACACGGATTCACAGACCAGCGAAGAAAGAGCAAGTTGTAAAAAACATGTTAGGAAAAATAGGAATTACCCCTGGTAAATCCTAGACTGAGGAAGAAGACATAAGTAACAACAGCAGACACCACCTGGAGAAGGACACAGGGAACTGTTGCCAGGATGTACACTCTACTAGCACCACCAAATGGACACCATCAACATTAGAATCACAGGAGGCAATGAAAGGAAAGGAAATTGATAACACCATAGAAAGGCATAGATAAGAGGAAGTAATTGTGTACATTGGGTATAGCAATATAATTTTATCATTTTGAAGCTTATTTTCTGTGATAGTGTTTTCTTTATTTTGTTTTCCTTTTTTTTCATAAAAAAATGGATCTTCACTAATAATATCTTGTTGATTATATTATTAAGATTTCATTTATACTAGCAATAAATTCCTGGCTCTACCTATTAGTTTCCTGTTTGCCCATAGGAATAGCACAATACAATTTTTAAAATGGGCTGGAGGAATCAATATGTGATTTGATTTGATTTGATAGTCATACTAAGCTATCAAAATCTGAGCAGGTTAACCTGGATGTTCTGAAGCAGCCAAATGGAAAATTAGGATGTGTATAAAATCGTGACTGGCCACAAGGGACATAGACGTTCACAAAGCAGAACTTCATTGTTTCTTTGGTCTTGAATTAAAACTTGAGTGCATGTTGGCAGATTTGATTTTCATGGTGAATGACTCTGGACTGTTGTAAAATACTGAGGTGTTGTTTGAGTGACAGAAAAAAAATGTCAGCTTTGTAAAATCACATTTTTTCCTGGTTTAGTCAAGATATTTAACATAAGTTTTCTAATTTGGGAATTTAGGATCTAAAGTCAGAAAAACTAATTCTGGAAAAAGGGAAGACTGTAACAGAAAGATCATTGAATATCTGCTCCAGAAATTTGGCACCAAGTGATGACACCATAATTTTAAAATGTTGGGGTGGAGGTGAGAGGTAAATTACTTGATACTGGGAAAGTAAGTCTGATACACAGGTTGAGGGTTTTCACAACTTGGCTGCACTATGATTGTTGCTAAGTCTCTTAGTAACTTCAGAAGGAGAAAAAATGAGTTTTAAATTAATCTACTCTTTTTATTCATATATTAAATAAGACCTTGCTCAAACTTCAAATTCATGTCCACCAAAAGCAGTAGCAGTATCTGAGGTATGAACAACCAGGAGTCAGATGATTAAGAACAGACTTATCCAAATTTCTTACGATATCCATGAAAGTCAAATTTATTCTCAATTTTAAATATATTTAAGAAGGATGCTTATAACAAAAAATATGGCTAAACAACTGTAGCAGTTATGTTTCTACCTCCTGATGGATTTTTGCTTGTGATGAGAGCATGAGGACTCAATTTATAAAGGCATTTAAGTGCCTACGAAGCAATTAGGTAGTGAGATTTTTCAAAGGTGCCCTGATCCTGATGACTGGACTGAAAAAGAGGACTTTCAGAAAGTACAGCTACATTAGGAGCAAAGTCTGCAGTTTAGGAAACAATTGTACTCAGTGTTTTCCAGCAATTACACAACTTTTAAGGATTCAAGCCTCAATCTTTTCATCAGACTAACACCTTGTGTGCCTAAAGGGAATCTTAGAATGGCTTGGGTTGGAAGGAAACTCAAAGATCATCTAGTTCCAACCCCTCTGTCATGGGCAGGGATGCCACCCACTAGATCAGGTTGCTCAGGGCCTCATCCAACCTGGTCTTGAACACCTTCAGGGATGGGGCATCCACAACCTCTTCGGGAAACCTGTTGTAGTGCTTCATATTGCTCACAAGTGCTTTGCTCATTTGACCAAAGAGGGGGGCTAAGGATGTATTCTAGAGATAATGCACTTCTCTGAGAGAAAATTAAGCAAACAAGGCAAATTTCTATCTATATGCTCAAAAGAAATATGACATTTAATTCCAAGCACTATTTGTATCTCAGTTTATACAATAGAGCTTAACTGAGACTTGACATATTGACATTCCTCAAAGAACTTCATTGTTGTTAATGTCAGTGCCATGCTATTAGTCTTTTATTTATTTTTGACCCTGAAAAAAATAGAAAAACAAAACAAAACAAAAAAAAATACCCTATAATACAGCTTTGTGTACATTTAGATCATTGGGCTTTGAATCTTCTGAAGCAAAATTTACTCCATCACTATATTTGTCATGGGGTTTATTTTGCCATTTTGCAGATTGCCTGAAGTGTCTTTCAACAGTAAAGAACCTTCATGAATCCAAATCAGCTGTAGGACAGTGAAGTGAAATTCATATTCTGAACACTCCAAAATGAACTGATTGAAGGCTCAGAAGACATTCACCTGGGTAGTACAAGTGGCGCCAAGCTATTGGCTTCAGAAGATGATATCATCCCATTTCTAGTACTTTAATCCATTTACCCCTTTTGCTTCCATTACCAGTTCTGTCACACTGAGAGTGAAAATCAAACCTACCTTCAATTTTCTTTGGTCACATTGAGATACACCCAGTAACATTCTGTTAGATTTAATAATATCTTCCTTAATTTCATTTCTTCAAACATATCCAAAATTTCTTACTTACAAAAGTAGCAACAATGTCAAACTTTGGACAATGTCAAGCTCAGTGGCATGGATTGTAAATCTGAGTAGGTGGAAGGAAGCTTTTACTTGCAACAATTTCTGCTGATTAAGATTTACTTTAGTGTATTTCCCTACTAAAGGAAGGAAAAGCACACACATTTTTCTTAGATTTTTGGTAGATATGAAGATACACTGTTTACATTTTAAGTTTTTCATTTTAGTAACTGTTGGAATTTGGAAGAAGTCAGGTCTGAAAACCGATGGGTGGGCCTGGTGCACTGCAAGCTTTAACAGTGAATAAAGCAGAGTGTGATTTAACTTTGACATATAATATTTGATTTTGTGAGTTGGGTCACAGAAGAACATGTCATAATGTGTACATTTGCTAGGTTTGGACTGTTTTGAGTAATAAGAAAGAGAAAAGCAACTGGTAACGTATTTTGAGGCAATTACAACTTAAATTTGTGTATGTTCAGTGTTATGCAAATGAAACCATATTAAAATAGTAGAGTACTCACCACAGTCAAAATCTGACTGACTTCTACAAAAGGTAATGGATGACTGACTTCAATAGACTACAAATTGTTCTTGGGGAAAACGAGTCAAGTTATTGTGACATGTTGACAGTACTTACAGTACCTATAAGTTGGTAATAGCAGATAGTTACACTATTTTGAAGAATCTCGACATAGTCCTTTAACATTTTATTATTAATACCTAGCATTTTCTGCAAGCTTAAACCTCAAATGTAAAACTACATGTTTTCAGAGTATAACTGTGAGATACCAGAGTCATAAGAATGGATTTGCCATAACATGAGAGGAAAGAAGGCACAGGAATAATGCTGATTTTCTCTTAGGTTTTATGGTAGATTTTTAACAATTTATTCCAAGGAAAACAACTTTTGGTGACATAGCTTCCCTACACGCCAAAGGAACAAGCTAGGTTCCTCTTTGCTACAAATTAACATTCTTGTTTCTTTCACATAACATAATATCTAACACTGAAATGAATTAACAAATAGAGACTTGCAATATGTTACTATTTTTCAAAGTATTTTATCAGCTGTCTTCCATGCAACTACTAATGTGGAAACAGCATTTCTGGTGAATTTTAAATGCACTCTGAACACCATCTAAGAAGATAAACAAATCTTAAAATCACCAAGATGCTTATTTTGTGTAATCTTATCAAACTTGACCACAAAGTTCTACTAAGTCCTGTCAACTGAATTATCTATAAGAAGATGTTTACTCAGCAGATATAAAATGGCTATACCTAGTGGGCAGATGGCAAGATTTGCAGCTTGTAACCATAAGCCTGCTGCTTGCCCTTTTGTTGTGCATCCCTGAGAAGAGCCTTCCTCTGTCTTCTCTATCATTTCACTCCAGGAAGGCTGCAGAAAATTCCCCCCTCCATCTCCTCTAGCACTTCAGGTCCAAACTACCTCTATCATAGGCCATTGTATTGTATAATGCCAGGACTACATTTATTAGAGTTGCTTGTAGAAACTAGCTAGGGGTTGTGTTCCCAGTACTTGCACTAAAAGGTGGTTCTACTATGATGATTAGAAAAATTATTCTAATCCTCAGACTAGATATATTCAGCTGAAGTTTATAACCATTTGTAATTGTGCCAGCATTGCCTTTAACTTTAATATTCTTCTTTCCTCTCCAGTAATAATAATGCTAATAATAATGTGTTTATAGTTACATTCCTTCTTAGGCTTTGGTTTCATGGATTTGAAAAGAGAAACTCTCAGAGCAGTTCAGAGCATCTTTTCTAAAACAATGTAGAATCATATTAACCTGTTTAATGGTTGCATCACCTTAGTGTTTAATGGTTCCCCTAGTGTCTCTCACCATCTGTACTGCTTCCAACTACGTCACTCATTAAACATCTGACCTTGCTCCTTCTTGTACATTTACCATACTGAGATATTTGATTTTGCCTCATATATGTTCTGACTAACCTAGATATTCTTTACTAATTATTAATGACTAATCTTTCAAAAATATCCTTTTTAAAACTGACTTGTACAAAACGCTAGGAAAACAGTACACAGTTTGCATGCATACAGAAAACACCAACTTCATATGATTTTCTACTTTTGTTTTACAGTGCTGAAATAATAAATGTTTTTTCTATTTTGTATAATGTTAAATAAAAATATATATATATATATATATATATGATCAGGGCTATGAGAGTAGGAAGCTTAATTGTTCCAGCATTAGTACATAATGAAATTTTATGAGTATTCAAGTACTTTAAGTATTATATTTGTTTTTTAACTTCAATATGTAATCTATTTTTACTGGTATCAGAAGTTAGCACTTAAAATATGTGATACATGAGAGATAAAGAATTACTTTTTCCAAGAACACACTATGCATCCTTTTAAAATAAAATATAGGCTTGCTGAGCAGTATTTAAATTTTTTTCAGCACTTAAATCTCAATACTAGATGAAGATGTTCATCACTCCTCTGCCTTTTTGATTAAGTCTTGCACCTTCTGCACCAAACAAGTTGTGACATCAGTGCCAGTAGGGGTAGCACTAGGATTTTGCTTTTTCTAGAAATCACAACAAAAATGCCAAACCAACCCCAAGCCAAAAGTCTTCTACAATGAGCCAGTTTGCCTGATCCCAAAGGTAGGTGTCAAAAATAAAACACTGGTAAGTTTTATATTCTAGGAGTAACAGATTCTGTACCCCCTCCATCCCCCCACCCCCACCCCCCTCCTGTTTTCAGTGTAAAATAGCGTGGTATTCAGCAGTTTACTTATGTAAATCAATGAACAGTGGATTTTCTATGATTCGTCTTATACATAGAAACCGTAACCTACCGAAAGTACTGCATGCACAAGTGACTTTCAATCAAGACAATAAGACTTACAGCTTCTTTTCTCTACATATTTAATCTCTACTGATAGCTGATACATAAATAATAATTTCAGCTGGTGATGATTCTTGCACTAGAGTAATGAAAAGGGAAGATTTAAACGTTACTGTTGATTTAAAGATTTAAACCAGATTTAAGGTTTAAGCCACTGTTGAGGCTGTTTCTTTGCATTCTCAGTGTATCACCTCAACTATTACATCACCTTATTTTCTTTCTGAATTATAATGGAACAAAATTATAATTGAGTGTTATTCACCTCCTCACCTTAATTTTAAGACCAAAAATGACATGCAGAATTTTTAGCACTGTAAAAATAAAACAACTACTTTCAAAAAATACTTTTCATTTTCCAGGAATATGCTTTATGATGTTGTTGATATATATACATTTTTAATATAATACAGAAACCCAGTACTTCTCTTACAGGTAAATGCACTAACCATCAGACTGCAGAGCCAGCATGGTTTCTTTTTCTCTCTCTCTCTTTGTTCCAATTAATTTTTTATTTATTTATTTATTTTTTTTCAGGATGGCATGACTTTAAGAGGATATGTGTCCCGTCCAGAGCAGCCAGTCACTTATTCGTAGGCACCCTTTCACAAGGTCAAAGCTTTGGGCTTAGCCTCTCCTTGGCTAACACTGGTCTTTTCTTCATCAAATAATTCCTCTATCCATTTAGTTGTAATGTTAAAGGGCAGGCAGCCTCCTTTATTAGGATTTTCCAAGAAGGCAGATTTGCATTGTTCATAGAATCATAGAATATCCTGAGTTGGAAGGAATCCATAAGGATCATCAAGTCCAACACCTGGCACCACACAGGTCTACCCAAAAATTCAGACCGTGTGACTAAGTGCACAGTCCAAACACTTCTTAAACTCCATCTGGCTTGGTGCAGTGACTACTTCCGTGGGGAGTCTGTTCCAGTATGTGACAACCCTCTCAGTGAAGATGAGATGTCTAGCCTAAACCTCCCCAGCCTCAGCTTGACACCATTCCTGTGGGTCCTATCACTGGTGATTAAGGAGAATAGGTTGGCGCCTGCTCCTCCACTCCCCCTCACGAGGAAGCTGTAGACTGCGATGAGGTCTCCCCTCAGCCTCCTCTTCTCCAGGCTGAACAGGCCACGTGACCTCAACTGCTCCTCATAAGTCTTCCCCTCTAGGCCCTTCACCATCTTCGTCACTCTCCTCTGGACACTCTCCAACAGTTTTACATCCTTTTTGTATTGTGATGCCCAGAACTGCACACAGTACTTGAGGTGAGGCTGCGCCAACACAGAGTAGAGCGGGACAATCACTTCTCTCGAATGACTAGCAATGCCGTGCTTGATGCACCCCATGTTCATGAAAAGAATGGTTCAAGAGTACAGCTTTAGCACACAGCTATAGAGTGAAGTCCCAAACACACAGACGCACTGGATCAAGTATCCAAGCTCCATTGAGGCATTGGATTTCAAAACACACTCTTTCCTCTCTGTTTCTTGTTGATCAGTATGGAGCAGTCCGTTCCTGCTCCATAACTCCTTTTCCGAAGTACAAAACTTTCCCAGGATCTCCAATGAGAAAATAGCCCAACTGTGAAGCAGTGAAGAAATGAAGGTCAGGTTTTATTTTCAATTTCTCTCTTTAAGTTATGGCAGCAATCTGTTACCTGAAGAATTGCTTGGAGTTACAGTGCATGTGCCAAAATCCCTGTACGATGAGCATGGCAGTGGAGTAGTAATGGAGACGAGGATGGAAAGTGTTTTACCTATGTTCATTATGATGAGTACTTTCATTGCAAACTTAAGCAAAATCTTGATTACTCAGCACATACTCTCAGATCTGTTCGGTTTGTTCTAACATTTTGTGATTCACGTAATTTTCAACACTCCCAAGCAGTTATTGCATTTCTCTCTCCAGTTCCAATTCAGAGACTGGCCCTGAGGTCAAAACCAAAAATTCATATAGATTTTAGCAGATATTTATGATAGGTTTCATTTTAATAACATTATTTCACATTTTCTTATTTTTTCCTAGTTTATGGAACACTGCTGTTGCTTTTTTCCTAAGCTTCAGTCACAGTGAGGACTTCAGTCCTAAATTTGCCATAACACAAATCAATTACCCTTGTACCCTTTATAGAATATATAACAGAAGTCCTTGGAAGAAAATACCTGGAAATTATTTTATCAGATGCTTCAGGTGCAAATGAACTGATAGTTTCAGAAGTATATTTTGAAGGCCTCTTTTGAAAGGAAGAATGTTATTCACTATTAATCAGTGTATGTCTGGAGAAAAGGACATTGCAGTCCATCACAGGTTGCCGAGAACAGAAAGTATATTTTAGACAGTAAAACAGACGCACTTCAGTCTAGAGAGGGACAGATAAGAAAGGCTTTTCACAGACGTGGCTTATACAGATTGTGTTCATCTTGGCTGAACGCTGGGGTCTGAATAAAATTAGTCTTGCTCCAGCTGCTGGACAGAATATAATGCTCTCTCTACTTTGGTTTCTCCATGGGTGCTCTGTGAGCACCCTTATCCTTCTGGTGGCTGATAGCCCATAAAATACAAATGGTAAGTAGGTGTAAAAGAGGCAGTGATGGGCCTTCTAAGTTGACAGTGGGAGACTAAGGCTCAGGAAAGAATGCTTCTTTTCTTCCTTAGCCATATATATTTTTCAATAGCTAAAAATGCGTAATTTCATGGTAAGAGGTATAGGCACCGGGAAGACAAGGATCATCCTTAACATAAAGCACTTGTCTTTTTCTAAATTGTTCACTACTTACTACTTGTGCCAGGCCAGTTAAAATGGGTTGCTTGCAGGGGTGACCATAAAACAGCACATTTTTTTATTTGTGGTTCACAGTGATATTTCTGGGTTGAAATTATTTCAAATTTTCAGTTTTCTGTATCCAGCCAACTGAAAAAAAGATGCTCTGGGGCCCTTCAGTCCTGATCTAGTCTCAAACAATACATGCAGAGAGGAAGAAATGACTTCCACTCCAAAGAATCTCTAATCTGACTGTTTTCTATTTCCTACTACTAGTATATATATTTAATGAAAACAAAAATAAAAATAAAAACAAAACAAAAAACCCACACACTTATTAAATGAAAAACATGCATACTATAACAAAGGAAATTAAAAATCTTAAAATATCAGAAAACATCGTCTCCCAGATGGTTTGCCCAACTATCCAAAATCTGTAGACAAATGAGATGAGACTCTTGTTATTTTGTTCTTTTAACAAATAAAAATAAATAATAATAGAATCGCAGGATGGTTTAGGTTGGAAGGGACCTTAAAGATCATCTAATTCCAGTCCCCCTCCATTGGAAAGGGATAATAATGCTGATCTGTTCATGAATGGTAAGTTTGGTGATTGATTCCTAGGGAAAGAAAGGAGGTTCCCATTGTAGTGGTTATGGGAAAACTTACACTACCTAAGACTGTATCTAACTAGTAGATTCCTGCTTCTTGTGTGAAGGTCTCATGGAGCTGCAGAAGGACCAGTGTTGATCCTTGCACCTTCTTTATCAAATGTGCATTAAATGAATCCAGAATACTGGATACTGGATTGAAGACAATATTGCTTGACTTAACATTTTTTGGATCTGTCCATATGTTATTCACCTCATCTCTGCCAACTTTATTGTCTGGATATTTCCTAATTAAATATTCAGCAAACTTTAATGAATTAAAATATACTGAATATGTGTATATAAGTACTTCTTTTATTAGTGGACAAATTCCGCTACTATTATAGAATTTATGTTTTAATAATGGTAACAAGAAGACGGAAGTAAGGGAAAGAGCATTGGAAGAAGTTCTAATATATGCATGTAGCTTTTCTTCACAAGGCTTGAGGAAATATTTTTGCAAAGGATTGTAAAGATTTTGCAGTAGTTATATACATAAACTCTTCATGAGCTTTGATCCTGTATTGCTTTGCACCAACATAAATATTATTATGGACAACAAACTGTCACACTGAAGCTCTCTATGCAAAAAGTCAGACTACGGATGTATATATTTTCCCACACTTCTCAACTTTCTTGACATTTTCTCACAATTTCTATGAGCAGCAAAGATACAGTAGGTATTCATTATCATAGGGGAACTACACAGGAACTGATCAGAGCATCTAAGAGTAAAATACACTTTTTAGTGCTTTATTTATGGTTTATTTTTCTAGAACGAAAGAGCAGCTGTTCCAATTAATATGATTTTTTTTTCTTTCCTTTTGTTGTTAGAGCTTTTGAATTTTTTCTGGAAACATAGACATACTCACAAATGATATGAAGTGCAATCAACAGCAAAATTGAACTAAGGTTAGAAAACATTTTAAATATTCCATCTTTCTGAGTGAAAGAATGATCATTATTTATGTCGTTTTGCCACTGAATGAAACTGATTTCACTAAATTGTCATTTTCTGTACTGCATGACCTTGAGTCTACAAAATGAGATGCCTCCTCTTTCCCCATTTTGGAAAAGAATAAGAAGTATTCCATGTGAAGATCTTAATCTCCAGATGGAGTAAAAAAAAACGTAAGAAAATATAATTTGCACAAGTTTTTACCTCTTTCAGTTAAACAACTGATTTTTTTTTTTTTTTTTTAAAGCAGCTTCTTCTGGATATTGACATAAAATAGATGACTGGAGGTATGGATTGTGAAGCCAAAAGGACCACTAGGGCCATTAGCCTGTCTTTCTGTAAATCACAGAATCATAGGTAGTTAATACTTACCATAGTTCTGTATTGTATCCAGTAACTTACATTTATGTAAGGTATAATTATTTTTGGTTGACAAAGTATCCTCACCCTGCCCCCTCCCCCCAACCACCCCCAATTGCTCTAATGACTGTTGATCTGATTTCTTAGAAGTGTTTTATTTTCTGTTTGAATTTACTTGGAGCCTCTTTATTTTACCTGAGACCTGCCTTTATAGGAGACTGAAAAGGCTGTTTTATCATCTTGAAGGTAACTCCATTTTCTAATCAAGTTAAGTCAAAAATCAGTCCGGTCCTTAATTTTTACAAAGTTTTTACCTTAATACTTAAAGGAGTCTTATAAAAAAGATGGAGAAGGACTCTTTACTTGGGTAGATAATGATAGGACAAGGGGGAATGGTCTTAAACTGAAAGCGGATAGATTTAGATTAGACATTAGGAGGAAATTCTTCACTGTAAGGGTAGTGAGAACTGGAACAGGTTGCCAGAGAAGCTGTGGATGCCCCATCCCTGGTGGTTTTCAAGGCCAGGCTAGATGCTGATCTAGTAGGTGGCATCCCTGCCTGTGACAGGGGTGTTGGAGTTAGATGATCTTTAAGGTCCCTCCCAATCTAAGCCATTCTATGATTCTACAATCAATCATTTCTTCTGTTGCAGACAAATTGCAAATGCTGCTTGGTATTGTTAAAAATTAAAATAAAAACATATAGTTCCGGTTCCTCTGATGCAGCATTTCTACTATTTTTAATGTTATATTTTCCTGTTTTCTAGTGTAGACCATTTTATAGTGTAAACTGATTTTTGACAAATTCTGTCTAAAATATTTCACATGATTATTGTTCTTATTGAAAATTCCTTTCTAAGATCTTTAAGTCAGTTGGCTTTTACTTCATTAAATATGCAGAATATTTTGGTGGATATTATCCTTTCACACTTAGTGTCCTAAGTATCTATATGGCTACCTTTACCAGAGAATGAGGTCTATTTAAAAATAAAAATAAAATAAAATAAGATAAAATAAGATAAAATAAATAAAATAAAATAAAAATTAATTGAAATTAATTATATTCTTTATTTCCAATTCTTCATTAGATGAAACCCATACCATCTTTTTCATTATGCCTCCTAGAATAAATTTCCCCTAACTGGCCTGCAGGGTCATCCTGTTGCCCTCTGGTAACACCAGCATTGTTCCAATCTTCTGGCATTTCTACTACTTTAAAAGGAATATATATATATATATGTAGGTCAGGATGGACTACATGGCTTCTAGAGTTCCTAAGCTCAATTTATCTGAAGCTAATCATTTTAAAGCCTTAATCCTTGTTAATGAGGTTTAGCATACTCCCTAATCACAGGAGGGCTAGAAAGTACTTCTTCAGTGAACTGCTTCAATTTGAATTGTATTTTCAAGGAAAAGTATCTGGAAGCATCTATTCATTTAATACCTACCATGCAATAATGACTTCACAAATCAATTTCAACACTGAAAATTCCTATTCTTGGCAACACATTCAGTATAATCCTAGTTGTTTTGACCATGAAAAGACTTGATCTTTGCAAGCTCCTCCATTAGCAGTCTTAACACTGAGACATTTAGAACTCAGAGCGGTGACATTTAGAACTCTGTGTAGCTAGCTATTAATTATTCGTGTATTTATGAATTCATACAGGAACAGATGGTCGTTGACATTTCTCCCACGTGCCTGGTGACAGGACGAGGGGGAATGGGCTAAAGTTGTGCCAGGGGAGGTTTAGGTTGGATGTTAGGAAGAACTTCTTTACTGAAAGGGTTGTTAGGCATTGGAATGGACTGCCCAGGGAGGTGGTTGAGTCACCATCCCTGGAGGTCTTTAAAAGATGTTTAGATGTAGCCCTTAGTGATATGGTTTAGTGTAGGACTTGTTAGTGTTAGGGCTGAGGTTGGACTAGATGATCTTGGAGGTCTCTTCCAACCTAGATGATTCTGTGATTCTGTGATTCTGTGATTTTTTGTTTAATCTTACAGGCATGTTGAAATTGCCTTTGGTGATTTGGGTGAATATGGAGAGACGTTATTATCAGAAACTGAAGCCGGTGGAAAAAATAGTGAAAAATAAAATAATAGTAATAAGAAAAGATTTCTTATCTCTAAGAATCACAGTTTTTGAAGAATCTGGTGCACTACTCTGATTAATCCAAACTCATCACTTTAGGAACTTGTAGGAATTTTATTCTATTATGCTATTATGCAATGCCAAGCACTTACCAAATATGAGATCTATTTACAAGTCTAGTTCATATCAATTAGCTCAAAAAAAAAAAAAGTTAAAAAAAATAGTTTCATTTTTCACACATGTACATTGTTATCATTGCACATACAAATATAAAAAGATATTTTTATTAGTATTTTCCATTTGGAAAAATCTCTGTACCTAAAATACTAGTTCTTATACACCCATTTTCATATATGTTTCTTATAGCTTCCTAGCTGCAGACTAGTACACACCACATATTTTCAGACACTCTCTAATTTTTTTAAAATATTTTTTCTGAATACTGAATTTTTATATACCACTAATTATACCTAGCCTCTTGTAGTTATTGAATGATCCATGTTCTGTTTGGAAGCATAGATACAAATATTTGTAGCTATCTGGCAGGTAAGTAAGGTTGTTGGAGTTTTAGAAATGTCTTCAGCATTGCTCCTGAGCATAAGCAATACACTTACATGTGCATCCCCAGCATCTTACATTTTTTGATGTATATGGGACCATTCATTTGTACATGATTCATAGTTGCATGTAGTTGTGAGGCAGTGACAAGAGAAGCTGTGTAAAGGAACATGGGCTTTTACAACAGATCACTTGACCTGAGAGAACAGGAACAGATGGAAAAAACACACACATCACATATTCCACAATTCACTGAGTTGCTTGACAGGCACATTCCATCTCAATATCACGACAATCCCCAAATTAACTTGATGACCTTCTCTGGGACCAGCTTATACATAAATAGAATCACCTCTTGTCACTACATTGCTCAGTGTGAGTTGTCTACCATCCTCCAAAAAATGTTTTTTTTTTCCCGTACAGCCTATGTCTCGAACGTAACTGTTTTTAACCAGTCAATCACTTTCAATATGATGGGGAACTTGTCAATGCTTTTGCAAAATAGTCCAAGGAAGCCACTCATCCTTGTCTTTCCTGTACAGGAGAGTTTTCCCATCTCCTAGAAAACATGTTACTCTCCAGAAAATGCTCCAACACCACCTTAGCAGAGCTACAGCTCTGAACTTGAATCATTATAGAACAGATCTTCAGCACAAGGAAGCTTTATGAAGTTACTGTATTATACTCTAGAAGTACACTCATAAAGTGCCTTGAACATCATCTCCAACCACTTGGCTGTGATGGACAATCGTCTTTTCCCACTGCAGGAAGAGGCCTGGAAGGGCTCATCCCACAAAGAGCGTATTTTGAACAATAACCTGAAAATTGAAAGGTGCCACAAAATGCATAGGATTGAGTCTTCTGACTATATCATGTAGGTGACAAGGTCATGTCTTCACTCAAGGAAAAGAAAATTCAGACATATCCAGAGAAAGAAAATAACCCAAAACAAGTAATTAGGAGGTCAAATTCAAAGGATATGAATGAGACATACATCAGTTTCAGAACTGAACAGTCTCTAGTACAGAAGAAATTTGGCTTCATCCACCATGATTTGCTCGTGCCAAGCTGCTATCTTTAATTTGTAAGTCCAATCCTGAATTTTGTCACTGCTGTAGATTTATAGTTTATAGGAAATGCTAGGATTATGGCTAGAGTTATCTTAATATCCAAGAGAGGTGTGGTTGCAAAGCAAAACTCACAGGAATCCTGGATTTTTGGAGCAGTCAAAAGAGGAAAGCGCTCCACCTTGCTGGTTGTATCTTTAGCTGTTCTCCAAACAACTCGTTGTTCCTAGTTGTTGGTGTCTTTGTTTTGGTTTGGTTCTTAATATCCATATGCTGTGCATAAGTTCTCTTGACATGAATCTTCAGACCACTCTCACTTTTTCCAGTACAAATCATAGTGTAAGTTTACATGTGAGCCAAGTCTTCTGGATTACGAAATTAATAACTGTATCACCTTAAAAAAAAAAAAATAATAAAGTCTCTAGATGCACTCTTAAGGAGCTTGTGGGTAAAGAAAACAAACCTCAGCATACCTCTGCTTCTTACTAAATGAAACAGATGGACTGAAAGACAATGTTTTGGAGATGTGATCCTTCTAAATTTAATTATTCTTCACTCTGGGTTTGGTCAAGTCATTAGCTGCATTACTTAAGTGAAATTTTCAAAAAGGAAATTCACATTGTGTAAGCTGTACATTCCTTAAGTTGAAAGGAAAGCAATTCAAGGAAAAAAAAATCTGTTCATTTTTATCTTACAGAAGAAAAGCCATACATAAGCTACAATTCTTCTCTATTTTGTTTCTTTACTCTCTTTATTTTTTCCTTTGGTTAGTTGATAGGCAATTAATTCTTGAAGACTGCAAATTTTTTAGAGCCAAACATGAAAAAACTTCAAACAGAACTTTTATTTAAGTATTTGAACTCTTGTTGACCTTGACAAGTTTGCCAGAAGACCATCACCAACAGAAGGCAATCCACTAACAGTTAAAATTATTTATATCCCTTTTTTTTGTATGAAAGGCAAATTTTGGTGAGTATGTTGTACCTGGGAATATAGCCAACCAGCTACGGGCATTTTTAGATCTGAATATGGTTTGACTTTACTCACCAGGCAACATAGCAAGAAGATTCTTGTTAATAAGAGAGCGAGACCTGAGGCCCATATCTGTTTTGACCTTTGTAGGATTTCCAGGGCTCCTTCTTCCTCTGGGTTCTTCTTGTTTGTAACAGTAAGGATCATCTACTGTGGTAGGTGCAAAGCTTATTTTTCAGTGCAGAAGTGGCGATTCTTCTGTTAAATAAAGTCTGTTCCTGGGC
The DNA here is from genome assembly GCF_040182565.1 of Anser cygnoides. Taxonomy (NCBI): domain Eukaryota; kingdom Metazoa; phylum Chordata; class Aves; order Anseriformes; family Anatidae; genus Anser; species Anser cygnoides. The sequence goes on from NC_089912.1 coordinate 69,939,864, forward strand.
AAAGAACCTCAGCAAATGTTGGCATGTATTCAGCTTTCTGGAAACAATGTTTTGGCTCCTGGCATTAGGCTGATTTTAAACTAAGTAAGATGGACAGACAAAGCTTCATCTAATTTAATGCCCAGGTCTTAAATCTGCCTGGGTTATCCAGACATTTAAAAGCCCCGATATGAAAGTCCAACTGGGAAAATGTCAATTCCATGTCACTAAATAGAAGTTTTTTTATCTGAGTTAGAAGAAGGGTAGAAAGAAAAGAGGCCACTAGCCAAGACACTCATTTTAATTAGATGGAGAAAGCCTATCTATCTACCTGTATTTCAGGAAATACTTACAGACTGCTTCAAAGGAGGAAATGCAATAAAGGAATCTACCTGAGAGTTTGATACAAAGCTTTCAGAAATGTGAAGTGGGTCACAGGGATCATTTGTGAAGTGTATAGTCAGTTTTCACCACTACCTTATTATCAAAGTATCCTTAGGAATAACAAGTCAAATTCAGGTCTTGCTTGAGCTTCACACAGCTTAATCATTTTCTGTCTGAGAGGGAGACTGAACTGAGAGCCAGTGATATGTATGTGTTCCCTCACTCCCCCAAAATAAATGTTTAACACCCTTTGCTCTCAGACTTCAATTGTTCTTAGCCAGATCCCTGCAGCGGTTATCATCTCTGCACAATATCTCATATGCCAACAGAACAGTCTGTTAGAGTAATATTTTCCTTCATTTTATTGCCCAGACCAACCACGAGTTCATTGCTAACCTATCATTATATTTCTAGGTATTTGATATAGGCTATTACAAAACAAACTCCTAAAATGTTAATATTGATTTAATTAATTGCACTCCAAGAAAAAGATCTGCATCTCTGCTAGCAGTTCCTTCCATCCTGTGGGGGGAAAAAAAAATACACTGAACAGTGGAAAACAGGTTAGATTTCTGTACAGTTCTTAAAACTGCTCTGAGTCAGAACTGTTTTTAAATGCAAAAATTTACCACTAGGCAGTTAAAAAACATGATACTGGACCCATATTAGAGTATGGGGGGTCGGGGGGTGGGGGGTTGGAGGGTTGGGGGGAAGGAGGAAGGATGTTTTGTGTTTTTCTTTTTTAATCCTTTGTGGTTTGTGTTTGTCAAATAGTATTTACAGCACTTGCTTATGACATGCTGGCATTAAGTCCTATACCTCTGCTGAAGTGATTGGACTCTTGGTGATGTGCACCACTAAGAGTCTGTCTCTTAAGTCCCAGAACCTTTCTACTCACATTGAAATCAAGGATCTTTTATTCCTGTCATATGCTTTTGTGCATATTCATCATGCCACATTCAGAAGAATCTTTCCTTTCAAAAGCTGTCAGCACTTTCTGAAAGCTTGCTGGTTCTTAAAAGTTGCAGGGGAGAGGAAGCCAAAAAAAAAAAAAAAAAGCAAATATGTAGCTGCAAATATATAGGCAGCAGTTAGGTGTTTTTTTTTCTTTTTTATTTTTTTTCCCCAACTTCCATATATTTCCCCTACATTTAACAAGTGCCCACTAGAGCACTTTCAGTTTACTAACACATGTTGGAAAGGTCACAGTTATGCATAAAAGATCTCATTTCATATTGCCCAGAACAATCACATAATGTATCCCACTTCTCTTCTATGAAAGCTGACTGAATACAGCTGATTTGGTGATAAGGAAGTGGTAACTTTGAGGATTCATACTCCTGTTTCTTTGGGATATGATGTACTCTTGAGTGTTTACACTCATGTTCCTTGCCTGTACTCACAGAATAGAGCCAGGCAGGGGTAGATAGTGCCTAAGCCAGAGGGAACAGAAGCAGCCTAAGCTAAACCTTGCCTGCTAAGTAGTCTGAAAAAATGGTGTGTGTTTAACTGTGTGATGGTTGCAAACTAGTGTATCTACTGTGGTGTACTAAAATGGCTTCACTACTGTTCTTGAAAACACCATACTTTGTAGACACATTACCTAATAAAAAGATCTCAATGCTTCATGTGCATGTGTCTGATAAGAATATTATTTAGTTAATAAAGTTTTTCCATTATGGTCAATGATGCTCATGGAAAGACATTTTTGCAGGTACCTAGTAAAGACATTAAACATTCTTGCATCATTAGTCACAATTACATTGTCAGGCATTCAAATTCAGATAGTTTTCTTATTAGAAAAACTTCCAAAAAGAGCATTTATATTATGAAATGCTTTATAAGATGTTCACAAAGTATTTTTATGAAATGCTTTATATGCTTTTGCTCCAAGTCTTTATCTGCCTCCAGTTTAATCGGGATTAAAATCTTAAAAGTAGATTTAAGTGTCTCTAACCTGGGCCCCTGAAGTTTGCCAGTCCTTCTGGGGTCCTTCTTCAAATGTCTGCATCATATCTTTTAGACAAACCAACCAGAGGAGATGTGTTACTGGACATGGTGCTCACCATGTCATAAATAACCAAGGCTGGATAAGGCCTCGGCCAAGCTGATCAAGTGGTTGGCATATCCCTGCCTATGCTCCCCCTGCCATGGTTGGAGTTAGATGATCTTTAAGGTCCCTTCCAACCAGAGCCATTCTATGAATCTATGATCTTTGTATAAGTAGGAAAATGCATAACCATATAGTCAAATACTGTAGTTTTTAAGGACACCACATACAGCTTTTGCTGTGTAACTCCTTGAATCCCTGCCAGGCAGTTACTCATTTTCCATGGCCAGAAGGCCATCTTCTCTCTCTCATGTTTGCTAGAACTCACTCATGTACACTCATTGTTTGTTTTCTTTAAAGGTACATACTATATATGTATATATATGTATATATATATATATAAGTTTGCTACTGGAACCTCTGCAGAATATTTTAAATATATTTATAGATAATTCTAATTTTTCAAATACTTTTCAAACATTGTGAAAATGTCCTTTGATTTTTAAATTGCTTTCTTCAAGCAACATCTTGGTTTAAAACAGGCCAAAAGCTTCAAAATAATCAATTTTCATTTTTATGGAACTTTGCAGATGACACCAAGCTAAGTGCGTGTGTCGATCTGCTCGAGGGCAGGAAGGCTCTGCAGGAGGATCTGGATAGGCTGGAGCGATGGGCTGAGGTCAACTGTATGAAGTTCAACAAGGCCAAGTGCCGGGTCCTGCACCTGGGCTGCAACAACCCCAAGCAGAGCTACAGGCTGGGAGATGAGTGGCTGGAAAGCTGCCTGGCCGAGAAGGACCTGGGAGTATTGGTGGATAGTCGGCTGAATATGAGCCAGCAGTGTGCTCAGGTGGCCAAGAGGGCCAACGGCATCCTGGCCTGTATAAGAAGCAGTGTGGCCAGCAGGTCGAGGGAAGTGATTGTGCCCCTGTACTCGGCTCTGGTGAGGCCGCACCTCGAGTACTGTGTTCAGTTTTGGGCCCCTCGCTACAGGAAGGACATGGACGTGCTCGAGCGAGTCCAGAGAAGGGCGACCAAGCTTGTGAGGGGTCTGGAGAACAAGTCTTACGAGGAGCGGCTGAGGGAGCTGGGCTTGTTCAGCCTGGAGAAGAGGAGGCTCAGGGGCGACCTCATCGCTCTCTACAGTTACCTGAAAGGAGGCTGTAGAGAGGTGGGGGTTGGTCTATTCTCCCACGTGCCTAGTGACAGGACGAGGGGGAATGGGCTAAAGTTGCGACAGGGGAGTTTTAGGTTGGATGTTAGGAAGTACTTCTTTACCGAAAGGGTTATTAAGCATTGGAACGGGCTGCCCAGGGAGGTGGTGGAGTCACCATCCCTGGAGGTCTTTAAAAGACGTTTAGATGTAGAGCTTAGGGATATGGTTTAGTGGAGTACTTAGTGTTAGGTCGGAGGTTGGACTCGATGATCTTGAGGTCTCTTCCAACCTAGAGAAATCTGTGAATCTGTGAATCTGTGCTTATACAATTATCTATTTCCACAATAAATGAGTTGTCTTTTCTCAATGGCATATTTGTATCTCAAACTGGTCTCACTGCCCCTGCTATTCTTCAAAGCAAGGTATATATGCACCTTGCAAGGAAGAATAAAAATCCATTTACCCATCCTCCTCACAAAGAAAAAGCCAAATAATGCTCGAACACAGCTCACCTGCTACAACCAAAAGAGAAATTAAATGACTGGAAAATGTAATTTCTAGTCCAGTGAAAAATAAGCAAGAGAACAACAGAGAGTAGTCAGATTTTCGAATCAAACATGTAACCTAACTTTTGTGGTCTTTATACATCATCTTAGTTTCCATGCTGCCCTGGTCGATCACAAATCCTGTAACTGGGAATCCCCAAATATCAGTAGGTCATGTCCCCTTAAACAAGTCTTCCACGTCTTTTCTCTTACAGACTCTTACAGACAGAGTATACTGTGCTTTAGGTCTACCCAGATGGCTCCTATGGGACCAGAGCCAAGGTATTCATTAATTCAGAGGAGACCCAAGCTGCTGTAATTTCCACTGTGGCAAATATAGAGGTTTAGGATCAAGGAACTAGAAGCAGTTGCCTTAATCTCACTTAGTCAGCTGCACCCAGTGTAGGCCAGACACTTCAGGTAATTACACGAGGGTAATTTTCACAGCAAAAGCCTCTCTTCCTCTATCTCCACCCCCCCCCCCCCCCCATAGCAATTTATTACAGAATTTATTACAGTTTTTAACACACTGCTAATGCTATACCTTCCAGGCTAGTTGTTCTAGCTGTCCGAGGAGAGCAAACTATTAACCAAAGGAGAGGAGGAAAGCATATCTCTTAGAAGACAGAGATGAGATCCTAAGATCCATTTCTCTATGCTGCCAAATGCTGTCATAAGTGACCTCTCATCATATATGCGCAACAAATACAAAAAGCAGGATTCCTAAGTGTAGTGAGTTTAAGTGGCAAGGTTTTGGTAGCAGGGGGCTGCAGGGGGAGGCTTCTGTGAGAAGAATCCAGAATCTGCGCTATGTTATATAAGGGCCAGTTTCAGTCAGCTCCAAAGGAATCTGTTGCTGCCCAGAGCCAAGACAATAAGCAATGTTATTTGCACCTCTGTGAGAGCAGATTGAAGAAAGGGAAAAAACCTGCTGCACAACAGCAGCTGTGAGAGTGAGGAGTGAGAACCATCTGGGCAGAGCCCAGGTGAGTGCAGCAGGAGGGCAGGAGGTGCTCCAGGCAGGCAGCAGCAGTTCCCCTGCGGCCTGTGGAGAGGCCCCCGGTGCAGCAGGCTGTCCCCCTGCAGCCCATGGGTCCCACACGGAGCAGATCTCCACGCTTCAGCACGTGGAGGAGCCCCCGGTGGAGCAGGTGGATGTGGCCTGGAGGAGGCTGCGGCCCATGGAGAGCCCCCGCAGGAGCAGGCCTCGGGCCGGAGCTGCAGCCCGTGGAGAGGAGCCCACACAGGAGCAGGGGGTCTGGGGGGAGCTGCCGCCCATGGGGGACCCGTGCTGGAGCAGTTTGCTCTTGGGCGGACAGACCCCATGGTACGGAACCCTGTGTGAGCAGTTCTTGAAGAATTGCTGCCTGTGGGCAGGCCCCGCAGGCTCAGTTCGGGAAGGATGGCATCCCGTGGGAGGGAGCCCATGTGGAGCAGGGGCAGAGAGTGACCATGAAGCAGTGGCAGAGAGGAAGAGTTGGGGACTGACCGCAGCCCCCATTCCCTGTTCCTCTGCGCCACTCGGGGGGAGGCAATAGAAGAGGGTGGATGTGGGGAGGGTGGTTTTAATTTTTCTTTGTGTCTCACTTCTCTAGTTTGTTAGTAATAGGCAATAAATTTCTCTGATCTTCCTACACTGCGTCTGTTTTGCATGTCATGATAAGTGTTGAGCGATCTCCCTGTCCTTATCTCAGCCCTTGAGCCCTTTGCCTCATATTTTCTCCCCCTTTCCCTTTGAGGAGGGGGAGTGAGAGTGGTTGTGGTGGAGCTCGGCTGCCCACCTGAGTAAAACCACCACACCAAGGAGAACTAGTTTTGCTTGTGAGTTGTAACAGGCCTACATATTATGCTGACCAAGATACTCTGATTATCCTAACCATCTGAAATAAGTTATGGAATGACATTGAAACAGAATTTAGGTTCAATTAGTCAATTACCTTCTAACATAATTGCCTTAATTAAAAAATAAAGCTACATCATCTGTAGTCATTCTTAGATCACGGTAAGTTTAGAATGAAGCTTTCATTGTAATTTAATTGACATGAAAAAGTACAAAATTAAATTATACATTCTGACTATGTTTGTTATAGATATCCTATTTATATATCATGTTCCTATGGTACAAAAGAGTACTATATTTTTGTGTCAATACTTATTAATTTTTATCTTTGACATATTTTGACATACTTACCATATGTATAGGATAAATGTAAGAACACAGCATACAAATAACATGATCAGAAAATGGATATAAATCAAGCCCAAGGTTTCTTTCCTGTATTGCTTTACACGTTTACCAGTGTGAGTTTTTTCAGCTCCCGTCCACAACGATGGTCTAAGCAATTGGAAAGAAAAGTATAGAAATGTACTCTCAGACCAGAGCAGCACAATGTGGAGATTCAGATAAATGCTGAAAGCTTTTGCTTTTGGAATCACAGAATCATTCAGGTCGGAAAAGACCTCTAAGATCATCTCGTCCAATATTTAATGTAGTACTGACAAGGCCACCACTAAACTATGCTACTGAGTTCTATTTCTACACATTTCCTGAAGACCTCCAGGGATGGTGACTGAACCACTTCCCTGGGCAGCCTACTCCAATGCTGCAGAACTCTTTCAGGAAAGAAAATTCTCCTAATTTACAACATAAGTCTCCCCTGGCACAACTTGAGGCCATTTCCCCTCATCTTATCACTTGGAACTTGGGAGAAGAGCCAAGTCCCCACCTTGCTACAACCTCCTTTTTTAATTGCTATTACACGTTTGATAAAACTAAAAGGGAATCCAAATTACTGGAAATAGTTATTTGAATGAACTTCAGCTATGAATGAATTGCACTAAGACTTTTTCTTTCCCCCTTTGTAGGGCACAGAATGAAGGTGAGAATATGGATTTTAAGCGTGCTAATTTAAATCTTGCTAGATGATGTAATAATTCCAGTACAAGGAAATTTCAGCCCAGTCTTAAACCCAGACTAGGCATATGAATATGTAAGCATTATCCTCAGAAAGCCATATTGCATTAAAGCCATAGTGTCCACAAGTTATAAAGACTAAACCCACCTCATTCATGCCACTGTTGCACCCCTATTTCGATGTGCAGACACACCAGTAATACAGATAAATTCTCTGTGGCTATGAGTGGAACACCAGTTTGTCATGCCAGTTTCCATATAGTGCCTCACACAACAGTCAAGTGAAAAAACAGCTGTGGAAGTACATGATATCAGGACCATGGGAAGCTATACACAGCCAGACCCATGGGAGCCTGAGCTACCACCACCCATCAGAAGGTCTGAGCTACAAAGGAGTGCAACAGAACTGACACCAGGCTGTGCTAACAGAGAGCTACATAATGCCTGAGCAAGGGCTCCTTAGGCCACATGGATGGAGTTCTTCTTGTTTTAATGACATTTAAAAAAGATAATTACTTGTTTTAAATGACTGTTTGTATAAAGGCTTCATTTATATATGGTGACTTACATATACTCCGGAAAATGTATTTAAGGTAGAAATATTCAAGTATTTTCCAGACTCCCACATGGTTTATGGGGCTGCTATATACATTAACAGTCATAGGAGCATGAAACAGTCAGCACCTCAGGCATTTAAAATAAGATATCCTTACCACAGCATGAAAAAAAAGACAACATGTGAACTCACTAGTGACTTCGCCATCTGAAAAAAGTCAGGTGATTGTCAAGAGAGCAATGACTCAGATGCTTCCCTAATATTGCTGGATGACCCAGCAAGGTTTACTGAAATTTCAATTACCAGAAGTCATTCAAGCAGTCTCTAGTAATAATTATATCCTCCACTACCTACTAGATGGTACTGAGCAGCAGGAAATTGGAGGAAACAGAAAACCCTACAATAGATTTTAATCACCTAAAATTTGGTAAAACAATCCAAGGAAAAAAATGGCTATTTCCAGATGATTGCCCTCAAACTTCATGAATAAAGATAAATATTAAACATCCTCATTGATACACAATAAGTGAAAGCACAGCTGAAAAACAATCACCTATTGGACATCTTAATAACCATGTAGGTTCAGATATTTCTTATCACCATGGTTTGAGTAGGTATAGGATTTTGCTTGCTCCTTGGTCATTATGGCCTCATTCCAACATTTTAATGTTTAAATGAATCTTCATCTTTCTGTCGCAGAGACCCAGCTAGTTAATGGTGAACAGTAATTCCAATAAATGTGTTGAACAAAGTAGATTATGATCATCATCATTTAAAATCATTCCATAAATGCTTTATCACCATTGTGTAATATTGTAGCTTTAGAGTGAGTTTTGGCAAAGTTTCCACTTCCAATCCATTGTTAGCCTGGCCTCAAAGCAAGAAACTCATTAAGAAAATTGCTTAAATGCTTTATCTGGCAGTTAATATATGCAATCGAAGTGTGGTCATCATTGACTCATTACGGGAACACATATGATAGCATAAATCTGATGAGACAGTGAGATTTACAGGGTCAATACATGTGGATAACAGAGGGCAGGATGAGTCTAACTTCATTAGGCGCTGGGGATCTGTGGGAAGAAGGAAGATCTTGTGCAGGAAGTGTTGCAGCAAACAGCACCAACATCATTTTGGAGAGCTACAGACCTCTTATGCCTTTTAGTTATGGTGTATCAGCTTTGTAACAGTGATCTAGTGGCTGTCCAGCCTTGCAACGACAGGCAGCACCCATGGGGATAGTAGACACAAGGGATGCTTGGGTAGATAACTTCATCAGGGAAGGGGCCAGCCTACGGGTGAATTTCCTGGCACATCTTGTGTGCCCCTGTACAGAGCAGCCTCAACCATGCTGACATAATGAGAACTGTCTCTGACCTTTCCACCTCACCATGACTACTAAGCAAAGTGGATAACTGGAGGCTAGAGCTCTTTTCACTTTGCAGCCTACCCCATACTGCCTAATTATCTCATATGTGCAGCAGTGCTGACACAAGTTGGGTTTCAGTGCACTAACCAGGAGTTTACATCAGCTCTGGATGGAGGCTACATTTCCACAGTATTATTTTTAAAAGTTACGTGACAGACTCACTTCACATAAAGATAGAAGGAAACTTTTAAGATATTTGTGAAAAAACAGGGACTGTTACTTAGTGCTGTTAATGACCTCAGCATCAAATAGCTGATCAAATAGCCAAATATGCCAATTCCTTTGTCCCATGCTATCACATGGTGCAGTGAAGCTGTCCAGGTCGGTCAGCACCACAGCTCAGATGTCTGGGAGAAGTTGGGCACTGACTGCAGTGATGGCATTCCCTAGGGCTTAGCTATTTCAAGTTGCTTGAGCTGCTGCTGGCTTGAGTCTCCGTAGGTAAAACAAAAAATTCAGACCTCTGTTATCCTGTTATTATTGTGCTAGAAGAAGATGTTGCACTTTTTTTACATTTTTGTGGAAAGAACGACTTTCCCTTTTCATATTGCAGGGGCTGAGCCATTCTTTCCAATCCCACAAACATGTACACTGCCTTCTTTTAGGAAGCTGTGTCAGTTCCAGGTAATAAGCTGGAAGTATTTTCTCTGATTTCTTTTATATCTGCAAGTCCACAGTGGACCTCCTACCCAGCAGCAGCAATGCTAGCAAGTCTTATTTTCAATTTTTTGACAGAACAGAGACAGGAAAACTATGCTGCATCCCGTCCTTCTTGGTCTGTCCATGCAATGTGTGACAGGAACACACTCTTACCTTGTAAGCAGAGGCTTTATAACTGCACTCCACCAGCCTCTTGGACTACTTGGGGTAGCTAGGATGTGCAGTATGGATGTACATGCAGTCTAACTGTGTGCAGCTTAAAGTCATGTATGTGGTTTGTCAAACATAAAAATGAAAGGTTTACCTTATGAAACTAGGTGTAATAGCCACAGTGACCTGTTCAGCAGAGTACAAACTAGTCAACATAAATCAGGGAAATTATATAAATGTCATGAAAAACTGCTTCATTTGATTCCAGCTGATACAGTCTTGTGCATGAACTGAGTCATTAGACAGTGAATGTAGCTTATGCAGGCCTCAAATATATAGGGATATTGACAAATATTCAGAAAAACTAACCCTGCTTTCATAATTTTCTGCTCCCAAACAACCTCTGTGTGAGTTCATTAAACATCTTTGTTTAACAGCATTACTCAAACAGCAGCTAGGGTCATGGTGTTTTGCCAGGAGCACTCCACAGGCCCCTTGCCCTCTGCCTACCCCAGCAGGCAGCCCTACTTCCTGTGGCAAGTGTTTCAGGATCTAACGAATGTTCCCCAGGCTTGCACCCCATCTGCAAACCACCCAATTGCTTCTGCAAACAAACAAGCATTAAATTCCTTGGGGGTGTTCTTTCTTGTTTAAGCTCCTCTTAGCTACAGGGATAAGTGGTTTTTATTTAGCTAATATTGGCCTCCTATATGCAAAGACGTGAAAATTATTTGTGTCAGTGCCTGAAGACCAAAGTCTAATTCTCTGTATGAATGTATTGCAACTCTTTTTTTTAAATACTGTGGTAGATAATCCATCATACAGTAGTGCTTCTGGGCATCATTTTATCTTGCATTTTATGCTAAAGCATGAGCAACTCTGTGTACTAGTTTTGTCGACACTGAACTTGAACAATACACAACTTTCTCCCACAGGTCTCTCTTCATTCTCATTTTGTATTCTCTCTCATGTCCAAACTGCAAAGCCACTATCCATCCCTATAAACATCAGACTGGACAAAGAAAATTCCCTTGCTTGCCAGATCTAATTTTGTCAGAGGCATATTCTGGATCTTTCTGAATGTTCTGCCTCAAATCATGCAATAATATTCTTCCTTGGTCAGAAACTCTTCTGAGTCTTCTTGTACTCTCTCAAATAGTATACATCTAAAATAACTGGTGTCACCACTACCTCCTCCTCCCCCCCCCCCCCCAAGTAAAAAGGAAATGCAGCACTTGATTCTTACACTTTTGTCCAACTTCAGTATTTGCATAGCAGCTCAAAGACTTATTTGAGCCTCACGCTATTTTATAAAGGAAGTGTTAAAGTGATGACCAGAGTCACAGCTATCAGATTGCTTGCTAGGCTATTGCAAAATTGGTTTGGAAAAACTTTCTTTTAACATCTTAGTCTGCTGTTATGTAACAGTCTCTGCTCCCTAAAGATGAATCAAGTTATCAAGGGCCTTTTAGTTCGACATGAGTTATTTTCAGGTTTTAACTTCCTTAATTTATGATTGCCCCTTGGTTAAAGATTTCTGGGTGCAAGTTCCAGAATGCATTACAGAAGTTATAAAGGCTGACCTTGATCTGCCCTTGCCTCTGGTGGTTTTCATATCTGCCTTCCTGCCCAGGAGCATGGATGCTAATGTTGAAAATGTATTAAAATATGCTTCCACAAAGATTCTGGCTAATTGGTAAGATTTTTCTAAGATCAATAGCAAACGCACTGTGCTGAACTGAATGCTTGACCCATGAATGATTAAAAAATTCCAGCAGCCAAAATAGGCAAGATAAGTTATTTAAGAAGTGATCCCAGAATCCCAGGATATTTTTAGCAATTGCTAAATTTTTCTGCTCAAAACTTGAAGCCACAAGATTCTTGTCTATGACACTTCATTGACACCATATTGTTGTCTCCAGGATTCTCTTGTATTTCATTCAAGGGTGGTTTAACTTCTTTGTCTGGCTTTTTCTGATGTCTCATTTAGCTCCATGGAAACTTTATACATAAAATTTGTCAAGGCATGCTGGAGAGAAAATGCATTAATTTAGAAGTCTGCTTGTGCTTTCTTTCCTTTGTTACATTTTGTCCACTTTCAGACTGGCTTGCATCTGTCTGGAAAAAAAGAAGAAAAAGAAAAAGAAAAAGAAAAGAAAAAGAAAAAGAAAAAGAAAAAGAAAAAGAAAAAGAAAAAGAAAAAGAAAAAGAAAAAGAAAAAGAAAAAGAAAAAGAAAAAGAAAAAGAAAAAGAAAAAGAAAAAGAAAAAGAAAAAGAAAAAGAAAAAGAAAAAGAAAAAAAAAGAAAAAGAAAGAAAAAGAAAAAGAAAAAGAAAAAGAAAAAGAAAAAGAAAAAGAAAAAGAAAAAGAAAAAGAAAAAGAAAAAGAAAAAGAAAAAGAAAAAGAAAAAGAAAAAGAAAAAGAAAAAGAAAAAGAAAAAGAAAAAAAAGAAAAAGAAAAAGAAAAAAAAGAAAAAGAAAAAGAAAAAGAAAAAGAAAAGAAAAAGAAAAAGAAAAAGAAAAAGAAAAAGAAAAAGAAAAAGAAAAAGAAAAAGAAAAAGAAAAAGAAAAAGAAAAAGAAAAAGAAAAAGAAAAAGAAAAAGAAAAAAAAGAAAAAGAAAAAGAAAAAGAAAAGAAAAAGAAAAAGAAAAAGAAAAAGAAAAAGAAAAAGAAAAAAAAAGAAAAAGAAAAGAAAAAGAAAAAGAAAAAGAAAAAGAAAAAGAAAAAGAAAAAGAAAAGAAAAAGAAAAAGAAAAAGAAAAAGAAAAAGAAAAAGAAAAAGAAAAAGAAAAAGAATAAAAAAGAAAAAGAAAAGAAAAAGAAAAAGAAAAAGAAAAAGAAAAAGAAAAGAAAAAGAAAAAGAAAAAGAAAAAGAAAAAGAAAAGAAAAAGAAAAAGAAAAAGAAAAAGAAAAAGAAAAAGAAAAAGAAAAAGAAAAAGAAAAAGAAAAAGAAAAAGAAAAAGAAAAAGAAAAAGAAAAAGAAAAAGAAAAAGAAAAAGAAAAAAAAGAAAAAAAAAGAAAGAAAAGGAAAAGGAAAAGGAAAAAGGAAAAAAAAACACTTAAACATTTCTGCAAATGAAAAGCTGTAGTTTTGTTTTGTGTTTATATTGTATTGATGTAAGCTCTGGCATGGAACTCCAACCCTCTACCTTTCAATCCTTATATGACAGTAATATTCCACCCAGAGAAATCAAACCTGAAACTGCATGTTTGTTTCACAGGAACATCTAGAACAGTATTCACCTCAACTAACATGACATGTCTAAAGAAACTCCCGCCCTCAACAACAGAGGAAAAACCATCATGTCTAAGCAGTGATTCATCCTATCTATTTTAGACACTTATTTTAGTACAGTGCTCACTCTTCTTGGTTAAGAGGGATTTTTTATTTCTGTTAAATTAAAGAATATCAAGGCCATCAGAAGTTACATTTCTAATTGACATGAAGTAAACTATATAACGTGATAAACTGCTAATAAATTCTAGCAGGTTACTAAATCACACAATCTTGTAAGTTGGAAGAGAACCACAAGGACCATGGAGACAAACTCCTGGATCACCCAAAAATCAGACCTTGTGTCTGCAAGCGTTGTCCAAACACTCCTTGAACTCCTTCAGGCTTGGTGCCATGATCACTCCCCTGGGGAGCCTATCCCAGTGCCCGACCCCTCTCTGGGTGCAGAACCTTTCCCTAACCCCCAGCCTGACCCTCCCCTGTCCCAGCCCCATGCCGTTCCCTCGGGTCCTGTCGCTGTCCCGAGAGCAGAGCCCAGCGCCTGCCCCTCCGCTCCCCTCGTGAGGGAGCTGTAGCTCAGCCTGCTCTGCTCTGGGCTGAGCAAACCAAGGGACATCAGCCGCTCCCTGTACATCTTGTCCTCTACACCCTTCACCATGTTTGTAGCCCTCCTTTGGATACTGTGTAATATTTTTATGTCCTTCTTATATTGTGCTGCCGAAAACTGCACACAGTGCCCAAACTCAGGCTACACCAGTGCAGAATAATATAACTCTATGCACCAGAAGAGAATAATATATTTCCTTGGATAACACTGAAATGAATGATTACATTATCTTTTGAGAGTACGACACAAAAGCTTCCAGTGCTGAAACTGTTTTCTGATTTCTGCTTCCATACTTGATAATTGATATGCTCTTTTATACAAAACCAGAAACAATTCCTACGCTTTATCAATTTCCTATGACGAGCAAATGATCATTCAGAAAGACTTTTCCAATTGAAATTTATTTTTCTTTTTTAGCTAAAGAAGTGTTCAATTGCAAGGCAGACACTGCAAATAATTATTGATTCACCTGCTAAGGAGAAGCATCTGTTCTGTAATATAAGACACATAAATGGGAATAAAGTGAAACTTCCTTGAAAAAAAAAAATCATAATGTATCGTGGCTGGTGGATCTGTTTATGTGGCAGGGCAAGGGAGCACAAGGCTGCCTACTTGGCTGCTTTGTGGGGCCACATGAGGCAGAAGCATGGGAACCAGGAGAAAATAGGTTTGGTTCTGGGAAATACTGAGCCCACCTTGAGCCTGCCTGAGCTGCAGGAACAGGTATGCCTGCAAGTTCAGGAGAGAAGGGGGAAAAAACACCCCCAAATCTATGATTCATTCTGTGAAACCCACATTTCTTTTGTGAGCCAGAGGGAACTGTGCAGAGTTTCAGGCAATCAAGAAAGCCAGAAAAAGTTGCTGGGTTAAGATCAAGGATAAAAGTACAGACAGCAGGCAGAGGAGATCTGCTTTGAAACTTTTCATTTAAAGCTTTTTCACCATGAAGATTCAGTTTTCTTCCTTTTAAAAAAGTATTTTTTTTCCTAGTATAACTATACTAAGAAAGTCTGACTTCAAGAGACTGAGAGAAACTGGTGTTTTTTCACTCAGTGAAAGGGAAGCCTACTTCATTTAAATTAGAGACTCGTCAAAAATGATCATTTTTTTCCTATAATCCTCCATTATAGTGACGTTAACTTAACTTGTTTTTAACAAACATATGTAGAAAGGTGCACAGTCCTAATATAACTTCTACTTTATAAATGATATCTCAAGATACTTTCAAGATATCCATGCACTTTCCAAATGTACGTTCCTGCATCCAAGTGCAAGATCCTGAATGTGAGTTGGGGCAATCCCAAGCACAAATACATGCTGGATGGATTAAGAGCAGCCCTGAGGAGAAGGACCTGGGCGTGTTAGTGGATGAGAAACTTGACATGAGCCAGCAATGTGTGTGTGCAGCCCAGAAAGCCAACTGTATCCTGGCTGCATCAAAAGCAGCATGGTCGAGGAAGTTGATTTTTCCCCTCTGCTCTGCTCTCGTGAGACCCCACCTGGAGTCCTGTGTTCAGCTCTGGGGCCCCCAGAACAGGAAGAACACAGACCTATTAGAACAAATCCAGAGGAGGGCCACAAAGATGATTAAAGGGCCGGAGCTCCTCTCCTATGAAGACAGACTGAGAGAGCTGGGTTTGTTCAGCCTGGAGAAGGCTCTGGGGAGACCTGACAGCAACCTTCCAGTACAAGGGGCCTACAGGAAAGCTGGGGCAAAACTCTTTATCAGGGAGTGTAGTGACAGGACAAAGAGTAATGGTTTTAAAATAAAAGAGGGTAGATTTAGATTGGATATAAGTAAGAAATTCTTTCCTGTGAGGGTGGTGAGACACTAGAAGAGTTTGCCCAGAGAAGCTGTGGATGCCCCATCCCTGGAAGTGTTCAAGGCCATGCTCAACAGGGCTTTGAGCAACTTGGACTAGTGGGAGCTATCCCATCCTATAGCAAAAGGGTTGGAATTAGATGACCTTTAATGTCACTTCCAACCCAAACCATTCTATGATTCCATACCAGTTGGACTGATCAGAATATTTGTGTAGTATCTGGGAAGAAACCCACTGAATGTCCATGAATATCGTCAGCATATGAGTAAAATCAGCAACAGTCAGTTCTTAATTTAAAAAGTCTTTCTTAATTTCCCAGTCAAATACTTAATGCATATTTTCCAGTCCTGAAATTCTTACCAAGAGGTAGTCATCTTCCTTGTTCTATATGTTATTTTATAAAGGCCTAAGCTTGAGGAAAATGCAGTGAAGCCCCCCTAAATTAGGTGCTACTTTGATCTTGTGTAACCCTAAAGCTGGTGAGCACAGAGCAACTCAAGATTTTGTACATAAAAATAAACTCTTCAGTGCATTGAAAGCAGCAGTAATTTTTACCCTAGGTTATGTGTATGCACTTACTGCTTTGGTATTAGGCTTGTGCTGAGGTAGCTTTCAGTTTGTTTTAATTGTTTGTTTTTTTCTTTTGACTTTTATTTCCACTTTTATAATATAAATGAGATCCAGCAAGGTAAGGTATAAACAAATATGTCCTCATTTTTTGCAGTGTTTTGCAAAACAATAATATGTGGAAACTGGCTCTGCCCATATTATATGAAGGTGAGAAATCCCCTTGGAAAAGGTTGCCTGTGCCAAAAAAAAAATATAAATAAATAAAAAATCCCAGGTAGAGTTCTTCATTGAAAAATGCTGGAACAAAATATCCTGACACTCCAAATTACCCATAGGGAAATACAAACAAATGAACAATGGCATTTTAGCTTAGTTTGGGAAGAAGAGTTTATACTGAAGAATAAAGTCACTGACTTTCCAAAGGTATACTCAGCAGCCAATTATAAAATCATAGAAAAAAGGGTAAAATGGACTAAGAAGGTCACCTATTTTACCTTCAGGGTACATCAACTATACCTAACCAGTCCTGACAGATGTTTCTCTAGAATGTCCTTAAAATCCTCCAGTGATGGAAATTCTACAGCCTCCTAAAGCATTCTCATACATGTCAATTTATTATAGTAGAATCTGAAAAGAAAACAAAAGTTTAATCAAAGATTACATTTAAGGCTCCAAAGAAAAATACGCATAAATTTTTAAAACTGTCTGGCTATAATCCAGGATGGCTTGAGAGAGTCACAGGATAAGAGAAGTGTAGCTGCAGTGTACTCAAGGTCAAGGCCAGTACCCAACAGGATACATCTATTTACTTGAAAGGATGATGAATCAAGTGCTGAATGCAAATTCAATACAGAATTATAAATTACTGATAAAGTTACAACATCAGATCCATGCAGCACTTGGTAAGTAAAAAGGCACATGCAGACTCATTATGTACAAAGTACCTCTACTTCTCAGCCTCAGGAGGAGGCCTTATATTTGGCAAGAGGGAGGAGACTGAACATAGCCCAATATACTGGAACATACCTTACTTTACAATAATATTTTCATGATTCTATACTCCCAAAAAGGGTGAGATAAAGCTGCATGGCATATTCTAGGTTACTGTTAGGATACTGTTGAAAATATAAAAGTGCTTTTTTTTATTCTTTTTTTTCTCTCTTTTTTTTTTTTCAACTAATCAAGGTTTACCCAGCATCAATGTGCCAACAATCACAGTGGATTTTTATAATGAGGGTAAGATGAAAAGACCAAAGGTTGAGCTTTTATAAAAATAAATAAATAAATGAATAAAAACAGATAAAGGATATTAACAGCTAAGTGATATCAAAATTTCTTAGAACTAGATAGTAGGTTGGCCATTGTACAGCTGGAAGGGAAATTCAACACGTTATTATTTTTCAGTTCTTCCAGTTCTCCCAGTATAAGCAAAAAGCTATTTGATCTGCACATTGACATGCACTAGAGATTAGAAGGTCCTCTGAGCCATGAATACATACCCAGTCTTTTGCATCATACATTTCTGCATCTGTTGTGAACTAAATTAGCCACAAACTACACCCTGCAGAAGATGTTTGCTAAGAGAAAATGTTGGCTCAATAGAAAACAGAGTAGCAGTGTTTGGTCTTTCAGATATGTGAGGAATAAGTATTGGTATGGATGTCAGCTGTTACCACTAAACTGTCTATTTACACTGCCTGTACAAAACATCCTTCCTGCAAAGGCACCATAATTTTGCAATAGGCGAGTTAAAGAGCTTTTACAACATGGCCTGCAAGAAAACACTGAAAATGCTGGAGTAGTTTAATAAGAGAAGAGGTGACCAAACAAAGGTGAGAATGAAAATGTGGGAATAAATATCACTGGAAACAGGACAAGAGGCAACAGTTTTAAAACGCACCACGGGAACCTGAGGTTGGTAATTACAAAACAGCGGGCAGAGTTAGGTACTTCAACACTGGTCAAGACTACTTGACCAAAAGAGGCTGGGGAAATGCATTTTTAAGACCCAGCTAAAATATGTGAGGATGGCTCTTGGAATAGCTGATTCTGACTTGGAGCACAGGATTGAACCAAGACACTTGCAACTCTTGCCCGTGTGGTTTTCCCACTCCTATGGATCTTAGAAAATGGCAGGGATCAAGCTATTTCTTTGCCAAAAGGCCTTCCAGCTAGTGCTCAGACAAAAGCTCTGCCTCTGCTTTCTTTCAGAAACAAGTTTCTAATCCTTTGCTTCACATTTTCATGGCTGCCTTTTGTAGCTTGTGTGTGTTTGTGTGTGTGTGTGGTCATGCCACTTCATCCTCCAGGAAATCAGGCATGCAGCTGTGAGCAAATCCATCCCTCTGAGTTTGTTTGTTTGTTTGTTTTATTACCTTCATATCTCTTGGCCTAGAATGCAGGCATGAGCACTGTCTATGTTTAGATACTCCAGTTTTCGATATTTTGCATATTGATAGTTTCTTGAGTGGCTAGATATAGGAATATTTACTTCCTTATTTAGTGAGCAATGACTGTGACATCTTTCAGGAAGATGAGGAGGTTGCTGACCTTACTCATTACAGTGCTCCCTCACATTGGGAGTTACTGCTCCAAACAAGTGAGTTGGCGGCAGGGGGGAGAGGGGAACAAAAGTTATGTAAAACTCATTAATAAAAAAAGAAAGAAAAAAGATCATAAATACGAAGCCACATGATGGCAGCATTTTGCACACACTTTTCTGACTACCACTGCACACTAAGAAATCAGAGAAAGTGCTAGAAACTACACAAGAGCAATCTTTTCCTTTAAATGAATCCAACTAAAATGTGTTCTGGGTATGGCTGGGATGGAGTTCCCTTTCCCCACAGCAGCCCATACAGTCCTGTGCTCTGCACCTGTAGCTAGAACAGCCCTGATACAGAAACAGAACTGGTGTTTTGTCTATTGCTGAGTGGTGCTGGCACAGCACCAAGACTGCCTCCAAACCCCCCAGAGCCAGCAGGCTGGCGGTGGGCAAGAGGTGGGGAGGGGACATCACCAGGGCAGCTGACCTAAACCAACCAAGGGATATTCCATAGCGTGTGATGGCACACTCAGCAATAAAAGCTGAGAAAGGGGAAGTAGAGGGGGGGACTCTTGTCGTGAAGACATCTGTCCTCCTGAACAACTGCTACATGTATCGAGGCCCTGCTTCACGGGAAAATTTTTTTCCCTTCCCTCTGTGCTTCCACATGGCCTTTGCTTTCTTGTGTTTGTTTGCTTTTGGTTTTGTTTCTCTTTCTTTTCCCTGTAATTATATCATCCTAATTTTAACTTGTTAGCCTTTTTCTTTCCATTGTACTTTCTTCTCCCCCTCTTCTTTTGAGGAGGGGAACTGAGAGAGCCATTGTGGTGGAGTTCAGCTGCCCCACAGGGTAAAACCAAAAAAGTCCTTCTGCTGGGTAGCTGAACTACACAACAACCGTTCTCTCACTCCTCCTCCTCCAACATAAACGTTGAGAAAATATGATGCAAAGGGCTCAAGGGTTGAGATAAGGACAGGGAGATCGCTCAACAATTATTGTCACAGGAAAAAAAAAATCAGCATGGGAAAATTAATAAATTTTATTGCCTATTACCAACAGACTAGAGCAGTGAGAAACTAAAAGTAAACTAAAACTACAATACCCCTATCCACCCTCTTCCACCTCCCCATTCCCCCCAACCCCCATCCCGAGCGGCGCAGGGGAATGGGGTAATAGGGGCTGTGGTCAGTCTCCAACACTTCATCTCCGGCGCTCCTTCACAGTCACTCTCCGCCCCTGCTCCAGGTGGGCTCCCTCCCATGGGATGCCATCCTTCCCGAACTGAGCCTGCGGGGGCTGCCCACAGGCAGCAGCTCTTCAAGAACTGCTCCCATATGTCTCCGTACCATGGGGTCCACCCCCAGGAGCAAACTGCTCCAGCACAGGTCCAGCAGCTCCCCCCAGATCCCCTGCTCCTGCGTGGGCTCCTCTCCACGGGCTGCAGCTCCGGCCCGGGGCCTGCTCCTGCGGGGGCTCTCCATGGGCCGCAGCCTCCTCCAGGCCACATCCACCTGCTCCACCGGGGGCTCCTCCACGGGCTGCAGCGTGGAGATCTGCTCCGTGTGGGACCCGTGGGCTGCAGGGGGACAGCCTGCTCCACCAGGGGCCTCTCCACAGGCCGCAGGGGAACTGCTGCTGCGTGGCTGGAGCACCTCCTGCCCTCCTGCTGCACCGACCTTGGTGTCTGGCCAGCTCGTTCTCTCTCTCAGATGCTGTAGCACAGCATTTTTTTTTCCCTTTCTTCAGTCTGCTCTCCCTGAGGCCCAACCAGCATTGCTCACTGGCTTGGCTCTGGCCAGCAATGTGTCCCTTTTGGAGCTGGCTCTGATCTGACATGGGGCAGTTGCTGGGCTCTGCCACAGAGGCCACCCCTGCAGCCCCCCACTACCAGATCCTTGCCATGTAAATCCAATACAAAATTTTTCTCTCCCACATACATTCTTCATCTTTAGCTCCCCTGGAAAGAATGAGTACTCAGTAGAAAACACATGCTACATACACTTAGGTGTGTTTTGGAGGTGTTACCAAAAGGGAGAAGGAAATGTTAAGTTAAATAAATGAATTAACAAGATACAGCAAAATAAGCTACATTGCAAACACAGTTTATCAGTTTAACTCAAAGAGCAATTGTGGGCAAATGCCTCCCAATAAATCCAAAAACTGTAGAGGTTACAAAGGTAAAATTTAACAGACCTTGCATCCACAGCATTACAAATTTCAGCAGCTCAAATTGCTCAAAATAGATTTTGTGCTACTACCTCCAGAAGTGAAATCAAATAAACATTATTCTAGTGTAATTTCTTATGAAATGATGTGGGGTGGTAGTGTAAAATTATGAGCAGACCTTCTCAGAAGCAAATAATATTATCTCAGTCCGTGCTTTTTTAATTCAATGTCCTCAGCAGATCAAAAAGGTAGACAGTGTCTTGGAGACTCACTAATTCCAGGGGAAGAGGCAATTTATTTCATGCTGTCTTCTACAACTGGACCGTCGCACTGCCCAGTTCGAAAGCTGTAGTCTGCATTCCCTGTAGGCAGCTAGGGCTGCAACTTCCATGTGGAACAGAACTCTGCATAAAATGCAGCATTGGTGCTACATTAATATCTGTGCTCAGAACAAATGTTGTGGACCAGTCACAAGAATATTTCTGCTTTAGGTGTGAAAAATGAAAATGAAAGTCTAATTTGGAATATAATTTAAAGAAAATTTCATGTTCACATTCAGTATGTACTTTTGACCTTGCTAGATATGTAAAAGTTAGAAGCAATACTGACTGAATCATAATAAGATCCAGCATGAGGTTCCAGCTCACTGAAACTTCATTTAGCATTAGAAGAGCTTAAGAGACTTCCAGAACATGAGAGCAATGTTGCAATGACCTCTGCTCAAATGAAATGTAATAAATTTGGCTTTCCTGCTTACAGTAGCTACAAATGTATTTGGAAGGATGCCAGTAGCATAACCTTAAAGCAGATATTGCTACACAGAGCAGATTTTTAAAAGTCCAAAACGTTTGTTTGCTCTAGTATAATTGACACAGCATATAATTTGTTGGTAAAGGCAAATGAAATGGCAGCAGAGAGTTTTCTTTGCTAGTTTGTCTGTCTAAAGCTAATGACTGTTCCATTACTGATTTCCCTTCCCTGCAGATCCCTTTATCGCTTATAAACCTGCCAGTAGGTTTGCCTTAGTGCAGGACCATGGTGCAATAGTAACAATTGATTCCTAGACGAATAAAAGAGAATGAAATGAGGAATGAGGCACTACAGGCAAGACAGATACTGTTCAACAAGTAAGAGAGGAACACCTCTGAATACTGCTTATTATAAAAGCCACATATATAAAAGCTAACACCTTTATATGTAGGTTGTCTTAAACACACAGTATAAAATCCTTTTGAAAAAATGTATGTTGTGAAGTATTTCAGCTAACATACTTCAATGGATAACCTGTTTTGTGGTCTAGACATAACATGGGAATGAGCTAAGATGGTATACTCTATGTACTGCAAGTAGGCAAAGTCTCTGGGAGTAACAAATTTTGTTCAAATTCAAGCTCTTTGCTTCAATGCTTACATCCCTTTTCAAGGATAAGGCATTAGCTGAAGTTCTCTACATGGGATTTCTTATGGTGCTTGTTTGCTGTTGTAAAATTTTCTCTGGGGAAGTTAACCAGGTGAACAGATTAATCCATCTAGTGCAGCTCAAGTGAATATCCCCCACAAGCAGGTATGTTAGCAATTCTTGGACCAAACAGAGCAGGCCAGCAACTCGAAGCACTTTGCAATAGAACTAATTAATCCTTCACAAGAATCTGCAGAACTGCTTGCAGATTTATTTACTTTTGTTAACCTCATAATTATACTTTAATTTTTATTTTATTTTATTTTATTTTTAAACATCATCTTTGACTTATGAGTTTTGAGCACTTGTATGTGATGATATGGTATTAACAGCCCACAGAAATTATTTTTGGAAATTGAATGAGGGTCAGATGAGCAGATGCTCCACTCAGAGGGCAGAATGATCCCAGTGGCAGGCAGAATAACCCAGAAAATATAGGGAAGCGCAAATATATGATTCAGGCCTCTACACTGACTGCACGTTGAACCAGGTTGTTGCTGTTACTGCTGCTGTAGTCCCACAGATTACAATGAGCAGTCTCCAAGATGAAGGATTTTAAAGCTGGTCATTTCTTTTCTATGTATTTTACAGGGATTTACTTCAAAGCAAAATATTGCACCAGTCAAGGGATTTGCATTTCCTGTGTGGCACTGCAAATTCAGGGAAGTGGAAATAATGCCCGTTCTGTTTCCTTGTAGGTTTGGATATTCACAGTGGAGAGTGGCACAGTGCACCACGACCTTCTAAAATTTAAGTCATTCATTAATCTGTATGCTTTTCCCAGGGTATGAATGTATTTGTGTTACCCTGTGTTTAAGCAGCACAAATCTTTTCCTACATCTGTGCATTTAATTTTAATTAATTAGAAATAGAGCTAATGCTAGCTGGATTATGCATGGATTAAAAACATAGTACAACCTCTAGTAAGAAGGCTCAATGTTTTTCAATGCCATGCTGCACCACCTAATAATGGAGCATTACCTCTGTAATGTATGTGAGACCAGCACAGGGTCATACATACATATCCAAACCACTCAGTAAGACTTAAGAGGAATGATGTAGACTTGCAAATTGCAAAAGCAACCGTATTTTTATTAATTTTATCCTAATAAATGCAATCTTCAGTTTAGAGACAAAAAAAAAGAAAAAATATCCAACTCATTCCCAGAAACGCTGGTGAAAGGCTAATGAATGTACTTTAAAAAAGCATGATAAACTAATGAATAAATGCCCAGTGAGCAAAAAAGTAATGTTTCCCTACCTGTGTAACTATTTTAAGAGATTTTTGCAGTTTAATGATCTTAGCCTATTTCTATTTCTAGTTTTGCAAGTATTGCTGTTTGGAAGTCTCACAACATTTGATACTTTACACTGGTATGCACTGTCCCAAATGTGTCGTTCTACATGCTAAAATATATTTGCAGTGTTGCAATTTTTTCTGCTGACTCTTAGTACAATATCAAAGGCAGGTGCTTGCAAAAGCTGGAGAAAAAAAATGTTAACTACTCTAACTTTTTTAAATCATTAATATTTTTTGTAAGCATACATTTTCAATACCTCCTAGGCTAGAGGGCTGAAGTTCAAAGGCTCAAAATCTTTAAGAAATATGTAATTAGAATTGTTTTAATAAAATTCCATGGAGTCATTTGTTCAAAGAAATTTAACTATTTTATTAATTTTATGGATGAACCAGATGCTCAGTAAAAGACTATTTGGGTGGCTGATTTGAAGCATGGGTGTATTGTAAAGCTGCCACATGGTCTCTAGGTTTTTTGGCCCATTACGGTAAGAGATGAGGGAGGATACATGCCTTGATAATTTTTATAGAAAGACAGAAGTAATTACTGAGCCAGACCTAGTTCTTAATACTGTTACTATTTTAGCTCATTGTTTTTCTTGAGCCACATCATCTGATATGTAAAAACTGTGTCTTTAGCCCCAGTCTCTTTAAGCATTTGCATTGCTCATGTTTGAGTGCTTCCTGGGTAAGAACATCTAGTTATTAACTTACTACATTTGTGTCCTATTTCAAGCAGAAAAGCCTGAGTTTGGCTAAATCAGACATCACAGGAATGTCTTCAGCTTCACCGAAGACCAGCTGAGCTGTTCAGGTCTTTCTTCACCATAGACAGTTTTTAAGATGGTCCATTTGAAAACCTACTTAGCCACACCAAACCTGAAAGACAAAACAGATTATTGATGCAGCCTTTTAGGCATCATTCTCCTGCATATTTCTTGACCATTAAAAACAAAACAAACAAACAAACAACAACAACAACAAAAAACACTCTTTTCTTTGTAAAAATTAAAATGAATTGAAGGCACATTTACTGGTTATAGCTGCCTTTGGAGTAACTTTCTCTTCTCCACCTACCTGTCTCTCCTCTTCCTCTTGCCCTGTGCTTGGCTCAGGTTCACACTAATTCTCTTATATAATAAATTCCTAAAGCTTCTCAAGGCCACTGGAAGGCAGAGATGTAATAAAAACAACAGAGGGGAGAGAGGAGGTCATCAGGAATTAGAACAACGGTGTCACCAAATGGTTTCTACTACTTCCACTGCTAAGGGGTCTGTCAGGCTGCTCACCTCTCCCCATGATATGTCTGAAGGTAGAGATTCATTTCACAGTAAGAAGCAGACTAATAAAAAAAAACGGGGAAAAACAAACAAATCTAGTAAAATGCAGTAGACAAAGAAACAGGAAAATCTCGTGATCTCAATCTTAGATCATTTCTGTCAGTGATAGATTTCAGCAGCCTAAATATAATATATACAAAGAATCCACAGAAAATGCTGAACTTGCAAACCATGCAGTTCATGTTTGCACTCATGAGAAGAAAAAACTATTAATGTCAAAGACTCACAAAAACTTTAGAGGAGGTGTAGTTTCCCCTTTTTCTGGTATTTCCTTATTTTTCTTAGAAGAAGAATGTGTTGACTATATGTAATGTAGTAGATTATCCCTAGCATAATTTTTCATCAATCCAGGTAAAAAAAGAGGAACTTTTCAGGCCATTCTTAGATTTTCTTTTTTTTTTTTTTACACTAAAATACATTTTAACTTCACTAAGACACTTAAATGCAATTTTATCTTGAGCTTCCTCTCTCCTATGACAGAGGTGCAATTTTTACTGAGATAACTAATACTTGATAATTAAAATCCTAGTAAGTATATTGAAATAAAATTTAAAAATAAACTATGTGATTTTCTCTACTTCCAACTTTTCTGAAAACTAATAATCCCTTTGACCTCATTAGAACAGTATAAAGAGTATAAATGTGTGTTAAACAATGTAATCTAAAAGGAAAGCTCTTTTTCCTATTGAAAATCCATTCTAATGAACCATCATTTCACTGTAGAAGGTTACCAGGTTGTTCAAGCATGACTTTTCCCACTGTGAATCCATGCTGACTACTCTCAATGACGTTATTGTTCTTCAAGTGCCAGGATTTGTTGTTCCATCACCTTACCAGGGATCAGGGTGAGGCTGACTGGCCTGTAGTTCCCTGGATGTTCATTCTTACAATTTTGACGATAAGAGTGACACTCAATTTGCTTTTTTTCCCTATTCCAATTAAATGTAATTGTCTTTCACTGTTAACAGTTTAATAACTTAAAGTGTTACGGCATGAGAAAACAAGGATGATTGCTTTTTTTTTTTTTCTTTTCTTTTTTTTCTGGAGCATTAAAGACACAAGCTGATACAAAATTAAAGCTATGTAAGCTACCTTTGGTCACATCTATTCTGTTGATAGTAAATCAGCAGAATAAACATGAAGAGAAATGTTCTGGAAAATTGGCCATTCTTAAAATATCAAAGAAATTCAAAGGAAACTTCATCAGAAAAAGAAAAAAAAAGTCATTGCTGGCTACTTTTATGTTCTAATAAGTACTTGCCATCTAAATCTGTTTTGTTTCCTCTCTGATATAATAATGGAAGATTTTAAAAATAAGTTGGGGAAATAGACATTTCAAAAAATCTAGCAAAGCTTTATGCTTACATTAGTGCTTTATGCTTATGTTAGTAAGAGTGCATTTTCTGTGGTTGTGTCATGAATATAAGTGCTTTTTATAAAACATCAGGAAGAACTGGACAAAAATGAGTCATAAATACTATCAGCAAGAATGTGTCATTTTATTTAAATGGTTTGTGTGTATAGATATGACAGTATGTTCTTTCTGATAGAACAAATTGTTCTATCAAGATGGTGCAAAAAAAAATCTTACGAAAAATAATTTCAGATATGTGAGAGTGAAAAGTTAGTATATGTTCAAACAAGAGGGATCAAAAATAGGTAAGACATAAATCACTGCTGCAGAAAATAGATGTGAATTAGAAGATTTTTTTTTTTAAAGAATCAACAACATTAAGTGTCTCCTAAGTGCTAAGTTTTTGTAAAAACTTAGCAAATGTCTTAGAAAGATATATAGATACTGCTCATGTGCATAAGGGAGGAAGAAAAATAAGAGTATCATTAGGTTACTATTTCATAGAATCAATCATAGAATCAATCAATCATAGAATCATTAAATTTGGAAAGGACCTCTAAGATCATCCGGTCCTCTAAAACAGAGCTTGTCCTTAACAAATTTGGGGTTTTGTTTCCTAGCCCAGCCCATAGGCTATAGACCCCAGAAACTGGGAAATGGAGTCTGATAGGCTGAGCGCTTGCTGTACAGCATTTGCTGTTCAAATGACCACCACCAACAGACCCCACCATTTCCCAACCCAAGCCCATGCACCCTGTAAGCAGAGCTGATACGCATGTACTGCTCTCTGGACAGCCCATGTACTGCTCTCTGGACAGTACCAAGGCAGTATTCATGCTTCTGCCTGTCTCCACAATGCCATTTGTGCCAGTCCACACAAAGGCTATTTGTTCACAGCTTCTGAGTGCCAGACAGTCTTCTGTAGCATTGCCGCAGTTGTGTCATTGTACTCCCAAAGATTCCCGCACTCCAACCTCAGCCACTTCATCTCTGTTAGGCAGCCCAAGCCAATAAGCTTAACTGAGTGGTAACATACTTGATGCTAGGACAAGTAACCAGTGATGCATGTCTCTGTTTGGGAGCATGTGCTTCACATTGATGCAGTACAGACGTTCTGCGCCATACTTTTAGAAACTTGTCTGGAGCACTTCTCCAAGTCTGGTTCAGTAATAGGCATTGCCTACACTTCAGCTAGAAATCATGATGCATGAAATTCTTTGTGGGAAGCACTGTTCTGTGCAAACATCAACATTCCTTATTATAAAGAAACACTTCACCAACTCAACTTCTTCAGCTTCAACAGTTTATTAGCAGTCATAAGATTGAACCAAATCAGCCACACCACACAGCTTGATATCATCGGCAAATGTACAGAGGGTGCAGTCAATCCCACTGTCCCTGTTACTGATAACAATGTTTAATATTGCTAGTCCCAGTACTGACCTCTGAGTGACAGGAAATGGTGATGGGAAATCTGGGACCTAACAGCAACCATGACCAAACAGGAAGACTGTGCATTCAACTCACACTAAACCCCTGATAGGACTGCAACTTGGTTGCATGACCCTGTCCAAGATGTGGGTCACCACCACACCTCCTCCTCCCACAGATGAGGGAGATTTACATTAACTCCCTGGACATGCGTTCAGCTGTGTACTGAGCATAGCCACCTTCCTGTGATGAAGGGTGGTCAGGCTCTGCTTGCTTTGAATTTTAATCCAGACTTTTTGCCTCCTTGGAAAAATGCCTTATCCAGCAGGCAGTGAGATAAACACACTGGGCCAGTTTCAACTGAATGTATTAAGAAAAATGCCCCCATGCAGTATCCTGGTGATAGAGCCACGCAGGATGCCTCCACATCGTCACTGCCCAATTTGAGAGTGGGTATTTGAGCTGCAGTCCTTTATATCCCTGATGTTTTTATTTTTTATTTTTTTATTCATTTATTTGGCAAAAAGCCCTAGCTTTCAGAGAGAAATGAAAGCCTGGCCTTGCTTAGGCACCAGATGAGAGTTCTCAGCTCTGAATCCTGGATGGAGGAAAATGCTTCTCTTTGGCTCAGAAGGAAATATGTGGCTCAGCATCACTTCCTCTGGAGAAGGCTCTGGCTCTCTTTTCTCCTCGAAGTCTTTTTCTGAGTCAGACCTCTCCCTGCTCAGCTGTGGGCCAAACACGAGCCTATCTGTAGGCACCCAAATCCTCACATGGATTGCACCAGGGAGCCTTGCCAAGGTGAATTTTGTGAAGGACAGCTGAAAAACTGGGGAGTACACAGTGAGTCTGCAGCGCTTGCTGCCTTCTCAGGGCGTTTATCCAAAGCATTTTTCAAGACAGACTGCCAAAATATGTCATCTAAAGTGATTTACATTGCTAATGAAATAAATGCCAATGAGTATCACACTTTCTCAGCCTATCCAAAGCATGGTTTCCAAGTGTATTTAAGGATAACTGATATTTAAAAATGTGCATGAAATATTTCTAATAGGGACAGAATCTGACTTTGACCAAGTCACCTCATGTAAACAGACTTTCATTATTTAGATTTATTTATTTGCATATTTAAATGAGTTTTAGACTGCTAGGAGAAGGCAATCCCCCAAATACTAGGATATCTCAGGTAGGCAGTTGTTTGAAAATTGAAGTTCAGAAGAGACTATAAAGCTGTAGTTATGTAACAGTTCTGTATGATAGAAATCAAACATTTCTTTCAAAACCTCTAATTCTAACTGACAGAACATTAAAGGCTGAGTAACAAGGAACAAAGGCAAGGGAAATTTCAACAATTCCTTGAACAAAATAGGCAACCTTGAACGGACATTAAAAATCAAGAAAATTTTTGCTTTTACCTGTAGCCTCATATTCATACATGACAAAGCTGCTCAATCTGTTTTCCTTGTTCAAGCTGAGTGAAGGGGGGAGGTTACAAGGTGGGGGGCGTGGAGGGAAAGCTGCAAACAAAAAGACTGAATGCTGGGAATCAGCTTTATTATTCTCACTCTGATACTCAGAACTCTAAGCTGTTATTACCGCCTCGAAAAGAAACATTGAAAAATCATTTCAAATTCCTGTCAAGCTATTCTTCCCTCCACCCCCCACCCATACTCTTTTATGGATTAAACTGTATTAGTTTTAAAGGGGCAAGATGCACACAATCTGCATATGTGCCTACATAGAGATGACTATATATTACCACACAGGCACAAAGACTTCACAATTTATTTACAGTTGGATGGCACTGAAATTAGATGCCAGTTGCTCAGGCATTCATATCATCAGAATGACAGCTGGAGTAAAAGAATTGCTGGTGCTGTTTTAATTGTTTACCACAAGAGGCATTTAATAAAAAGAAATTAAGATTTTTTGCTCTTGGCAGTCTATAAAGGTATTACAAGATTCTTTGTGATTTACATTTAGAAATATTTTGTTAATTGCTGTTCTACTTCTGACATAGCTGGTTACATCTAATTTTGTGGTTGAATTCCTAATATAATTTCTGAGCTTTCTTAGTAGTGATCTGGTTATTAATATCCCATATAGAGAATCAAAAAGCCCAGTAGCTTGTTAAAAGAGAACCGGATGTGCAGTCTATCAAGTCAATAGAAATTTCCTTTTGACTGTGGATAAAGCCCAAGGGAAGCAGCATCCAAAACACCAGAAATGCTGATAACTCACTACCTTCCAACTGGCTCCTTCTAGTATTGCCCTGAAAGCAGTTTTCTGCCCGTTGCCTGCTACAGTTTTGCAATCTTAGAATTAAAAAAGACCATTCCCTTTTGTCAGTTTATTTATGATTTCACTTACTTTAAACCAACCACATTATCTTTCAAAATGTTCCTCAACAATTCCTTTTTGCTCAGAAAACTCCTTACTGGATCCCACCACACTGCCTACTGCCAACACCTTGAATCATTGCTTGTTCTTTAATCAAATTTTTTCCATTAAATCAATACTGCTCCCAACAGCATATATTTTTCTCATAAGACACATTGACATTGAAAACCAGTGATATGAAACAGCCATTACTAGTACAGTGAAAAATGAATCTGTGTTGTAAGATATGGAGGCCTCAGTAGTATATTATATGGACTAATATTTATCAATGTCAACAGAGTCTCACTTAGGATCCCAGTGTAGACATATATCCTTTATTGTTCTAACTTTTGACACCATTTCCCACAGCATTCTCCTCAAGAAACTGGCTGCTCGGGGCTTGGACTGGCGTATGCTTCGTTGGGTTAGAAACTGGCTGGGTAGCCGGGCCCAAAGAGTCGTGGTGAATGGAGTTAAATCCAGTTGGAGGCCGGTCACTAGTGGAGTCCCCCAGGGCTCAGTACTAGGGCCAGTTCTCTTTAATATCTTTATCGATGATCTCAATGAGGGGATCGAGTGCACCCTCAGCAAGTCTGCAGATGACACCAAGTTAGGTGCATGTGTCGATCTGCTCGAGGGTAGGAACGCTCTGCAGAAGGATCTGGATAGGCTGGACCAATGGGCTGAGGCCAACTGTATGAAGTCCAACGAGGCCAAGTGCTGGGTCCTGCACCTGGGGCACAACAACCCCAAGCAGCGCTACAGGCTGGGAAATGAGTGGTTAGAAAGCTGCCTGGCAGAGAAGGACCTGGGAGTATTGGTTGATAGTCGGCTGAATATGAGCCAGCAGTGTGCTCAGGTGGCCAAGAAGGCCAACAGCATCCTGGCTTGCATAAGAAACAGTGTGGCCAGCAGGGCTAGGGAAGTGATTGTCCCCCTGTACTCAGCTCTGGCGAGGCTGCACCTCGAGTACTGTGTTCAGTTTTGGGCCCCTCGCTACAAGAAGGACATCGAGGTGCTCGAGTGAGTCCAGAGAAGGGCAATGAAGCTAGTGAGGGGTCTGGAGAACAAGTCTTACGAGGAGCGGCTGAGGGAGCTGGGATTGTTCAGCCTGGAGAAGAGGAGGCTCAGGGGCGACCTTATAGCACTCTACAAGTACCTTAAAGGAGGCTGTAGCAAGGTGGGGGTTTATTCTCCCACGTGCCTGGTGACAGGACGAGGGAGAATGGGCTAAAGTTGTGCCAGGGGAGGTTTAGGTTGGATATTAGGAATAACTTTACTGAAAGGGTTGTTAGGCATTGGAATAGGCTGCCCAGGGAAGTGGTTGAGTCACCATCCCTGGAGGTCTTTAAGAGACGTTTAGATATAGAGCTTAGTGATATGGTTTAGTGGAGGACTTTTTAGTGTTAGGTCAGAGGTTGGAATAGGTGATCATGGAGGTCTCTTCCAACCTAGATGATTATGTGATTCTGTGATCTTATATGCACAAATTCTCTCTTCCTGGATCTTTGTACATTACCGAGGCACATTAACGGCATAGACCTAGTTTAAGCTAACACGGAGCGATTTCATGTGAAGCTGTACATAGTTAATACTTAGAAAGTGCTTCTTTGGTAAAACTGATAAAGAGTCAGTCTCTTCTCACAGGTAACTAGTGATAGGACAAGAGGGAATGGCCTCAAGTTGTGCCAGTAGAGGTTCAGGTTAGAAATTAGGAGACATTTCTTCTCAGAAAGAGTAATCAGGCATTGGAACGGGTTGCCCAGGGAGGTGGTGGAGTCACCATCCCTGGAGGAGTTCAAGGAAAGGTTGGACATGATGCTTAGGGACATGGTTTACTGGGTGACATTGGTAGAAGGGTGATGGTTGGGCCAGATGATCTTGAAGGTCTTTTCCAACCTTAATGATTCTATTCTCACATGCAGTCACACAAGCAGACTAGAGGAAGGAAACAAGCAGGATACTCTGGGCTGTGCACCTCCATGGTGCAAGCAGCAACATGGGGAACAGGCACACAAATATGCTGTCATGAGTGTTCACTAGACGTGAATTGAACCACCGCATTGATATCCTCAGGCATACTCTTTCCACAGTGGATGGAGATCTTGTAGCTGTGGCCATGCCCACGTTGTCTTAGCTTTTTTGATCCTCCAGCATTTTCATCCACAACTTTCTAGTTCTAGGGAGTCTGTTGAACCCAGCCCTCCAGATGTACCTCACCTGTGTTGAGCAGAGAGGAATGATCTCCTTTGACCTGCTGGCAATATTCCTAATGCAACACAGAATACTACTGGCCTTTGCCACAAAACCTATTGCTGGCTCATGGTCACCTCATTGGCTACCAGACCCTTCTCTGAAAGAGCTGCTTTCTAGCCAGTTGTCTCCCAGTGCGTTCTGGTGCCTGGGGTTACTCCTCCTCAAGTGCAGGATCTTGCATTTCCCCATATTGAATTCCATGGTTTTCCTCTTCGCTCATTTCTCCAACTGTTAAGGTCCCTTCAAATGGTGGCACAACCAACTCCTTCCAATTTTGTACAATCCGAAAACTTGCTGACAGTACTGTCTCATTATTTAGGTTAATAGCGAAGACATTAAACAGGATTTGTCCCAGTTTTGAAGTAAGGCTCTATCTCATGTTCAATGAATGGCAAAGCATTAAACAAATGAAGCAAAGTGGTAAAAATCTAGCCTTTGATCAGGTCTTCTACCATATAAATCTTATACATATCAGTTCAGCTACTTCTTAGAAATTGTTGTCTTTCAATACAAATTTCACTTACTGTGGTCTGGTGTTCTGTGACTGACTTACTCCCGCCAACCCTCATACTTCTAGGTAGTAACCTGTACATGGATTAGACAATCTTGAACTTGTTTAGCTTCCAAGACTGAAGAACAGGAATATGCCTGCCGGTATGATAAGTATACAATTATATGTAAATTTAATACATAGAAGGTTAAAAGACTGAAAAGTCAACAGAGAACACCTCACCATTTTTCACCCTAGAAGTTGTATCTACTCCAACAAGTAACTTAATGCAATAGGAGTGGATCAACAGGTTGAAACAGTTGGTGCTGAGGTCCACAATCCATTTTGCTAAGGCAGCTAAACCCTTCTACAAACAAAGGAAGATAAGTGGATTCACTTGAAAACCACAACTGCTCTGAAACAAAACATTAACACAGGCACTAAAACACAGAGTATAGAAAGAGAAATGGTTGTATCCTTTCAGAATACATTGTTTAAAAATAGCCTAAAGCCTGTGAGGGAGCAAAGCTGTTTGTCCTTAGCATTTTTACTTCATTTCTCTCTAGGAATAAGGAATTAGTTTCTGAGGAGGACAAGAGGAATAGGGCTGTTAAGAAATATCTAAGGAGCAGTTACGTGCACATATAAGTGCATGTGCACAGGTGTATAAATTTTGTCTTTTCCAAAAGCTCACGAAATGCGGGTCATGTAAATCCCTTTGCTTCTGTATCTCAAATGAGTAAATCTAATTTTCACAGAGTCACAGAATATCCCAAGTTGGAAAGGACCCACAAGGATCATGGAGTCCAACTCCCTGCTCCACACAGGTCTACCCAAAAATTCAGACCATATAACCGAGAGCATAGTCCAAACATTTCTTAAACTCCGACAGGCTTTGTGCCCTGACTACGTCCCTGGGGAGCCTGTTCCAGTGTGTGACCACCCTTTTGGTGAAGAACCTTTTCCTGATATCCAACTTGAACATCCCCTGTTGCAGCTGGACTCCATTCCTTTGGGTCCTATCACTGGTCACCGGAGAGAACAGATCAGCGCTTGCCCCTCCACTCGCCCTCATGAAGAAGCTGTAGACTGCAATGAGGTCTCCCCTCAGCCTCCTCTTTGCCAGGCTGAACAAACCAAGGGACCTCAGCTTTTCCCATACGTCTTCCGCTCTGGACCCTTCAGCATCTTTGTAGCCCTCCTTTGGTTTTATCTGTTTCTTATACTGTGGCATCCAAACCTGCACACAGTACTGGAGGTGGGGCCACACCCGCACAGAGCAGAGCAGGACAATCCCTTCCCTCAACAGACTAGCAATGTCATGCCTGATGCACCCCAGGATACGGATGGCCCTCCTGGCTGCCAGGGCACACTGCTGGCTCATATTCAGCTTGCTATCAACCAAAACCCACAGATCCCTCTCTGCGGGGCTGCTCCTTCTGTAGTCTTGGTTGAACACTGACTTGACTGAGAGTTGGCCTGGTCAGTTCAGTTAACATGTGATGACATGCATATATTAGAACACAGCACAACATTTGTAGTCCTGGGATACCTTGCATGAGTGACATAGCTATCAATAAAAATTAATATTGTCTTGGAAGTCATTGATTTAAATAGGATAAAACAAGGCAATAATGTCAAAAAATAAATCATGTTTTACAAGCTTTCATGTCTGATACTGTGTAAACTGTGTATGTAACAAATATGTAGACTAGGCTTCTATTAAAATTTCCCATTACTCATCAAGTAGTAATAAAGATTAAATTTATCTAAATGAAAACTAAGCAAATCAAATTAATGAATATCATTAAAAGACATTTTTACTTTTCACATATGTTGCTTCTTTAGACTATTAAAATGATTTGAATTTAAAGTGTCTATATTTACATCCTTATCAGCTGCATATTTGCCTTAGAAATCAATTAAGAATTTTCTTTGTAATCCATTAATAATGACAAATTTTCTCTTACTACAGCAATATGCATTTAATCAAGTTTTTGCAGCAACTCATTGAATATGGCAGCATTGAATATTGTAGCAACTCATTGAATATATGCCCATGATAACACAAAAATATAACCAAACTTTTACCAGACCATAATGGGGGTATAATGATTCAGATAATAATAGCATTTTCAAGTACTGCAGAATAGCCCACTGGCAATAATTTTCAGGATGCACCACATTGAGTATAAGCCAATGATCAAAATGAAGCAGTCAGGTGGCAACATGAGAGCCAAAGTACCTTTTACCACCCCACCCATGATTACATGAGTATCAGTACAGCCAGGGAGTGACTAGGCACCCAGATGTCTATTAAGCTTTATCTTTGTGGTCCTCAAAGAGGAGTGACAGTACCAAACTTTGGTTAAAAAAAAAAAGCAAAATAACAACAAAACCCACACATATTAGAATCTAATTAATAACAAGACATTTATCTGTAACACATTCAAGGCTCCTTTTTTGTGTGTGTATGTGTGTGTGTTTTTTGTTTGTTTGTTTGTTTGTTTACCTAACATCCTACACATATTCCCAACTTAGCTTTAGAGGAATAAGAATTGATTTGTTTTTCTTTCAGTTGACATACTGGCATGTTCATGAGTGTAGTTTCAGAGCTGGTAAAGTATGAAATATCAGAAGACTGACAGGGAACTACTGAGTACTGGTAACATTGAACAATACTAACAAGATTATAACAAACCCCACTGGCCAATGTTGCTTGTGTAAAATTTTTATAAAGAATCTCCATTAACTATGTGTTTCATACCCATTTAGATTCTGTTTGAATTAAAAAGGAATCCATTTAGGTATACAAAAGGCATATTCAGCTGGCACTAGTTCTCTAGGAAGATTCAAGATGGGGAAAAAGTTTTGACTGAGCATAAAATATTTTTAAAATCATTAATTAATTTTCCGAACAGCTCTTTATTCTCTTGTAGAAATACTACTTCTCACCTTCCTCATCACCAAAACCACTTGCAGAATGCGACCTAAAATGCAAACTGTAAAACCAATACACACAAGGGAAGCAAGATGTGCCTGGCTGCAGCTGGTAGTTTTAACACATCAGTTTAAGCCTACAAGCAATTCATTTGTCTGCATGCTCCCAGTGGGCAGCCTAAACCCAGCGCAGAGGGGCAAAACAAATTAACACTTGCCACAACAGAACACCACTGGAGACTGACTGCAGCTGTTTTCCCAGTGCTTTTTATGTTGCTAGATCTCAAATGGGTTTGCTAAATTCTCTGCTTAACAAGGAATACCTGTAAAGGAGACCTTGGTCTTTAAACACGCAAGTTAATTTGATGGACAAGAATATACTGCCTCCTAATCCTCTCTTCTTCTTTACCTGTTGCCTCTTCAGCTGATTTTGACTGGAGTCCAGTATTAGAATCTTGAGGGGCACCAGGGCCTGATGAGTTCACTTTACTGCTGCAAGTAGACACGTGTATTTAGGAGAAATATCAAAAGCTGTCCCTTCCCCTTAGCACAACTCCATGAAACACAGGTCACACGTGGTACCCAGTTGACATCAGAATCTGAGTTTTCTAACATAAGCTGTCTAGTTACAGGAACTTCAATTTGATTAGAGGTAACCAGCTACCTACATGGAGATAATTCCAGCTACGTTTAGGCGGAAGCACTCCTAACAGGCACTGAAAATTTATTTCTTAATCAATGTGCATAACGTACACACACTCAGTGAGTTATTCTTCCTTGTAGCAAGTTATATTGGATCCTGGTGACTTTACATTTCAGTCGAACTGTACTTCAGATCAAAGAACTCGTTTTGAGAAAGTCTGACATTGTTATCTAGTATCTCTGGGACTTCCTATATCATCATTGCAGTAGGCAGGACAATCTCTAGGATTTGCACCACTTGAACTTGCTTTGTTTTAGACAACAGCTAGGGTCAGGTGAGATGTGTGAGAAGGGTTAGGAAAATTTATAGTAAAGGCTGCCTGAAAAGTCTGCAGCAGCATAAACTTGGAGCTCTCATAAAAAGCAAAAATATGGTTGCCAGAGTCAGGAGTCAAACAACTACTAGCCCTGTAACTCCATTAACCCTCTGTAAATTGAGAGTGATATTTTCTTGCCTCCCAGATTATTCTGATAAGTGATTATATATTGTTAATATCTTCAATAATTATGTTCACTAGCTAGAAAAATATTTGTAGAATATCCTGAGTTGGAAGGAACCCACAAGGACCACCGAGTCCCACTCCTGACTCCACACAGAACCACACAAAAATAAAACCCTATGTCTGTGGGTGTTGTCCAAACACTTCTTGAACTCATGCAGCCTTGGTGCCCTGACCATTGCCCTCAGGAGCCTGTCCCAGTGCTGACCCAGCGCCTCTGGGCGAAGAAAGTTTTCCTAACACCCAGCCTGACCCTCCACTGTCCCAGCTCCAGAGGGAACGGCTGCTCCCTCGAGTCCTGTCACTGTCCCCGGAGAGCAGAGCTCAGCACCTGCCCCTCTGCTCCCCTTGTGAGGCAGCTGCAGGCCACCATGAGGCCTCCCCTCAACCTGCTCTGCTCTGGGCTGAACAAGCCAAGGGACTTCAGCAACTCCCCCTACATCTTCCCCTCTACACCCTTCACCATTTTTATCTTTGTAGCCCTTCTTTGGACATTCTCCCATAGTTTTATGTCCTTCTAATACAGTAGCACCCAAACCTGCACACAGTACTGAAGGTCTTATAAGATAGTGCATGCTTTTGACGCCACTATCAGCTACCTAATGCAGTAGAATTATATTTGTTGGAAAAGAAGGCATAAAAAAGAGAAAGTTTATATCTCTTCCTGCATTTTTCTTGGGTGAGACAAAGTTCTATCAGAATATATTAGTAGGACAGACTTCCCAAACAACTTTTTTTCTTGTTGTTATTTGAAAGAGAATTTTTTCTTTTTAATGAGAATATATTCAAGTAATTTTTTTTTAACTCAGCTCCTTTAAATTTTAGAATTCCCTTATCTAAATATTGTCTGCCATATCACTGGAGCCTGTACCCATACTTGCTTCTGTATAGAGACTTTTATTATGTTACAAAAACCACTGAAGATTTGATCCAATTGCAATTCGCAGACATAGCAATTAAAAGAATGGACAGCAATCTTTCCTAATAGTCACATGCAACTTCTCAGTTTCCAACACACGAGCAGATTCTTACTGATGCTGTCTTTTCAACACTGAGTTATTCTGTCACTGACACAAACTGTGCCTGATAATGTAATTAATTCACTGCTTGACTTCTGTTTCAACTAGAATGAACGCAATTCCCACCACAAACACTATAATTTTGTCTTCTTTCACAATTTTCCTTTCTTCACAAAGTTTTATATGATTCTTACAATGAAGATCTCCAGCCCATAGCAAATAAATTCAACACTTTTTCTGGAAGACTCTATGCATATCTTCAGATCACAGATTAGCTCAGGAGATTTTTTTTATTATTCTAATTATTATTTTGCTAGGAGGTTCATTCAAGTGATTAACCCTGCAAATCCAAAACCCTTGCTAAAGTTGCATGCACCAATTTTTTCCTAAGCCTGCTCTACAGGCTTCTTTGACACAGCTGCAATGGGGATATATGGAGTCCCTAAGCTGCAGGCCCTTTCTCTCCCATAGAAAAAAGGAGATCAGAGCTCTACCGTTAACAGGGCTTTTATTTTATTTAGAGGATGAACACTCCACAGAGTGTATAGACAGAACCTGTATCTTTCCTGCTTGAGCATTAATCTGTGAAACCACATATACATTTCAGTATAGCTATCAACAACATCCACTCACATGTGTGTTAGAAAAAGAGTAGCATCAGTATATATTTTCTATTGCTTCTTTCAGTTTTAGGAACCACAGTGATCTCATAAACTTAACATTAAAAAGGGGGGGGGGGGAGCAAAAAACCTACAAGACCCTCTGCAAGCCTCCGTAAGTACCAGCATAATCCACAGGACTTTCTTTCAGTACACTGCATATCATAGAAACTAGACAATAAAAAGTCACAAGGCAGCTCCTACATAACAGAACAAATTTTTTCCTGCAGAGCATCAATTAATGCAATTGCTTTTGTTTTTTCTTCAGCTCAGGTGTAGATTCTACTTCTTTGCACAGGAACCAATAGAGCATTAAAATGTCTTTGCTTCAGTTTCAGTGCTCTGGCAATGTATTTAAGGCTAAGTAGAATCAGTAGCCTAACGGTAATTAGCAAAATTACCAGATTGACCTGAAAGTTTAATTAATTAGTAAGGCTCACAACTTATCTTTAAAGATGTAAGGGTAGCCTTAAATAGAATAAAACATTCATTAGGTGTAAAAAAAAAAAAAAAAAAAAAAAAAAAAAAAACCAAAATAAAGCGATTAAAGTTAATTAAAAATGACATCATTACTAAATTACAGAAGGGAAAAATAAATTAATGCAAGGATGATAAGCACCATAGGGAAGAGCATGGAAAAAGAAATCTTAAATAAGGGAGTGGCAGACACATGTTAATATTTTATTTCTGAGTTTTTCTTTCTTTCTTTTTTTTTTTTTTTTTTTTTTTTGCTCAGAATAAAGAAAAACTGACCACTCTGGGTTCTGTGAAATGAAAAATTGTTATATGGGGTGAAAGAGTGTTAACAGTGCTATGCAATTTTTGATGTCCTATAATAAATACACGTTCCACATAGTCCAAGATGTAACTAACTATGCAAGAACAAAATTCTTAGAAAAGTAGCTCCACTCTACAAAAGTGTCCATAAAAATCAGCTTTGTAAGACTCTACATCTCATGTGTACCAATGGTTGTAAATCACATTTTTTCAAAGCACAAGCTGTTTTTTCCCTTCCAAAAAGTTGGCTAGAAGGCTACCCTTGGGATAAGAAACTTCTTATGTGTTCCTATGTTTTATGTATCATCCTCATAAAGATGATTCATTTGAATCCGTATTTCTGATATGCATATGATATGATATGCAAGTCAATAGGAAATTAAAAAAAAAAAAAAAGAAAAAAGAAATTTCTTGTAATACTGACTACTTGTAGAAATTCTCTGGATATGGTGTAACAACTCAGAGCTGACTCTGAATGGTACTGCAGCTCCTCACATGGCTAATTAGATTTGCTGAAGGTAGGTATTAAAATGGTTATATAGTTATCATGGTTATATGCTCAGTAACTGAGCATTGAGCCTTGAATTCTGCTGCATAAATAAAAATGACTAAGGCCTCCTTTGATGTAGAGAATCTACCACCAAACTTGAGACACATAATAAACTTGCAACAGGATGAAGTACACCGGTGTGTGATGTTAATAACCAATGAATATTTAATTCCTTAATTAAATGTGATGCTGCCAAGGGCAATTTGCAGCTGCATTAGGTAGCAGTCCATCTCGGGGGTTCTTCTTAACCATCTTATATGTTGTTAGCTACCACATGCTTTCTGCTGCGAGGTCTGAGGACTG
The DNA here is from genome assembly GCF_040182565.1 of Anser cygnoides. Lineage (NCBI taxonomy): Eukaryota > Metazoa > Chordata > Aves > Anseriformes > Anatidae > Anser > Anser cygnoides. The sequence goes on from NC_089912.1 coordinate 69,980,086, forward strand.
GAAGGAAATGTTCCAAAATGTCGTGAGTCTGTCCTCTGAAATGAGAAAACAATTTCTGTAACCAAGACTACTTCATGCAGCAGGGACCTCTGGGATACCACTTGGCCAGCAAAGCCAGAGAAGGTCGTGTACTGCTCAGATATCAACCAGAAGGCAGCTTTTATCCTCAAAAATGAAACAAAGTTGATAATCAGCTTTTCTGAAGCCGAATTGAACTCACTGCGTGGATGAAAATCAATATTATTAATAAAATCTAGGCATGTCCAGAAGAAGCATACAACCAGCTGAAGACATGTCTCCTCGTGTAACAGTGTTTACAGATATCAGTTCTCCTTATAGAATCATAGAATCATTAAAGTTGGAAAAGACCTCCAAGATCATCTGGTCCAACCATCCCCCTACCACCAATATCACCCACTAAACTATGTCTCTAAGCACCATGTCCAACCTTTCCTTAAACACCCCCAGTGACAGTGACTCCATCACCTCCTTGGGCAATCCGTTCTAATTCCTGACTGCTCTTTCTGAGATGGAATATCTCCTAATTTCCAAACTGAACCTCCCCTGGTGCAGCTTGAGGCCATTCCGTCTAGTCCTATCACTAGTTATCTGTGAGAAGAGGCTGACCCCCAGCTCCCCACTTCTTTCAGGTAGCTGTAGAGAGCAATAAGGTCTCCCCTGAGCCTCCTCTTCTCCAGACTAAACAACCCTAGTTCCCTCAGCTGCTCCCCATAGGACTGGTGTTTCAGGCCCTTCACCAACTTCGTAACCCTTCTCTGGACACACTCCAAGGCCTCGATGTATTTCTCACATTGAGGGTCCCAAAACTGAATTCAGTACTTGAGGTGTGACCTCACCAGGGCTGACTACAGGAGGACAGTCACCTCCCTGGTCCTGCTGGCTACACTGTTCTTGATACAAGCCAGGATGCTGTTGGCCTTCTTGGCCACGTGGGCACACTGCCGACTCATGTTCAGGTGAGCATCAACCAACAACACCTCCAGAGCCTTTTCCTCTGCACAGCTTTTGAGCCCCAGGCCTGTAGCGCTGCATCCGGTTGTTGTGACCAAAATGCAGGACCTGTCACTTAGGTATGTTGGACATCATCTCATTGGCCTCTACCCATCCTGTGCACGTTTTTCTGCAGAACCTTCCTACCCTCCAGAAAATTGACACTTCCCCCGAGCTTGGTGTCATCTGTAAACTTACTGAGGGTGCACTCAATTCCCTCATCCAAATCATCAATAAAAATATTAAAGAGGATGGGCCCCAACTCCAGTCCTGGGGAACACTGCTCATGACTGGTTGCCAGCTGGATTTCATTCCATTCACCACCACCCTCTGGGCCCAGCCATTCAGCCAGTTTTTAACTCAGCAAAGAGTGTACCTGTCCAAGCCATGGGCTGCCAGCTTCTCTAGGGGAACACTGTGGGAGACCACAAACAACCATTGCACACACACAAATAGTTAATTTCCTCTAATACAGAGTGAACATTCAGAACTACACTCAACTTATGCAAACAGTGACACCTAATACAAAGTAAGTCCACTCTAGTTTCTGTATTATAGATGAGGATGCTGGGCTGTGATCCATGAAGGAGTATAAGGAAGATCCTTACAACAGCTTTGTTTTTTCCATTTGCACAGCTGCCACAAATGGAAACTGAGTTTTCGCTTTATAATCACAATTTTGCTGGCAATTTTTGTGCTGGTTTTTAACAGGAGACAGAAGGGAGTGCAGCCCAACCTGTTGTGTTAAGTGCGAGAGATAGTAAACATACTTGTCAGTAGCATGAATGGAAGACACCCGAATGCATGTAGAAATCACACTGCATGAGGAAACAAGTGACAGTTTTATTTAAGCATTTTCCATCAGGAAGGATGCTAATTAGCTGTGACTTTTTATTGCCTTGTAATTTTCTCCTTCCTCCCTCCCTCTTTCCCTCCCTCTTTCCCTCCCTCTTTCCCTCCCTCCCTCCCTCCCTCCCTCCCTCCCTCCCTCCCTCCCTTCCTCCCTCCCTTCCTTCCTTCCTTCCTCCCTCCCTCCCTCCCTCCCTCCCTCCCTCCCTTCCTCCCTCCCTTCCTTCCTTCCTTCCTCCCTCCCTCCCTCCCTCCCTCCCTCCCTTCCCTCCTTCCTTCCTTCCTTCCTTCCTTCCTTCCTTCCTTCCTTCCTTCCTTCCTTCCTTCCTTCCTTCCTTCCTTCCTTCCTTCCTTCCTTCCTTCCTTCCTTCCTTCCTTCCTTCCTCCCTCCCTCCCTCCCTCCCTCCCTCCCTCCCTCCCTCCTCCCTCCCTCCTTCCCTCCCTCCCTCCCTCCCTCCCTTCCTTCCTTCCTTCCTTCCTTCCTTCCTTCCTTCCTTCCTTCCTTCCTTCCTTCCTTCCTTCCTTCCTTCCTTCCTTCCTTCCTTCCTTCCTTCCTTCCTTCCTTCCTTCCTTCCTTCCTTCCTTCCTTCCTTCCTTCCCTCCTTCCTTCCTTCCTTCCTTCCTCTCTCTCTTTTACCTAGAGATCTGATTTGTGGAACTCCACTAAATCTCCTTCCTTATACAAAGGCTGCTGTATGACCTCCATGCCAGGAAAAGGCTCTGTATGAACAACACAGACGTGGTAGCCTTAACTTATGACATAGGCCACTGCATCCACTTTTGGTCAGATTGAGTACCAGGTTGGTACCAGGGGATAGGATAGGAGAGTGTACAGGTGGTGACATTGCAATCATAAAATCATAGAATAATTTAGGTTGGAAGGGACCTCTGGGTCCACCCTGTACAACAACCTGCTCAACACAGGTCTAATTAGATCAGGTTGTTCAGGGCCATGTCCATCTGAGTCTAGAACAGCTCCAAGAATGGAGCTCCTACAGCTTCACTGGTATATAAACAAACAAACATACTATCATTTTTCTTTTATATCTAACTGTAATTTCCTTTGTTCAAACTTACATCCATCACCTCTTGTCCTATTGCTGTGAACCAGCTAGAGGAGTCTGGCTCCCCCTCCTCTGTGTCCTCTGATCAAGTAGTCAGAGATGGCAATAAGGTCTCCTAAGTCTCTTCACATCAGCCTTGCTCTCTCAATCTCTCATGCACATCACTTGCTCTAACATCATGGATATCTTGATCTGTTTTTGAACTCGCTCAAGTTGGTCAGTCTTCCTTATATTGGGGGCTCCAAAACTGGACTCAGTACGCCCAGTTCAGTCCCACAAATGCTGAGAATAGATGAAGGATCACTTCTTGCAGCCTACTGGCTGCTGCGTTGCTAATACAGTCCAGCAGGATATTTGTTCCCTTTGCTGCCAGGGAACAGACTGGGCTCATGTCCACCTTGCAGTCCACAGGACTTGACCTTTAAGAAAATCTCTCTGTTCAATTCTCTCTGTTTCATTTTTCAAAAGAAATGAAATAGATGACCCAAAAGAAGTAATGGATTTGTGACAGAAAACCAAGAGAGACTGATTTCTCCTTCTCCTCTTGCTTTATTGCTACTCTCATGATGGAACTGCTTTCCAGCCTTCAACAGGACTTGACATATTGTCATCTTTCCTCCCCTATCTTTTTCATGTCCTTCAGGGAATCTTAACAGAAAGGTTTATTTCAAATATATATCTATATTTTTTTTTGCTTATGGCACTTCACTTTGCCTTTCTTCAACTCATTTTTATTGTCACTTTTTCCATTTTTACTGCTCTTTGTTAATGACATCAGTATGTCTCATTATTACTGAGAATTTTCCTGAAAAAAAATAAATCAGAGAAGAAACAAAATAAGAGAACAATCACTTTCACAAAACACTTTCCACAATGTGTTTTAACACCTATCACAGCTGAAACTATTAACATACACAGCTGTGTGTTCTAGATATCCAGGACAGGCTAAGAGCAAGAAGTGACTCAGAAGAGTGTAGCGATAAACAATAAAGAACTCCATTGACAACACAGACCTCAAACAACCAGGACTGTGACATATGGTGCTCTATGCTCAGTGCTATCTTCTGTAATACTGCTGCCTACGCAATGAAAATTCACCCTAGATACATCAATTTTCAGCAGCTATTAACAATACCAACTCTTTTTTGCAAGGCACAAAAAAAAAAAAATAAAAAAAATTTGTCTCCTCTTTCACAGAACACGCTGAACATTACTGATGCTATGTGCCAGATGGCATTACATTATTATATCGTCTAGTTTATCTCTCTATGTGAATATCATTAGTTCAATCAAGAGTTTGATGGACAGTTCTGAATTTTGTCCACATCTCTTTGTCTTGCAAAAGACAAACAAAAGCCAAAGCCCTGGACTGTCCCACCTAGAATCTGATTTACCTGGTAGATCTGACAGATAATCCACCATGAATGGTCTTGGTACTGGAGAAAAATAGGAAATATCATAACCATTCTCTTGGACTTTTCCACAGTATTCACTATTTCTGTCCAGGACACCATGATCTGTGAGACAAAGGTCCAGTGAATCATTAACATTTCATAAGCTCTACTTGGAGGAAGGTATTAACATAATACCAATTGGTAAAATGCACATAATACACTTCCTTTAGAGGGTTTAAAAACAACAACAAAAAATCTTAATGTTTTTTGAACATCAACGTGCAGTTACCAGCTAAAAAAAATATTTCAGAGATACAGCACTGCCTCCAAATTTGGTACTAATCTGTTGCCAAGATGACCTAGCATTGGCTGAAAACAGATCATAGGCAGAAAGGGCATTGATTGATGATTAAATTAAATTAAAAAAAAAAAAAAAGGCAAAGTTTTCAATGACAATATGATTATTTTTGTAAAAGTTTCAGATGTGAATTGATCAGACCAGACCATATTCAGGAATACTTACAGTCCTTTGTAAGAGCAACTCAAATATTGTTGCCCATCTTCTCTCCTTTCCTGTTGCAGTGGACATTGACCTGGCATCAATTATTGTTCACATCACCTTTTGACTAGACTAGAGGAACTCATAAATTTGAACTTAAATTCTCCAGATCTGTGGCGTAATGACCACACAGACACCAGGGTTCTTTCAGAATCAGTAACTGCTACCACTTTATGGATGACATAACTTCAACTCTCTTCCACTCTCATATTGAGGACAGGCTCCCTTCTTATACCATTTGCTCCACAGCAGTACTTTTCCACTAACTATTCATTGGCCAACAACTTTGCCCGGTAGTAGCAAACACCCAGCAACTTCTATGTCTTAAGGACTGGAGAACAAGCAGTCCAAGACAGCAAGGCATCTCCTGAATCACCCTTCTTTGTTCCCTTTAAACTCTTTACATTCCTGATGGCCTCATCAAGAGTCCGATGTTATCACCAACCATGGGGCTTGTCGACCCCCATGGCCACACTCCCACACAGATCTTAGAAAAAAACTATTAATTGAAATTGTCCTCAACAATGCAGACTACATCTGTGGTATAACAAGCACAACAGCCCCATTTTTTGTGTTGATTTTGTGAAGAAACGAAAAATCCAATTCAAACAGAACCTGGTCCAGGACCCTAAAATGCCTATATATCTATAACAAAGACTGAAGGCTCCATTTATTGCTCTCTTTCATTTATTGCCTTCAAAATGAGGTCTCTCCTTTCAGCCCCCCCCCTCCCCCCCCCCCCCCCCCCCCCCCCGCAACAATAAAACAGGACTGCACACATTTTGCTCCCTAAAAATAGGTGCAAGTAGATCCATGAGCAATGGTCATGCTCTGTTATGCTGTTCACAGAAGGCCTTGGTTTTGTGGTACTAGTGCAGTAGAAAAACTATAAAGAGTAGTCCTTAAAAAGAGGGTCGGCAAAATGCTTTGCCAATGCTATAGAAACTATTTGCCCCTGTCCATGTAAACTCTTCAGTAACAGTAGTGTTCAGAAGCAGCCAACACCGGATACATATTTTCAGGTTGGAATCTGATTTTCTTGAGATGAATGGTATCAGAATCCCTGCAGGTCTCTATAGACTTTCCAATGAAATGCTGTAGAGTACCCGATTCCCTTTCCTGCACAGGCTAATTTGAACTGGTTAGAGAAGCAACCCAGCATTTGGCATTTTCTCTTCTTTTTTTGTGTGTGGTTCTACTCAATCCAGTTTTTCCAATGACCTTTCAGCAAGAACTAACCAGGGTGGGACCTTAACAGGGGGAACCATGCTGCAAATATATCATATAAAACTGGAGAATAGTAAGAAATATGGTATCTTCTGCAAGCAGTTGAAAGAACATCATGTATCTGGAACAGTTTCAAGGATGATGCAAAGTTTAGTTTCAGTGCAAATGCTCTTTTGAGTCTTTCAACTCATGAGGCAAGAATTATCTGAGCCATTGTATACATCTTAAATGATCTACCAAATGTTTTGTTTATATCAGAAAAGATACTTTTTAAAAGGGGGTGCATATACATGTAGCAGTATTTGAAAATGTACATAGACTGTACATGGAGAGATTCACTTCATTTAGGTTGATACCTTGCTTGTGTTCTACCACTGTGTTCTAATGTTCCCATATCTTGACTGAAAACCAGTGCTAGCATAAGTTAAGATATTGCATTTGCTCATGGAGGTGATAGAAATGTAATCATGGACCAGAAATTATGCCATTAGCCTGTATGACCAACTGCATCAATCAAGTAAATGACTAAAAGTGCTAATTATGTGAAAGAGCACTGGGTTTTGCTCTTGTGCTGTTTTACTGCTAGTAAAAATGTATAGATTCTAAATTCACAAGATGTATTTCTCAGAGGATATGGTCTAAAGCAATTACACTGTTCTTACTCTTCCCTGCTTAAAAAAAAAAAAAAAAAAAAAAAAGCAGGAGAAAGGCCAAATACTAAATAAATAAATAAACTGTGTGCACCCAATGCTTATAACGTGTCCTAGAATATACCACATAATTCACTATAGCTCAGATCCAGGATTTCTAGACAAACACTTTGTGTTCCTATCTTTTCACATTTTTATGTGAAAAGAGGACTTCAGAACAGCAGAAATAATTAATGTGACTGTGTATTGCCAGAGCAGCTGAGCTGCAGGTTATTTTAAAAATCTAATATTTTATTTTTTAAACAAAATATTTTCTTCCATCTATAAATTAGAATAGAATTTACATGGATAAACGTACTGAAGTCAGTGTGAGAACTCATGTAAGTGAATTTTGAAAACAGAAATATTAATCTCAACTCATAACGACCTGCACCATTACTTGAAATTTTGCTGCTTAAAATAAAACTCACTTTGGTTCCAGTTCTGTATCTTCAGTTACAATCACCAACAGTGTAATTAATGAATACTACTTCCATACCAATAGCCCCTTGAAATCTCAACTATTACACACAAGTTCAGAGGTATATCACTTGGGACTGGCACAGTTAGTAAGATAAACTGAAGGTATGACAGAATACAGTTTTCATAAGTTACACTAACAACTACTTGGGATTCTCCCCCGGGATATTTTAAAGTTTATCTATAAGCAAACTTCAGTTTCAAATATTTGTACTCAAGAAACATTACCATTTAGCGGTAATGGCTTAAACAAGAGTTTTATGAAGATCACATTTTTAGCACAATGAATTCCTATAATCTACCATGGAAATATTGCTTAGGAATTGATTGAGTATATCATATAACATCTTCAGATTTCTAAGACCTCTTCTTCTTACAGTGTACATAATTACCCATTCTTTTCCCCACCTCCCCATACTGCACATCAATTCTGGGACTAAGAACAGAGAAATGGGAAAAGCAAACAGTTCTTCTTTCATGGTAAAGAAAAACCTGATAAGTTATGAACATATTGGAATGAAAAAAAAAAAAGAAAAAAAAAGAAAAAAAACATTCATGGCTTTATTTTTTAAATATTTTCTTCAATTTATTAATAATTTTTAATATATATTTATTTATGGCTTTGAGCAAAGACAAAAGAAAAAAGTCTAACTTATCCCCAATCATAGAGTTATTGTAAGAATCAGATCTATAGTCTTCCCAGCAGCAGTAAGATCCAACCTTTTTCATTAATACATTTCATCCTGTACAGATGTGAGATTTCATATTTATGGGCTTAGGTATGTACAGACAAAATAGGTCAGTTCAGAAACTAGCAATGGACCTTTATATTACAGGAATGTGAGTCATTTGTTTCTTAATCTAAGTATATACACATTCATACATACATTATATATATACGTATATAATTTTATACCCTGTACCACTTTTTTTTTTTTTTAATTAACATACAAAGCCTAGATATTGTCCACTCTATTACAAAGTCATTAAAAATTATTTATGGTTTCACTGAAAGACCATGTGAATTAATATTTCTTCATAGTGCTTAAAATAAAATAAATATATATATAAAAATATTTCACTACTAACCCCATTTCTCCTATTAAATGTAAACCTTAAACAGTTTGAAAGATCAGAATATGATCTTAATTAACTGACAGAATTTGTTAGTATTAAAATAATATGTGGGGGGTATTGTACTGAGAAATAAATGGTCTTGCAGCGTATCCATAATGTTCCAAACATGTTTAAACAACCGCTTCCTCGTATACTACTCTGGGCCACTTAGACTAATGGCAGCAGCATGTTAATGGGTTAATTACATTGATTTTCACTGGTGAGTGGGAGTCAGCAGAAACTGGAAAAAAAAATATATTTTTTACTTTTTATTTGATGTACCACTTTAGTAAAAGGCATAACAGGCAGCATGGGTTCAAGCTCTGTTAGCTTTAGAATATTTACTTGGCTCTCAAGTACATCTGGATTCACTGCATTATGTAGTTTGTGATGTTATTTACTTTTTCTGTGCATTGTGAAACTCAGCATTAATGGGAAAAGATGCATTCCTTTGCATTCACTTCCTTAACATGAATCAGCTGAGTTTTAAGGAACAGAATATATGCTTGTATCATATCCATAATGCTGATTTTTCAATGAGTTAAATTATTACACATTTAGTTTCAATCTCTATTAAATGTGACAAATCAGGCACAAATGACTATGAAAGACTTTTTTTTTTTTTTTTTTTTTGTGTGTGGATAATGTGAAGATCTGAGCAAACAAAACAAAATGTTCACAAAAGAGTATGCTTTAACCCTGCTTTCTGTCACAATTTCCATTCTGTTTTGAAGACATAAAAAATAATAAACCTCGTACCTATGGGCTATGTTTGACACTACATGCCTTAGGATACACTATCCATTTAATTACAATATACACAGAGCAAATCGTGCATTTCCAGACAGACTTGATGCTATATTATATTTATTTATTTATTTATTTTTAATTAACACCACAGTCAACTACAAAACTACAGTGAAGACACAGAAAGCACCTGAAAGCCTAAATCAAGCTGTGGATTACAAATAATCCTTTAAATGAAAGACCTCACTTCTAGACTTAAACCAGAGATTCAAAGTCAGCATTATAGGAATTTTAAGGTAGACGTAATCAATGAATGGTTATTATTTCCTAAGATACCATAAAAGTCTTTTCCTACAATAGCTGACTGAACCTATTTTTATTTTTATTTTTACTTTTTTTTAAATTATTATTTTATTTTTTTTCCCCAAAGCATGCATGGAATATTTTTGGATGCTATTTAGGGCAAGGAGAAGAAAAGTGATGGTATTGGTGAAGTACAAGCGATTTGCAGGATCAAGCGTACAATTTTGCATAAAACATTGCATGTAAAAGTAACATTATAGGTTTTAAGCCATTGCATTACAATTCAACAGTTGTGTTGCACTTAGCTTTAACAAATTTTAAAACTGTAAATTTTGAAGTGAAGAGCTGAACCTAAATTCCTAAACAAATACCTTGCAATGGTACACCACACAGCAGCTATTTTTATTTGGGTCTTAAAAGGTATTTACAATGGCAATATTTATAGTCTTTGTAAAAGTCTTTAGCAATATGAAGACTGAAATCCACCCAGTTTACTGAAACAACAGACGGGTTGACATGGCATGAGGTTACAATCTATCCAGAGGAGTGCTAGTGCCAGCCTTGGCTTGTCAATCTAATTCTGAATGGAAAGCACAAAAAATAGGAATTGCAATTGGAAATAACTGAACTCTTCATGGAAAATTATTAACAATGTATATGAGTAAATGAAATAACAATGTTTTCAGAATACCACTTGGTCAGTGCTATGTTTTAGTTAGGTTGATTATTTGTTTTATACTTGTTTGAAATTTGTTACTATGTTGATAATTTTCCCATGAAAATGGGAAACCTTGTGAACTAAAATCTGTTAGACTGGTTTTAAAGTCAACATGTTATAAATAAATAATATTACAGAATAATTTAGACTTCTTTAATGGTTGCAAGAAAGGAAGACACGAATTCAAACAAGTTTTCTTAATCCCTTTTTTGATATATATATATATATACCATTTATATATATATATACACACATAATTTTTACATTCGTTATGTAGGGCAAAGCTGTCTAAAGTATTTTTTCTCATAAGTAGACTGCTAGGATACACGAGGAAACAGGCTAAAACAGTTCCTGGGACGGCTCTCAGTTTGCTGCAAGTCTGTTTCTCGTAGTCACCAGGAATCATAAGTTTGACGCGAACCGTGGTTTGTCTCCCTCCGACTCTGTGCTTAAGACTGCAGAAGAATCCCTTTGCAGGGGTGCTGTGGGCGGCACTGCCCCCCGGTTCGGGGGGATGGCTCCCGAGGACATCTGTCGGAAGAGTGAGACCCGCTGGGGGACAGTGGCCCGGCTGGCTGGCGGCACGCTGGCACCGGGGGCAGGCTGCGGGAGGGAGGCCAGGGACTCCCCCACAGTGGGGTGAGGCCTGGCGATCAGGGTGGAGATCTCATGGGGCAGGGAGGGCTGCGAGGCGGAGAGGGGCCGCACCTCCCGGCTCAGGTTGGTGTTGTGGAGGGCCTGGGTACTCTTGTGGACCTCGTTCTTGGGTGCAGCACCTGGCGGCGGCTGGGGTGCCTGTGGCTGCTGCTGCATGAGGGAGAGCTGTGAGGCTGTCGGTGAGGCGTACTGGAAAGTTCGGCCGGCCAGGGGACTCTGTACAGGTGGGCTGCAGACGGCAGTGGTGTAGGAGCAGGGCGAGAGGATGACAGCTTGCTGGGGTGTCTGTGTGCTGGGCGAGGGGGAGTGCAGATTTCCATGGGACAGGCTGCCAGTAGTGTAAACAGGAGGGGACTGTGTCCTGACGCGCGATGAGGAGGTGGCAGAGGTGCTGGAGTTCAGCACAGGCATCTGCTGCAAGCTCCCTGGGGCGATGGTCTGCACCATCTCCCTATCATGCTTGACAATCTGCTTCAAGATCTCATTCTCCTGGTTGTTGAAAACCCCTGTGTTGAGGTCCTTCTGGAACTTCTGGAGGAGGATGGAGTTCTTCTTCCCTGTACAGACAAGCAGAAGACTTAGCCAGCCTGACATACTTACTTCACATTTTAGCTCTTTTGCCGAGGCTCACATCATAAACATCGCCTTCACCCAGACATGGTTCCCCCTCTCTACACAAGAACTGCAAGCTTTAATAGTGCCATCATGTTCAGAGACACCTGAACTTTCCGAGCTCCTTCACTTGCAGTGGATTGCCATTATTGTAATTATTCTGAATATGTAACCATGGTAATTTACTGAACAACAGGGTTGAAAAGGCCACCAGGCTCTGCATGAATAACATTCTTCTTTCTGCAAAACTGTCCTAATTTCCACTAAACTCTTAAGTAAGTTATAAGTACATCTTCCATTTAGTACATTCCATGGAACTAACTACTAGCCATTAGTAACCAGTGACCACTAGTTTACAACAAATCATGTTTTCAGATGCTTGTGAACTGATATGATCTCACTGCTAATGTGAAACTTGCTTATGCAATAAAGCCTGTTGTGTACTGTGTACTGTCTTCTCTGTGTCTTGACACTTCTTTGATGCTTTTAGTGTCTGCAAGACACAGATTTTGTGTCATTGGATACATAGGAATACAACTGCACTGAACTGCTTTATTTATTTTTTTATTTTTTTAGATAAGACAATTCACATCTTATCTTTTGTTCTGTGCAGATTTTGTATTGTAAACACAGCACTTCAGACTGGATTAGTGATTCGAGCAGACTGCACTTTACTACTAGTATTATTGAAGCACATATCACTTAAGAGTTGGACTACATTTCCAGAAAGCATTGGAAGACAAATTTTATGAGTTTATAAAGTCTTAATAAGATAAATAAATGCACTGAGTACTCACAAATTGCAAAATAATAAAATAGATCTATTCAATATTAGAAAACTATATATATGTATTTCATTTTTTTTACTCTTGCTATGTTAAAGAAAACACAAATATGTTTTCTTCCAAATCACATTTTCAGCTTGGAATAGATAGCACAATGACAATGCACTGAAAGTTGTTCCCTATTCCCTTTGAAGAAACTGCAGACTTATCTGTATTGAAAAAAAGTGATGTGGATAAAATCTTACACTAGAATTTTCTTGTGAGGTTGAGGAAACAACATTGAGGATAAATGATTTTATATGAATAGCTGCATTTTAAAACCAGTGTCGATAATGATGATCAGAATGCATTTCTTTCTACCTAAGGCCATATATTTTACCTAATATATTTTATTAGAGAGGTCCAGAATGGCTGGTTGCATAACAGCAACACTGTTTTGATGATCTGCTGTATAATTCCACCTTTCACTCAGATATCCTTGGCCTGCTTTTCTCATTACAAGCTGATCTGAGTAACTCCAGTGTGCAGCCATCAATGCTACCAGAGCCCATGTTGTGAGGAAAATGAGAGCCCTGCTGCAAAGGATTAGCTCACTTCAACAAACACAGGTTTTGAGAGTGCTGAGAGACTTCAGCTCTTCTCAGCACTATAGATGCCATCTCTAAACTGTTTATGTATGAATATGTCATCTACTGCCCCCTAAACTGCATAAATCCCATGAATTACTGAAGTCAGAAAAAGAAATATACAGGATTCATAAATAATGCTAATGATAATTAAACTATACAGAATAATCCTCAGAGAAGATTGAGAGCTCTCTAAAATTCAAAGTTTTTTATTACTTCAAAGTGTAATTTCAGAATTTCTTATCACATCTTATTTATAGATCAACAGAGCATTTACTTCAATGTAACAGAAATGAATTTTTTTTAAGAAAGGTTTAATCGGCACTTTATCCTTCAACTCTAGGAAAAGAAAAGGTAGAAAGATTTTATGAATTTCAAATATGGAAAAAATAATACTACCTATTCTGTCGAGTCTATCAATTGCCACTGTTTCAAAGGCTCTTCTCATCATGGGGTACTCTTCCAGAACCTCATTGAAGTTGTCCACTGAGAGGGAGTAGAGGCGACAATATGTGTCTGCTCGTACACTGGCAGTTCGACGGCCCTTGGTCAAAAGGCAAATCTCTGGGGAGAGAAACATTCATTACATGCAGTAAACAAAGAATTTAGTGAACCATGAGAAACTTAACAGCTAGGAAGTGACTCAATGCTAACAAGTACTCAGTGGCAATTTTTCTCTTGCTATTTGTACAAGGTTGCATGGGCAGTTCTGAAGGCGTTTGATTCAATCTCTGCTACTATAAAAAAATAACTAATCTCCATTAAAAGCTGTGCTTATAGGTTTTCTCAGTCTACACTCTGATTTTATTGGGCCTTTAAAAAAAAAAATCACTTCAAGTTGTAAAAAATGATCCATCAGCTGTCAAACACAGCTTGCTGACTCAATTAACGCAAGTGATTCTATTGATTTTATTATTATTATTATTTTTGAAATATTCATCTGACAGAGAGAATCAATTCCTTTAATCATTCAGGAGATTTTCTAAACTATTTTAATACATGATATCTGAATGTAAGAACTGATTTAATAAAAAATCTTTCAAACGTGAAAATGCTTTCTGTTTGGTTTTATGTCATAGGTATTTTGGGAGATGAAAATTAGGATTTCAGACTTTTTTTTTTTTTTCTTATTTGGCTGAACAGCAGATCCCTTTTAACCTCTCTTTACTCCACTTGATTAATCTAGCAGGCTTGCTTCGAGAGTATCTCTAACAGAAATTCGTCGTTCTGGAAGAGAGGGGACTGAATCTCCATGCAGGGTCCCAAGAAACGGCCCATCTTGCAACTGTTTATTCTTGAACCCACAGGAAAAGGTTTTCCGGAAAAAGGCCTAAGGCAGTGTCAGAGGATTGTAACAGAAAAACATATGAGGCACTATGAGAGAGATGCATAAATCCATCTAATGGAACTGTGTTTCCCAATAGAAGTCTGTGATATTCAGACATGTTATGTAAGACCTCATATGTTTGTAAAGATGTCAAACTCAAGGTATTGAATATATTCCACTTCTAGAATACATATGTGATCATTCTTTTCCTTGAATCCACCTCTGTTTTCAATGAAGATCTACATTAGCAAAGTTTACAGGAGATTTACTATTACCTAAAATAAAAGAACATTTAACACAGTATAAAATACAATGGATTCAGTTAGAAATATTCTTTATATTCAACTAAAAGTGAGGTTGTTTGCATGAGACTTTGAAATTAGAAACAATTTGGAAACTTCTTCCAAATTTTCTATCCACCCTTATTCCCTAAAATGTGTTTTCCTTTAGATCACAACTGGTGTTTTACTCACACATTCCAGTTAATTCACGTTACAGTACAAACTGAAATGAAAAAGTCAATTGCAAAAAGAAGTGTTTGATTTGATATCATTTTCAAGTTTGAGAATGAAAAAACTTATATAAATATTCTGAATTCTAGGGCCCAGGCAGGGTGGGAGATAGTTTCCCTACCCAGTTCTAGCAGTTAAGAGCACTGAGTTCATATCTGTTAATATTTAAATACTGGAAGTGGGTCAGGAAACTGTTTCCTACCATGCTTGTGTATTAATCACAAACTTGCATTCTCAATGAAGTGTGGAAATACAAATATTTTTCATTAGTAAGAATAAGAAATTCTGCAGCATTACTTCAAATGTACAAAGTGCTAGTACAGTTATTTCTTTTGCTGGATGTCTTTAACAAAACACATTTTTTAAATTCATTTGAATTTAAAGAACCCTGATGTTTTTTGGTCTGACACTTCTTGTTGAAGAATTTCCACATGCTACCTAACCCTGAAGGCTTAGTGGCTAAGATGCTTAAATAACAGTGGATAAATCAAAGGACGTTAATGTGTATCCAGCATAGAATGTACTCGAACCCCTATAGCTTTGGGGAGAATTTATAGACTAATGTCTATTGTAAAAGTCTCGACCCAACGTCCCTCAGAAGACCTGTTACCCAAGAAAAATGACGATTTGTTGTAAAGAGCAAACAGAAGTCAGTCCTTTCTTCTTCCATCCCCTAACGCATCCTGACCCCTTCTCCTTTGATTGCACTCACTGCATTGTAGTTACAAGAGCGAGAAGGACACTGTGCCCAAAGGGAGTAGTTAAATGCAGTGAATACCCATTCCATTTCCTAAGATACACTTTAGATATCACACAGAAATTTTTAAATATATGGTTGAATTTATAAATAACTTAACTGGCTGGAAAATGTGTGATTTATGATTACCTCTTGATTTTCTGCTTTCTTCACTTAAAATAGCTTCAAACAATACTAAAGGCATAATGAGATCTCTTCCACTGTACTGAACAAAGAAAAATACTTGAGCCTATGAAACATCATACACCCCAAACAAAACAAACACTGACTGTGCATACTAAGTATTCTGAAGAGTGTAAAGATAATTCTTTCATCATTATTGGCAGAACACTGTGTTTTAGATTACTTCAACAAGAATGATGGGAAGACACCATAAAAAACGATGTTAGATTTCATCACAGGACAATGGAGCAATGGAATTCATGGTTGTTATTGTAATAAATATATGTTTTCATTCTAAATACTTTTTTTTTACTTTTTTTTTTTTTTCTGCCCTTCTTTCCTCTTGTTACTCTTGCCAAGTAAGAAGACTGGAAAGAATCACTATGTAAACTATACAACTTATTCTGCAAATCCTGTGTCAACCCACAACTTCTGGCTGAAGAACATCTCTTTGGAAGGCTCTTCGTATCAATAATGAAGTCATCTAGTTAGATACAACATGAAAGAAAAGATAGGAGAAATGTCCTGCAGTCTGGAAGGGATCAAGGATTGCCACTATGGAGCCTGGCTGCTCCATGAAACAGGAAAAGCTTCATGGTCTCAGCTCCAGTTGAGCAGTCTCATTCAAAAGATGCACTACAGAATTGTATTTCAACCTTCTTGTGATGGACAGAATGCATTTCCAACAATGTTTCTTGACTGATTTGAGTTGTTTTATAGCCACTGATATATCATCTGTATTGCTTTGATATACATATTGATGGCATCATTTCCACACTGGCCACAAGACTAATGTGTATGTTAATTATACGTGTTCTGTATTTGAGTTCATTTAATCTATTCGCTATTTCTTTGGAAAAAAATCTCTAGCATAATAAAACAATTAGAATATGAAATCTCATTTATTTGGACTGGAGAGCAGGAACACAATGTAAAAATTTGCTCCTATGAAACACTTGTGTTTTTTTAAAGAAATAAGAAATAAGAAACTTTTTTTTTTTCCTTAATGAATTCATAAACAGGAGACTTCAACAGAACAATGTAATGAAAATATCCATTATTTATTAAAAATGTGTCTTAATGACATCAGTGCACCAGGTGCCCTCAGCAATCATACTCTCCTAGATGTTTAGTTGATTTAAATGGTCTATGAAAAACAAACAATAGCACAGGAGTGTGCAGTAGAACACAAAGGACACACACTATTTTCAAATGGTTTGGACAAAGTTCTTTATTAGCATAAAAACAAAGCTGCAGCAGCATATTACTCACTAGTATTCACATCTGCAGTTGGCATTGTGCATTGCCTTCGTGCTGTCACTTTGAAAGTGCTAAATACTTCTATCTTTCCTTTCCAAACATAAGAATGTATTCCATTTCAATTAATAGTTATATATTAGGTATAATTAACCTGTAATTTAAATTTAATTGAAGCTTCACTTTTAGTAATGCTTTTTTTTTTTTTTTTTTTTAGCCTCTTTGGACAACAGTTCGCTAGAACAGTCTAAAACAAATGTCAATCACTATACTAATGAAAAATTACTATTTCAAAGCACTAAACAATGATAAAAACATTCACTTGTTCTTACATTCCATATTTAATTAAAATGTAACTAAAATAGGGCACACGTATATAGTATTTATATTTCCATTAGTGTAACAAAATACTTTGTACAGGAAATTATATGCACCCGAAAGACAGCACTAAGGGAGACTGATTTTGGGAAAGCCTGAATGAGTTAGGGTGAGTGACTCATCCAGTAAGATGATTCTTAAATAATTAGGATTAGTAAACCTTTTGTAAGAGCCACAGTTTTGGCACTCACTGTGGTCATGTTCATAGTTCTTTTAGACTATATCAACATATCAAGGTGCTAATTTCCCCCCTCCCCTGTTTTGCTGTGGGATTTTTTTCTTCAAGCAAATAACAGACTGTGGGAGCAGTTCAACTCTAGCATTAATTGTGATTTTGCATCCTTCCTACTCTTTGTTGGATGGATCCATGGACAATTCTCTACCAATAAATTCCTGTTTCCAATTTATACAGACCTATAAAAACTCTTTTCTTTCTCTCTGGGAACCAATACAGCTTAGCTGACAGTGTGGCACTTATCCATTAACTGTCAGTTCATTTTGCACATAAATTTTACTCCAAATATAATACTCAAATTTTTATGTCACCTTAGAATTTAATTACAGATTGAAAATAAAATTCAAAAATTCAAATAACAATAAAAAGTTGCCTTGCAAAAAAAATGTGTTCACTATCAGACAAACTGTGGTGATAAAGGAAACAGCTAGGAATTAAGTGGCTACCCAGTTCATTAAAGGATACCAGTCTGGTCCTGTCTCATGGAATATATTTCTTTCTTTAGTGTAGTATATAGTAATATTTGAAAATGCAATGCTATAATGAATTAATATTGTATGCATAGCTTTGTTTTGCAAGGACAGAGGTTCCAGAATTAAAGCAAAAGTTCAATTTACTAGGTACATAGATTTATTTATTTATTTATTTATTTATTTTTGTAGTAATGAGCAACTTAGATAACTAGTATGTTAGCCATATACTGCTCTTCATACTATAATAAAGTAAAAATAATTAGCAATTTCTATGCATTTGTGAAATACAGAAGTTTATTAACAGCTTTGCCCTTTCCAAAGCTATAACAGGTTTCCCCTCATCTGTCAGATTCAACATTACAGGATCTGATGAAGTGTCCTTCCAGCTGAGGACAGCTGACTATTGCTTCTGTTCCTCAGCAGGAAACTTGTTTCATCATGTAGCGGGCATATACATTGCTGTGAAAATGGGCAAGCAGCTATTCAGACCATCTGGCAACTTTCAGCAGCGGAAGAAAGATAGAAAATCAAAGCTATTCAAATGTTTGGGTCAGACAGTCAAACTTATTTGGGAATACACTATGAGAATGGGACAGCAGATTAGAATATTTTTTTATTTTATAGAGAGTAATGAGTTACTAAACTGTCACAGACAGAACTTAGATGTGTGACAGCTCTTTCCATCCACCAGTACTTTCATACCTTTTTATAGCTAGTCTTGTAATCTTTTTTAATTGTGTGAAGTCTTTGAAACACGTTCTCAAGAACAACAAAGTTTAGGTTATTCTCCCTTTCTAATCCAACTCTTCGTAACAGCAACCCTGTCATGGTGCTAAGACAAACAGTTCTTGATTTCTCTCAAGACTGAAATTGTCCACTGACCAGAAACTAGCCAGTGGGCATCTTGGTGTGCTAGTCGCAGCTAGGGTCTGCAACCTTCAGCCTGGGGCATGCTGCTTCCTACTTCAAAACAGGTAATGAATGACACTTTTTCTTTAGCAAAGGGGCATTTAAACTTAAAGCAACTAAAAAAGAAAAAAAATCTTAAGACACCACACCCTTAAGAAATGGAACAATTTTCCATTTCTGTATTGATTTGAGTGTCTCCAATACAGAAAGCCAAGGGAAAATGTTTGGTATGATAAATATGGGATTGCTTTAACATGCATTTCTGTACATCTG